>NC_073392.1:39366903-39701903 GCF_028641065.1 Leucoraja erinaceus | reverse complement strand
ATTATTTGCATTAATTGGCGGAGGAGAGGTTAGAGGATAATTAAAGGAAAGAATTTACTTTACATGATAATTTAAGATGCAAAACAGCTATTCCAAACAAAACACTGGATACTTGAGTTCTAAAACACCAAAGGAAGGGCTATAGTAGGTCTGTTTACACACAAGGGGAGAGAAACAATACAATGCTTCAAGATTATAACATTCAATCCTTGAGAAGCTGCAGATGCTGGAATGTTGAGAAAAACAAAAAGTGCTGGAGGAACTCGGTGGGCCAGGCAGTGTCTGTGCAGAGGATGCACAGATGGCATATTGGGTCAGGACCCTTCTTCAGACTGATTGTGGTAGGGAAGAGAAGGCTGGAAAAGAGAGCCTTCTGGAAAAGAAACCAAGCAAGTAATAGGTGGTGGTAGACAAAAGTGCTGGAGAAACTCAGCGGGTACGGCAGCATCTATGGAGCGAAAGAAATAGGCAACATTTTGGGCCGAAACCCTTCTTCAGATACAGGCGAGGAGGGCTTTGTTTTGCAGAGGTTTGGTGTAAGTGACAAGGGTAAAGAGCGGCAAGGTGGCATAGTGGTAGAACTATTGCCTCACAGTGCCAGTGACATGGCTTTGATCCTGACTACGAGTGCTCCCCACTGCAATCAGTCTGAAGAAGCGCCCCGACTTGAAACATCACCTATCCATTTTCTCCAGAGGTGCTGCTTGACCCGCTGAGTGACCCCAGTATTTGGTGTCTATCTTGAAACAAAGGATCTTCTGCAGGAAGATTGATCCCGATGTTAGGGAAGTCCAGGACAAGGGGTCACAGCTTAAGGATAAGGGGGAAATCCTTTAAAACCAAGATGAGAAGAACTTTTTTCACACAGAGAGTGGTGCTCTGGAACCTCTGTTGAGGGTAGTTGAGGCCAGTTCATTGGCTATATTTAAGAGGGAGTTAGATGGTTGTGGCTAAGGGGATCAGGGGGTTGAAAAGGCAGGTACGGGATACTGAGTTGGATGCTCAGCAATGATCATATTGAATGGCGGTGCAGGCTCGAAGGGCCGAATGGCATCCTGCCCTAATTTCTATGGTATGTTTTCGCAGTTGCACACAAATGTGTTCAATGATCCCACTGGTATGCTTTGCATCACACCTGACTCTGACAGAGTGACCCTGTATCTAGGGTCGCCGACTTTCTCACTCCCAAATAGGGGAGAAAAGGTCAAAATAAGGGATAAATTCCCAAAGGCAATTCATTGACCGACTCGGCTGTGGCTGGGTGAATGATGAGTTGGGCCGAGCGACGGGCCCACGGGCGAGGTGCTGCTGCTGCACTCCATGGGCTGCACTACGTCCGGACAGGTGAGACGGGGCCAGACGCGGCGTTCCGACCTGACAGTCCCCTCTACCCGAGTAGTAGTAGTCAAATACTGGACAAGGGCAGTCCCATATGGCACAAACCAATTTAGCCCAATATATACGGGATGTCCCTCACTTCCATGGGCTATTTTCAAGCGTTGAGTTTATTACAAATTTCCATCAACTACAAGTGTTTACTATCTTAAAGTTCCATCATTGTGGTTTTTCTCTCTCTCCTCTGTTCTAATTTTCCTCCTTTGATTTGCTTCGATTCCAGACAGACGTCTGCAATTAACAGGCTCCACCAACTCTCTCAGTCAGCACCACCACCGATTTCATCACCGCCTCTTTAGGTCTCCACCCTGTTACCGACATTTCCTTTGTTATTTTTTCATTCCTTAACCTTCTTTGCATCGTAATGCATGCTTTTCTAAAATCCTAACTCTCCTTTTTTAATAACGAAGGATCATTATCGTAAATATTAGGTCTGTTTCTTTCTCCATAGACGCTGACTGACTCTGCGGAGTATTTCCAACATTTTCAGGTTTTATTTCAGATTTCCAGCACGTGCAGCAACTTGTTAAATGGACAGAGCTTCATTCTGGTGCGGTTTGCATTTTTATTTTGTTTAGAGAATCAGGCCATTCGGCCCACCGAGTCCGCACTGACCAGCGATCCCCGCACATCAACACCATCCTACACACACTAGGGACAATTTACACATACTCCAAGCCTATTAACCTACATACCTGTACGCCTTTGGAGTGTGGGAGGAAACCAAAGATCTTGGAGAAAACCCACGCGGGCACGTGGAAAACGTACAAACTCCACACAGTCAGGATAGTCAATCCCCGGGTCTCCGGCGCTGCACGCGCTGTAAGGCAGCAACTCTACCGCTGCTCCACGCTTTATTCTGTAGAAGTAGAACCAAACCCTACAAATAGTTAGGAGGGAGAGATAGATCAGCCGTGATTGAATGGCGGGGCAGAGTTCTCCACCTGCAGAATTCAGTTTCTGGTGTCCATTTGCTTTCTAATGAGTCAATACTCTGTAAAACGTTGTATCAACATTGAAGCACACTACTGCCAATGACAACACTGGATCATCCTGTTTCGCCAACACACATGAAGAGCAGAGGTCATTCATATGAGGAGTCCAGAATGAAGCAAAGAAGAAAAGAGAGTCTCAAAAATGAAGAATCCATTCACCCCTGCCACCTCTGTGAAAAGAACCTGTGTGTGCCCAGATTGGTCTAATCAGCCATCTGATGTCATGGTCATAGTCAAGAACAAGTGACCATCAACAGCAACTCTTGCTCACTGACGAGTTAACTTGCAGACCAGTAGTTCCTCAGACTGAAGATGTTTATCTTAGTGCTCAGAACCTGTACCCTCGCCCCTCCACACACAAGCACACTTCAATAACCTACTCCAGTTTTACGACCTTTCAGATCCCTTAGCTTTGCTACATCAGCTTGCTTGTGTTTCCCCAGTCGCCATTGCTCCACAATTGGTGCCATACTTCCAGATCATAAGATCATAAGTGAGAGGAGCAGAATTAGGCCATTCAGCCCATCAAATCTGCTCTTCCATTCGACCATAGCTGATCTATCTCTCCCTCCCTCCTAACCCCATTCTCCTGCCTTCTCTCCAAAACCTCTGACACCTGTACTAATCAAGAATCTATCTATCTCTGCCTTAAAAATATCCACTGACTTAGCCTCCACAACCTTCTGTGGTAAATAAAATTGACCTTCTAACTAAAGAAATTCCTCCTCCTTCTTAAAATAATGTCTTTTAATTCTGAGGCTGCGACCTCTAGTCCTGGACTCTCCCACTTGTGGAAACATCCACTCCACATCCACATATCCACCTTTCACTATCTGTATGTTTCAATGAGGTCCCCCCTTTTCTAAACTCCATACAGGCTCAGTGCCGTCAATGCTCATCAGTGTTAACCACTCATTCCTGGCATCATTCTTGCCTGGGGCATTATGTACTGAAATTCAAGTATAAACCTCCCCCCCCCCCCCCCCCCCCCCCCCCCCCCCCCCCCCTGCCCCCCCCTCCTCTCCATCTCTCTCTTTCTACCTCTTTTGTTAAGATCTATCTCTTTAATCAAACCAGATCTGCTGGAAATTTTATTTTGATGACAGTCCAATCAAGATCATGATTGTATTAAAGCAATAAATAAAAAGCTTTAGTTGTTTAATTCATGGATTTAACAAAAATAAGTGTGTTTTGTCCACTTCTCATGAATGTGAATAAAGAAAACAGCCTTCCTTATCTATCTCGTTCAATTCTGTCCAACGATGCTGCCTGTCCCGCTGAGTTACTCCAGCAGTTTGTGTCCATCCTCAGAAAGTAGAGTTGCAACTGCAAGAGGGGTGAGAGGCAGAATGATGCTTCATGAATGAATAAAGATGTTTGCAATCCTTAATGCGTTCAGACCCATGCCAACCCAAGCATTCAGGGAGGTACCTCAGAGATTAACTAACAGGGAACTGGAGATAGTAATAAGAGATATTTCAGGGTAGGGTGTTGATGATTAAGTTGAGGGGCCCAGTCTTACATTATCCACCTTCATCAGATCACTTCATTGGCCTTGACATTGGAAGTTGAGCATGAAAATCCAGAGGTCCAGCAGCTTGTGACGTTTGCTTATAGCGTATTTTCATCACTGAGATAATTATTTTACACCCCCAGAGATGAAAGGCTACACTGCTGCCCTTCCTGGCTCCCTTGAAAAGCACTTCTAGGTCTACATGAGGGATCTTACCTTGAACAGTATCCTAAACCCATCACTACTCAACTCCAGCTCTCCCCACCTCTGCTATCTGTTTCCTCAATTCTGCTGCCCTTCAAAATAAACTTCTCATCAAGACTTTGCTCTTCCACTCTAATATCCCCCTGTCTGTAGAAGAGTCTGAGGAAGGATCTCCACCCGAAACGTCACCCATTCCTTCTCTCCAGGGAAGCTGCCTGTCCCGCTGAGTTACTCCAGCATTTTGTGTCTACCTTCGGTGTAACCAGTTCCTTCCTACACAATATCTCCCTTTATCTTTGGCCTGAAATGTTGCCTGAATTGGGATTAATGTAGGATTTGTGTAAAATGGGCGATTGGTGGTTGGTGCAGCATCGATGGGCCAAAGGGCCTTTCTCTGTGCTGTATATTTCTATGACTCTCCACTGAGTCATGAATCAAATCTAGTCCACATTACAAAACACAAGAGGCCAGATAGGCTTACTATACTATAGGTTCCGACATTTTGTGTCTTCCTTCGATTTAAACCAGCATCTGCAGTTCTTTCCTACTCAGAGTCACGATTTGCCATTTCTGTTTTTTATCACCTCTTCCTGCATCTATGAACCCCCTATAGCCGATTAGGTTTCAGGGAGAAAGAGAAAGGCTTTAAATCTTTCTGCACTAAAAATGTACTGACATCCCTTAAAATTTGCGTCAGAATGGGAATTAATATCTCAGGATCATACCCAGACACAGGCAACATAGCTGCAACCTCTACACTAAGAATACAATGTTTTTTTCATAACTTTAAAATATGGTTGGTAGTGTTAGTCTAAGTACTCCCTCTTCATTTTTGAGGCATTGGTGCTTCTCTGCAGGGTTATCTTACTGAGAAACTCTGACGAATGAAAGCACAACTCCGTGACCTTTGCAACACCATTAGGATAAATCGCGATGGACATCAATATTTATAGCTACTACTTTTGCTTTATAATGTTAAGCTTACTTTTATAACCCAATAACCTTACAGCTACGGTTAGACAGAAAGAGCTGAAGTATTTCAGTGGATCAGGCAAAATCTGGAGGAAAAAGATAGATGATCGGGACCCTTCTTCAGACTGAAAGTAGGAGTTGGGGTTGGGGTTGCCAATAGTCCCTTATTAGCTGGGACATCCCGTACATTGGGCTAAATTGGTTTGTCCCATACGGGACTGCCCTTGTCCCGTATTTGACTGCTACTACATGGGTCGAGGGGACTGTCGGGTCGGAGCACCGCATCCAATCACGCCTCACCCGTCTCGGCGTAGTGCAGCCCATGGAGTGCAGCAGCAGCTCCTCGCCCGTGGCCCCGTCGGTCGGCAGCCCGGCCAGTTGTCCGACCTTCGGACCTTCGCTTACCACCGACACCACTCATGGCCTTCTCATGGCCGATCATCGGTTCATGAGTTGGATGGGGGGGCCGTCTTTGCATGCGATTTTGCAACCAAGGTCTGGCGCCCGGGCCTAAACTTCTCAGCTGGCCCACCGGCTGGGCTTTGTGTGCAGTCCAGCACCCGGACCAACTCATCATTCACCCAGCCACGGCCGAGTCGGTCAACAAATTGCAGTCGGGAATTTGTCCTTTATTTTGACCTGTTGCCCCTTGGGAAAGTTGGTGACCCGGGGGGGGAGAGCTGGAGGCGAGAAAAGACCAGGACCAATCGGGGTCCCCCTCCCTCCCCCACCTCTTTGCCCCCTTCCTCCAACCTTATGAGTGACGGTAGGTACTCGAGAAATCCGGTATCAACACTGTGAAAAATGTGCAAAAATAAATGTAAAAAAATACTCGTGTTGAAACAAATTGTTACTTTTTACTCGTATGAGCCACTACGAGACATCCACGAACTCCTACGGACCTGCTACGGACATTCTCCGAGTTCAAATCAGGGGAAAACTCAGGATAACTCTTGAATTACCTCATACAGTGGGACAGGGACTTAAGTAGAGGATTTTAGGAGGAGAGATACACCCCTGTCCCCTGTCTCCATCAATGGTGTGGAAGGGCACTTTACCAGGGAGTACAAAAGTGTACCTGAACAGTAAACTGGACTGGTCCAGGAACGCTGAGGTCCTGTACAAGAAGGGACAGAGCTGGCTGGACTTGTTGAGGAGGCTCCACTCCTTCAACGTCTGCAGTAAGATGCGGCAGATATTCTACCAATTGGTGGTAGCCGGTGCCATCCTCTTTGCTGCCGTGTGCTGGGGCAGCAGGGCGAAGGCTGCCGACGGCAATAGAATTAACAAACTCGTCAAGAAGCCTGGCTCCGTCATGAGGGCGGAGTTGGATTGATGGGAGGTGGTCTTGGAGGGGAGGATGATCCTCAAACTGCAGCTCGCCCCCTCCATGATACACTGGTCAACCTGAGGAGCACCTTCAGCAACAGACTGGTTCCACCAAGATGCAGCACAGGACGCCACAGGAGATCCTTCTTCCCCCCTCCTCCGCCCACCCCCCTCCTGGCTCGTATCAAATTTCTGTTTCAACTCCTTGTGTTTTTTGTGTTTTTTATGACTGTTGGCACCCCTTCTGTCATGGGATAGACTGAGACGTGAGACTGGCTCCCCCATTATTGCCATCCGGTCCAGCCCTGGGATGTCCCTTATGAAGAAAGACCCTCCTCTAGAATTTAGAAGATTGAGAGGGATCCCTTACCCCCTAGATGCCTTGTTCCCGCCCACCCCCCTCCTCAAAACCAAGATCGTTTTTCACGTTAATCTCTGGAACTCATGGTTTGAGGCCAGTTCATTGTATTTTGTGTTTTTGTGTTTTTATGACTGTTGGCAGATCAATTTCCCTCCTGGGATAAATAAAGTTCTATCGTATCGTATCATATCGTATCGTTATATATACACACACCCATACGTACACACAAAAAACAAACAATAATAGTACACTAATAACAATATTAGCCTGTGTAGTTCAGAGCTTATTTGAGGTTGTAGTGTTTAATAGCCGAATGAAGGGAAGAAGCTGGTCCTGAACCTGGGCGTCACAGTTTTCAGGCTCCAGTATGTTTTTCCCGATGGCAGGGTGAAATGAGTGTGTGTCCGGTGTTGTGTGGGTCTCTGATGATACTGGCAGCGACTGCGGTAAATGCCTGTGATGGTGGGGAGGGAGGTCTGAGCCGGTGATGGAGTGGGCACAGCTCACAACTTTTTGCAGACTTCTTCGCTCCTGTGCATTTTGTAGAATATCGAGAACTTCTTTTCATTTTCTTCATGTTCAGATTTCCAGCAATTGGCTACATGTGCACAATAGAGATTTAAAAAAAAAATAAGACTATTTCAAGGAATGATTCAGGACAGTGAACAACCGTTATTACTTTAGTGCTGGGACCACTTTGACAATTGCAGCATGTGCCCATATGCAGGCCAGTGATGTAATAGCTTTTTGAGATAGAGGGTTTGGGAGATTTATGTTGGAAAGAATACAATTGCAAGCACGCATGCTGGCTCTGTAAACTGTTTCATGAATAAAGTATCTTTGTTGATAGTTTAGATTACCAAATGTTTCCAGTATCCAATAAAGGGAGATACTGCAACGTATAAGATATCGACAAGCATTGATGAAGGTTAGCCAGTGACAGCACCAACATTTTTAATCTGGAGCATTGGTTATTTTCCATTGACAGGATTGTTTGTTGAAATGCAGTAAGGCATCAGTAAGTGCAAGCAGAAATAGGATTCAACAAATTCACTTCTTCTGCAATTTGTAATTATGATTTAAGATAATTGTTGCCTGGACTAGAGGGTGTGAGCTATAGGGAGAGGTTGAATAGGCTGGGTCTCTATTCCAAGGAGCGCAGGTGAGGGGTGATCTTATAGAGGTGTACAAAATCATGAGAGGAATAGATCGGGTAGACGCACAGAGTCTCTTGCCCAGAGGAGGTGAATCGAGAACCAGAGGACAGAGGGTTAAGGTGAAGGGGAAAAGATTTAATAGGAATCTGAGGGGTAATCTTTTCATACAAAGGGTGGTGGATGTATGGAACAAGCTGCCAGAGGAGGTAGTTGAGGCAGGGACTATCCCAACATTTTAGAAAATGTTAGGCAAATACATGAATAGGACAGGTTTGGAGAGATATGAGCCAAACGCTGGCAGGCGGGACTAGTGTAGCTGGGACACGTTGGTTGTTGTGGGCATGTTGGGCTGAAGGACCTGTTTCGACACTGTATCACTCTATGACTCTTTAGTGGTGGCACGTTTATAGAGTTATACAGCATATGACTCAATATATAGAACTGCAGAGCTGGCAGAGACTGTTGTTCAATTCTGGATACTGTCCATGTGGAGTTTGCATGTTCTTCCGATGACCATGTGGGTTTTCTTCCAGGTCCTTCAGTTTCTCCCACATCCTAAAGACATGCAGATTTGCTGGTTTAATTGGCCTCTGTAAATTTCCAGTAATGTGTAAACATAGACATAGAAACATAGAAAATATGTGCAGGAGTAGGCCATTCGGCCCTTCGAGCCTGCACCGCCATTTGATATGATCATGGCTGATCATCCAACTCAGTATCCCATCCCTGATTTCTCTCCATACCCCCTGGTCCCTTTAGCCACAAGGGCCACATCTAACTCCCTCTTAAATATAGCCAATGAACTGGCCTCAACTACCTTCTGTGGCAGATAATTCCACAGATTCACCACTCTCTGTGTAAAAAATGATTTTTCTCATCTTGGTCCTAAAAGACTTCCCTCTTATCGTTAAACTGTGACCCCTAGTTCTGAACTTCCCCAACATCGGGAATGATCTTCCTGCATCTAGCCTGTCCAACCCCTTAGAATTTTGTAAGTTTCTATAAGATCCCCTCTCAATCTTCTGAATTCCAGCGTGTACAAGCCGAGTCTATCCAGTCTTTCTTCATATGAAAATCCTGCTATCCCAGGAATCAGTCTGGTTAACCTTCTCTGTACTCCCTCTATGGCAACAATGTCTTTCCTCAGATTAGGAGAAAAGACATTCTTGCCATAGAGGGAGTACAGAGAAGGTGTAGGGAGTGAATGAGAAAGTGGGATAACATAGAACTACTGTTAGCAGGTGATCGATGGTCGGTGTGGACTTTGTGGGCCGAAGACCTTATTTCCTTGCTGTATCTTTCAATTAAAATTTGATGACCATAGGTATTAGGTCGGAACATGAACATAGAAAAGGGGTAGTCAAAACAGACAACTTTCAGAAAAGATATGCATTAATTTGCAAAAGTTGGTGGGCATTTAGATTTCTAGAAGAAATTTTGTATTTTATATAGTTTTATATTTTAATTATCATGTTATCATGAACATCTAGAATCATAAAATCAGAGAGATGTAAAGAGTCATAGAGTCATAGAGTGATACAGCGTGGAAACAGGCCCTTCGGCCCAACTTGCCCACACTGGCCAACATGTCCCAGCTACACTAGTCCCCCTGCCAGCATTTGGTCCATATCCCTCCAAACCTTTCCTTTCCATATACCTGTCTAACTGCTTCTTAAATGTTGGATAGTCCCTGGCACAATTACCTCCTCTGGCAGCTTGCTTCATACATCCACCACCCTTTGTGTGAAAGTTACCCTCAGATTCCTATTAAATCTTTTCCCCTTCATCTTAAACCTATGTCCTCTGGTCTTCGATTCACCTACTCTGGGCAAGAGACTGTGCATCCACCCAGTCTATTCCTCTCATGATTTTATACACCTCTATAAGATCAACCCTCAACAAGTATGCTCTTCTGAGTGATATTTCACATACAATTCCCTTGCCACTTTCTTATGCCCCTGTCCCACTTAGGAAACCTGAACAGAATCCTCTGGAGACTTTGCGCCCCACCCAAGGTTTCCATGTGGTTCCCGGAGGTTCTCTGAGGTTTTTGGCAGTCTCCCTAATGGTCGAAAGTGGTTTCCGCTTCTTCTATATATTTCAAAAAATTCAAAACCGGCCGAGACTTAAAATAGGTTGCAGTTTTAAAAATGGGTAATTTTTTAGTTGAAGCCGGTTGCGATGCTAGTTGAAGGTGGTTGCCGGAGGTTGCAGGTAGCGGAAGGTAAGATCTTCCACCCAAGGTTTCCGTGCGGTTCCCGGAGGTTTTTGTCAGTCTCCCTACCTGCTTCCACTACCTGTAACCTCTGGCAATCACCTGCAACCTCTGGGAACCGCATGGAAACCTTGCACACAATGGGGTCTGTCTTGCGCTTCTTGTGGCTTCTTGTGCGTAGTGGTGGAAAGATTGGTGGAAACAGGGCCGCGACGTGAATGCTCTTTCCTTGAGCCCAACGTCCAAGTTCAGGTGCAGTTTCTTCCCTGCAACCATTAGGCTATTTAACACTACAACCTCCAATAAGCTCCGAAATAGACCTGGGAGTATTTTTTGGTAGTGTTTTTTTTGCACTATTATTATTTGTTCATTTCGTATGTGTACTTATGTGCGTGTGTCTATATATACATATATATATCTAAATACACACACACATTTGTGTTTATGTATTAATATATATGTGTATATGTATATATACAAACACTGAACTTTTTAAATTGTTTATTATATTGTTTACAGTGCACTATGTTTAAATATTCTGTTGTGCTGTTATGTCAGAATTTTTATCTGGGACATATGACAATAAAACACTCTTGACTCTCTTGTCATCTTCTCATCTTAAACCTATGCCCTTTAGTTTTAGACACTGTGTCCAGATATAACACATCCACTGGTTCTCCCTTAACCACTCTACTAGTTACATCGTACTGTGTGCTGTTTTGCAATGCATATGAGAAAGCAGTGAATCATGAGAAAATATATTTAATCTCCATGCATGTACAGACAGCTAAACACAAGTTGGCGGCAGAGAAACAGAAGGTAGGAAATCTGCAAACTTGTCTCCTCACAACATTTACTGCTGGCTCCAATCGCAAATCTGAGTTTTCGAGTGATCTGTGCAACGCATTCATTGATGCTGGAATTCCACTGTGGAAATTGGAAAACAAATTTCTCAGAGGTTTTTGAGGGAAATACACAGAGGAACATATACCAAGCGAGTCATCATTACAGAAAAATTATGTTGACAGCAACTTCAACATTGTTGTGCAGAAAATTAGCGATGAAGTTGCATGCAACAAAATATGGATCTCAATAGACGAGATAACTGATGCTGTGGGGAGATTTGTTGCCAATGTGGTCATTGGTACACTGGAGGCAGGTCAACCATCAAAGGAGTATTTAGAAACATAGAAACATAGAAAATAGGTGCAGGAGTAGGCCATTCGGTCCTTTCAGCCTGCACCGCCATTCGATATGATCATGGCTGATCATCCAACTCAGTATCCCATCCCTGCCTTCTCTCCATACCCCCTGATCCCTTTAGCCACGAGGGCCACATCTAACTCCCTCTTAAATATAGCCAATGAACTGACCTCAACTACCTTCTGTGGCAGAGAATTCCACAGATTCACCACTCTCTGTGTAAAAAATGTTTTCCTCATCTCGGTCCTAAAATACTTCCCTCTTATCCTTAAACTGTGACCCCTAGTTCTGGACTTCCCCAACATTGGGAATAATCTTCTTGCATCTAGCCTGTCCAACCCCTTAAGAATTTTGTAACTTTCTATAAGATCCCCCCTCAATCTTCTAAATTCTAGCGTGTACAAGCCGAGTCTATCCAGTCTATGAAAGTCCTGCCATCCCAGGAATCAGACTGGTGGTCCTTCTCTGTACTCCCTCTATGGCAAGAATGTATTTCCTCAGATTAGGAGACCAAAACTGCACACAATACTCCAGCTGTGGTCTCACCAAGACCCTGTACAACTGCAGTAGAACCTCCCTGCTCTTATACTCAAATCCTTTTGCGATGAATGCTAACATACCATTTGCTTTCTTCACTGCCTGCTGCACCTGCATTCCTACTTTCAATGACTGGTGTACCATGACACACAGGTCTCGTTGCATCTCCCCTTTTCCTAATCGGCCACCATTCAGATAATAGTCTACTTTCCTGTTTTTGCCATCAAAGTGGATAACCTCACATTTATCCACATTATACTGCATCTGCCATGCATTTGCCCACTCACCCAACCTATCCAAGTCACCTTGCAGCCTCCTAGCATCCCCCTCACAGCTAACACTGCCCCCCCCCCCCAGCTTCGTGTCATCCGCAAACTTGGAGATGTTGCATTCAATTCCCTCATCCAGATCATTAATATATATTGTAAATAGCTGGGGTCCCAGCACTGAGCCTTGCGGTACCCCACTACTCACTGCCTGATATTCTGAAAAGGACCCGTTTACTCCTACTCTTTGCTTCCTGTCTGCCAGCCAGTTCTCTATCCACATCAATACTGAACCCCCAATACCGTGTGCTTTAAGTTTGCATACTGATCTCTTATTGCATAGTAATCTCTTATTGCATACTAATCTCTTACCTTGTCGAAAGCCTTCTGAAAGTCCAGACATCCTCGAAAAATTCTATAAGATTCGTCGGACATGATTTACCTTTCATAAATCCATGCTGACTTTGTCCAATGAATTCACCACTTTCCAAATGTGCTGCTATCCCATCTTTAATAACTGACTCCAGAATTTTCCCCACCACCGATATTAGACTAACTGGTCTGTAATTCCCTGTTTTCTCTCTCCCTCCCTTTTTAAAAAGCGGGGTTACATTACTACCCTCCAGTCCTCAGGAACTACTCCAGAATCTAAAGAGTTTTGAAAAATTATCACTAATGCATCCACTATTTAAAAAGGCCTTCCATTGCATATCCACCGTCAACCCTTTAAGCATCAATTGCCAGTCTATCTTGGCTAAATTCACATCTCATACCCTCAAAGTCACCTTTCTTTAAGTTCATGACCCTTGTTTCTGAATTAACAATGTCACTCTCCATCCTAATGAAGAACTCAACCATATTATGGTCACTCTTGCCCAAGGGGCCACGCACAACGAGACTGCTAACTAACCCTTCCTCATTACTCAATACCCAGTCTAGAATAGCCTGCTCTCTCGTTGGTTCCTCTACATGTTGGTTTAGAAAACTATCCCGCATACATTCCAAGAAATCCTTTTCCTCAGCACCCCTGCCAATTTGATTCACCCAAACTATATGTAGATTGAAGTCACTCATTATAATTGTTTTACCTACGCATTTCTAATTTCCTGTTTGATGCCATCCCCAACTCCACTACTACTGTTAGGTGGCCTGTACACAACTCCCACTAGCGTTTTCTGCCCCTTAGTGTTTCGCAGCTCTACCCATATCAATTCCACATCCTCCAAGCTAATGTCCTTCCTTTCTATTGCATTAATCTCCTCTCTAACCAGCAACGCTACCCCACCTCCTTTCTCTTTCTGTCTATCCCTCCTGAATATTGAATATCCCTGGATGTTCAGCTCCCAGCCTTGGTCACCCTGGAGCTTTGTCTCCGTGATCCCAACGATATCATAGTCATTAATAACTATCCACACATTCAACTCGTCCACCTTATTACGAATGCTCCTTGCATTGAGACACGAAGCCTTCAGGCTTGTTTTTACAACACTCTTACCCCTTATACAATTATGTTGAAAAGTAGCCCTTTTTGATTTTTGCCCTGGATTTGTCTGCCTGCCACTTTTACTTTTCACCTTGCTACATATTGCTTCTACCCTCAATTTACACCCCCCTGCCCCTCTGCTCTTGCACCCACCCCCCTGCCACATTAGTTTAAATCCTCCCCGACAGCACTAGCAAACACTCCCTCAAGGACATTGGTTCCATTCCAGCCCAGGTGCAGACCATCCTGTTTGTAATGGTCCCACCTCCCCCAGAACTCGTTCCAATGCCCTAGAAATTTGAATCCCCCCCGAATCCATCGGAAGTATTGGAGAAGTCAAAGAGCTGAACTATTGCTCAGTTGGTTACATCTTCACTTGCTTTACTTTGTATTTAAAGTTCCTAGCGATGTAGGTGAAGACATACAAGGAAAATGGGAGAGGGATATTTTAGCAAACAAAGATCTTGAAGAAATACAAAACATAGCTAAAGTTCTCAAAGGTAGTTGTAATGCACAAGAAATCAACATGAATGTAGAGTTTGTAGCTTGTTTCAGGTATGCACCAGTGATCTCAGCTGAGGTAGAAAGAAGTTTTTCACAACTGTAGCATATTCTGTCTGACAAACGGCATAGTTTAACAAGAAGATATTTTTTTTTAAATGCTGGTAGTAATGTGCAACCAGGTAACTGGTCATTTAATGTAGTATACCTTTATGTTATAATTTTTAACAATATTTTGGTGGTGGAAATAAATGCCTTTTTATGCCTTTTTTTGTCAATAAATGCCTATTCTGTGCCTTTTTAATAATTTTATTATGTCTTTATGCCTGCCTATTTCAGAGATTTTTAGCATCTAAGCATCCTGGCTCTACTTATGACCTTATGACCTCCAGAATCCCTCCCAATAACCTTCACACCGTTGATGTTAGGCTCATCGGACTCATTTCGTTGGCTTATCACTATTGCCCTTCTTAAACCCAGTCACAACTTTAACTATCCTCCAGTCTTCTGGCATCCCGCTTATGGTTAATTAAGATTCAAAAATCTCTGCCGAGGCCTCAGCAATCTTGTCTCTTGCTTGCCATCACATCCTGGGATACCCCTGATCAGATCTCAGTGATATGTCCATCTGTATGTGCTTCAAGAATCCCAATGCTTGTTGTTGTTGTTGTTGTTGTTGTTGTTGTTGTTGTTGTTGTTGTTGTTGTTGTTGTTGTTGTTGTTGTTGTTCCTCCTCCTCCTCCTCCTCCTCCTCCTCCTCCTCCTCCTCCTCCTCCTCCTCCTCCTCCTCCTCCTCCTCCTCCTCCTCCTCCTCCTCCTCCTCCTCCTCTCCCCCCTCCCTCCTCCCTCCCCCCCCCCTCCTCCCCCCTCCTCCCCCTCCTCCTCCTCCCTCCCCCCCCCCCCCCCTCCCCCTCCCCCTCCCCCTCCCCCCCCTCCCCCTCCCCTCCCCCCCCCCCCCCCCCCCCCCCTCCCTCCTCCCCCCCCCCCCCCCCTCCTCCATGTTGATATGCTCTGGCATAACTGTTCATATAACTGTTCCCTCTCCCAATCACACTAGCTTCCATGACTTTCTCCATTACAAAGTATTTTGTCGAGACATTGCCACTTTCCCGTAGCTCCCTATATAGATTACCACACTGATCCTTGAGAAAACCTATTCTCTCACTAGCTGGCCTTTTGTCTTGAATCTTTTAGGATTCTCCTCTACTTCTTTATCTTATCTGACAGCTTCCAACCCAGCGGTATGGATATTGATTCCTCTAACTTCACGTAACACTTGCACCCCCTCTCTCTCCACCGCTCCCCCACCCTAGTCATCGTACTAGTTTCACTGGTGTCCTGTTGAGTTTCACTGTCTGTACAACTCGTTATCACCTAACCCACAGCCAACAATGCATCATTGTGGGCTCCATCTTTCCTTGATCATCGTTACTTTTTGCATATCTTTCATTACATTTGTCAATATCGCCATCTATATCTCTCATTTCCCCTTTCCCCTGATTCTCAGTCTGAAGACGGGCATTAACCCGAAATATCACTGATTCCTTTTGCCCCGAGATGCTGCCTGACCCGCTGAGTTATTCCACCTTTTTGTGTGTATTTAGAGGTATTTGGTTCCCTTGTGTCTTGCTAATGTCCTTTTGAAGTCTGCTCCTACATTCATTATACTCATTGAGAGACTCACTTCATTCTATGGCAGGGAAACTGCAGTAGAGATGTGAAATTGCTGAATCTGCAATTTCTATAACATTGCAACTTAAGGGCCTGTCCCACTTGGGCGACCTAATCCGCGAGTTCTGGCGAGTTTGCCCTCGACTCATACTCGCAGCATGATCGACACAAAGTCGTAGGAGGTCTTCGTAACTCTCCTTCATGCTCGTGAGTGGTCTCCGCGTACTCGAGGCCTCAGCTAGGTCGCGGCGTATTTTTCAACGTTGGCCGAAGGTAGTCATAGATAGTCTCCATCATAGTCGAAGGGAGCTTGATGGAGATCAAAGGAGGTCGTCTTCACTCTCCACTATTCGGTGTCCAATTTTCCCGAAGTTAGTTGAAGCTAGTTTTCAACATAGTCGAAGGAGGTCTTCAACATGACATTTTTTCAAATTCTCCTAAACTCTTCTAAACTGGCCAATTAGGTCGCCCAAGTGGGACAGCCCCTTTAGATCGGACCTTAACCACTACAGAATTTGTTTCTCAATCACTGTCACAAATTAATCCCAGGCTATAACTAAATGTGATGTTTTAGTGCATAATATCATTCCTCACCAGCTAACAATACAATTGATAAGTTTAAACAGGGATATATTTTCCAGTTGCAGGATCAAAGAAATAAGTAATGTTTAAAATCAATCTGTTTAAATGAAACAACTCATGATGCTTTACTGATGCTAGAAACAAAAGTTTATATTTAATCCATATAGTGTTTGCAATAAGTAAACTATTGTTCCAGCCAAATTTGTCCCTTAACGTAGGACTTGAACACTGTTTGATTTATGCTATAAACTGTTATCAAAATGTCGTTGACTGTGGTACTTTAAATGTGGAGGTTGTATTGTAGGTGAATTATTCTGCTGAGCTTGCAATTCCCTCTGTTATCAAAATAATACTCACAGCAGTGAAATCAGCAGCAATGGTTTTATAATCAAGCATTTCAAGAGAAGACTAATTGTCATATTTTAAGTGAAGCATGCAATAACAGCAACAACAACACAGAACTGTCACTTAAACGAGCAGTGCAAGGCTTAGATAGAGTGGATGTGGAGAGGATGTTTCCACTAGTGGGAGAGTCTAGCACTAGAAGTCATAGCCCCTGAATTAAATGACGCTCCTTTAGGAGGGAGATGAGGAGGAATTTCTTTAGTCAGTGGGCTGGTGAATCTGGAATTCATTGCCACTGAAGCCTGTGGAGGCCGTCAATGGATATTTTGAAGGCAGAGATAAATAAATTCTTGATTAGTACAGGTGTCAGGGGTTATGAGGAGAAGGCAGGAGAATGGGGTTAAGAAGGAGAGATAGATCAGCCATGATTGAATTGCGGAGTAGACTAGATGGGCTGAATGGCCTAACTTTGCTCCTGTCACATATGACCTTATGACCAAAACTCATCGATTCTCGTGCAGTTTCTTATTCTTATTGTTTCTGCTCCCACGTGTTATAAATTCCAAAAAAACAGTGCATCATGTTTGCCGACAGTTGTAGAAAAACAGGATGGATGTTGTTTTGCAACCATGCTTATTGCTAAAGGCACAGCGGTCATGTGTTGCTCAAGAATGAGACATCATTCCCCACACACAAATGTTCTAATCTCAGTTGTTTAGGGATGTTTCTAAGCAAAAAGATAAGGCTTCTGCCCAGGAGGAGATATGTCCTGTCTTGGAATCTTGAATGATTCAATGTGTAGGAAGGAACTGCAGATGCTTGTTTACATCGAAGATAGGCACAAAATGCTGGAGTAACTCAGCAGGACAGGCAGAAACTCTGGAGAGAAGGAATGGGTGACGTTTCAAACTAAAAATCAGGGGACAAGGATACACAGAGATAAGGGAAGTGTAAGCTGTGTCTTGTTTTCAGAATCACAATCAGAATCAGATTTTATTCGCCAAGTATGTTTTGCAACATACAAGGAATTTCACTGGCCAGGTCAGTCATACAATTAAAAAGCAACAGACTCAAAAACACATTTTAACATGAACATCCACCACAGTGACTCCCACACATTCCTCACTGTGATGGAAGGTGAAATAAAGTTCAAGTCCTTCCCTTGTGTTCTTCCTTGGTCGTGGGCCTCGAGCCCTCTTTGACGGGATGATCTTGACTCCCGTAGCCGGTGGCGTTTGGGCTCTCCGCGTCGAGGCGTTCGGCTCCCGCATCGTGGGGATGTCAGCTCCCCGAGCGATCGAACCTCGCGTTGGGGCTGGTCGAGGCTTCCGCGGCGTTGGAGCTCCCGGCGAACCTCTCCCGAGACTGCGAGCCCTTGATGGTAAGTCCGCAGGCCGCGGTGGGAGCGATCCCAGGCAAGGGATCCGCTCCGCTGTTAAGTCCGCGCCCCGCGGTGGGGCTCACAACAGTTCGAGGAGGCTCTCAGCTCCAGCGATGGTAGGCCGCAGAGCCCGGAGAATGTGATCCATAAAATGATCACATCTCCGGGAAGATAAGAATCTGAAAAAGGTTTCCCCCGATCCCCTCCCCCCTTCCCCCACATAAAACAAACCAAATTACATTAAATCAAACTTTTAACAAACACTAAAAATAACAAAAGATGTAAAAGCCGAACAGACTGCCGGCAGGGCTGGCCATCTCCCCGCGTCCCTGGTAAAATTCACACCTTGCACTTCCTCATCTCTGTGTCTCCCTCTCCCCTGACTCTCACACATTACTTCTATCCACAGGTGCTGCCTGTCCCCACTGAGTTACTGCAGCATTTTGTGTCTATCTTGAATGATTCATTTCCAGTTTCTCGAAAGCCTATTCTCTTGCAGTGAATTCTTCCTGCAATCAATACTTGGACCAAGTGTGGCTGGATAATGCAAACATCTTTCAACCATTCCGTGATATATTGACCAGTTGCACCAAACACAAGGCCCTGTGGAATTGTTCACATTGTCCATTTTATCGGCAAACATTGATTCACTGCATCAAACAAAATGTAGTACGTCGTAAACTGTACTATGCCCCAAAATTACATTTTATGATCTGGAATTTAAAGAGCGAATCTATGTAATAGGTCCACTTGGTCCAAGCAAAGCAAGAATTTCATTGTCCTATCTGGGACACATGACAATAAACTCTCTTGACTTGACTAATAGTGGTTAAGTTTTAGTTTGTTGGGTTGTGTTAGAGGGGGTGAAACATGTTCTCTGTCTCTTCCTTTGGGGGAATACGACTTTTTCGTGTCGTTCCCCTTTCTCTGCCTCCGTCTGTGCTGAGGCCTAATGGCGGAGTTGGCGGCCTCCAACCTGCGACTGACCCCGAGGCTCTGGAGGCAGAGCCAGCCAGGACTCACCAACGAGAGGCTGGCCATCTTCGGGGCTAAGGCAGCGGTGGCCCGACTTGCTGGTGCGGCGTTCTGCCTTTCGGCGGCGGCCTGGAGCTGATGCAGCGGGGCTCGGAGCTGAGACTGCGGGACCAGGAGCTGGGGCAGCGGCCCGGAGCTGCGGCGGCCTGGAGCCGGAGCAGTGGGGCTCGGAGCTGAGACTGCGGGACCCGGAGCTGGGGCGGCTGCCCGGAGCTGATGCTGTGGCGGGCCGTCTTGGAGCGGAGACGGCGTTCCGGCTTTCGGCGGCAGCAACATCACCACGGAGGTCCGCTAGACTGGAGAGCGGCATCTCCGGCCTGGATCGATCGCCTCAGCGCAGAGGGAGAACAAGGAGGGAAGAGACGGAGACTAAGACTTTGCCTCCATCACAGTGAGGATGTGCTTGGTGAACTCACTGTGGTGGATGTTTAATTTGTGTTTATTGTATGTTTTGTTTTTATTGGTTCTGTGTATGACTGCAGGCAACATAATTTCGTTCAGACCGAAAGGTCAGAATGACAATAAAGGAATCTAATCTAATCTAATCTAATCTAATCTAATCTAATCTAATAGGAACTTGTAAACACAAAAGTCCTTTCCATCTTAAAACATTTTTTAAGAATGAAACTCTTGAGTACAATCATAAAGGTGGGAAGTATTATTTGATCACATGTGTGAGATATATGCATATGCTTAGAAACTGGATGGTCATGGTCACAACTCATGATTGTGTTGTAAATATTTTTTATTTTTATTGAATAATATTTCCAACATATATTAATCAACATCTTACTTACTCTCTCTCTCTGGAATTCCTTATGGACTGTCAAAGGATAGGTATGCAAACCTCTCCCTGGTTACATTTGGCAAACACCTTGCTCACTGACAAAGCTGATGATCCTGTTTTATATATAACCTGTTGGAGGAGAACGCTCATGTCAGACTCCTATTCCCGCAAGTCGAAGCTTCGACGCCTGACCAAACCTGATGTTGCGTAACTAATACATGATATATAGCCCCGTAAAATTAAACAGTGCACCGTGGTACACTATACTATGCCACCTGTTGTAGATGTTCAGGTTGGCTGTTGTTTACCAGCAAGGCTCATTCCTCAGGGTACAAGGTGTAGAATATTGTGAATCAATGGGACCTCATTCCCATTCACACATAGAGGTTCCAATCTCAATCTGTTTAGCAATGATTTAAAGTGGCAATGAGGCTCTTGAAGAAGAGTCTCGACCCGAAACGTCACCCATTTCTTCACCCCAGAGATGCTGCAAGTTCCGCTGAGTTATTCCAGCATTTTTGTCTTGCCCAAATGGAATGTGCTCAGTTCAGTTCAGTTTAGTTTATTGTCACGTGTACCAAGGTACAGTGAAAAGCTTTTGTTGCTCACTATCCAGTCAGCAGGAAGACAATACGGATTGCAATCGGGCTATTTACAGCGTACCGACACATGACAAGCGAATAACGTGAAGTGCAAGGTAAAGCCAGAAGTGTCCGATCAAAGATAGTTCGTGGGGCTCACCAATGAGGGAGATAGTAGTTCTGCACTGCTCCCTAGTCATTGGTAGGATGATTCAGTTGCCTGATAACAGCTGGGAAGAAACTGTCCCTGAAACTGGAGTTGTGCGTTTTCACACTTCTATACCTTTTTCCCGAATGGAGAGGGGAGAAGAGGGAATGGCTAGAGTGCGGCTCGTCCTTCATTATGCCGCTGGCTTATGTTTAGGTATCCTGATTAATTCATTAATAATCTGACGAAGGATCCCGACCGAAAACTTCGCTTATCCATGTTCTCCGAAAATACTGCCTGACTTGCTGAATTACTCCAGCATTCTGTGTCTTTTTTTTGTAGACTGGCGTCTGCAGTTCCTTGTGCCAACAATTGATTTATAAATTCTGTGGAGCTATTGGAGAACAGATACCAGGGGACAGATAATCCCTCACAGTTTCTGGCAGAGAATATGTACAAGAAGAACAAAAAATTAGGAGATACAAAGTGTTGGAGTAACTCAGCAGGTCAGGCAGCATCTCTTCAGAAGAAGGGCCCCAACTCGAAATATCACCTTTTTCTCCAGAGACTGCCTGACCTGCTGAGTAACTCCTGCATTGTTTATATCTTTGGTATAAACCAGCATCTGCAGTAGTTTGTTTTTACTCTTTAAAATAAGCCTATGAAGTAAAACATTTTTGAAACACCAACTTCTTGAATGTGGTGGAGGACATTTAATGATAATAACATGTACAGCAAGATAACATTTGATCAAGAATGAACACAATCGGCGCAGTTTTAATCTTGCATAATATAAAAAAAGCTTGGTTTAATTGTTAGTTTGTAAATATCTGAATTTCTGATGAATGAACCATTAAAATGTCACCCCATAGCATTGTAACAGGAACTAACATGTTCTTGACCAACCAGTTTTATTTTGGCTCCTTCATGCCGTTCCTTATTCTGTTGTTGTCATAAAGTTAAAAACTGATGCACACTTTGACCTGCAGTACCAGTGATTTAGTTTAAGGTAACTCAGCAGGACTGGCAGCATCTCTGGAGAGAAGCAATGGGTGACG
This sequence comes from Leucoraja erinaceus, assembly GCF_028641065.1. NCBI lineage: Eukaryota > Metazoa > Chordata > Chondrichthyes > Rajiformes > Rajidae > Leucoraja > Leucoraja erinaceus. Next base: position 39,680,184 of record NC_073392.1, on the reverse strand, counting down.
TTTCGGGTTGAGACCCTTCTTCTGAAGAGATGCCGCCTGACTTGCAGAGTTACTCCAGCACTTTCTATCTCCACATTTTAGTTCTTCGTGTAAATGTTCTCAGTCTGAAGAGGGGTCTCAACCCGAAACGTCTCCCATTCCTTCTCTCCAGAGATGTTGCCTGTCCGGCATTTTGTGTCTGCCTTTGATTTAAACCAGCATCTGCAGTTCTTTCCTAGTGATTTAGTTTAATTTAGTTTAGAGATACAGCATGGAAACTGGCCCTTCGGCCAACCAAGCCCGCACTGGCCAGCGATCCCCGCACATTAATACAATCCTTCACTTGGGACAATTTTTATATCTATACCAACCCAGTTAACCCACGAACCTGTACGTCTTTGGAATGTGGGAGGAAACCAAAGTTCTCGGAGAAAACCCATGTGGTCATAGGGAGGATGTGCTAACTCCGTACAGACAGCACCCGTAGTCAGGATTGAACCTGGGTCTCTGACTCTGTAAGCGCTGTAAGGCAGCAACTCTAGCGCTGTGCCACAGTGCACAGTGATGCTGAATACCATTGAACCTTTAACTTGTAGATCTGCACAATTTTCAAATCATTGCTTTTCCTGTAGCAGTCAAAAACATATTAAATGAGTAATTGGTTTTAAATAATGTCCTACAAAAGTATGCATGCTTACTCTGTCACAAATTATTCACAGAATGCAAAATAGTCCATTTGTTCCCTTGGTCACCTCATATGCTTCAATGCATTCACTTGTAATGTCTGTATTTCACTGGAGTAATGTTAACAAACCTCCCATGTGTGGGAAGGAACTGCAGATGCTGGTTTGCACTGAAGATAGACACAACATACTGGAGTAACTCAGCATAGACAGGCAGCATAGACAGCATAGACAGCAGCAAACGGGTGACATTTTCGTGTTGAGACCATTCTTCAGTCCCTGAAGAAGAACGGCCTGAAGAAGGGTCTCAGCCCGAAACATCACCCATTCCTTCCATCCAGAGATGCTGCCGGTCCCATGAGAAATCTCCCAAGTGATTGCTTAGGATGAAAAATATGTTACTTCATAACAAATATATGAATGCTTTAAGGAAATTATTGTGAGTGTGTAGGAAGGAACTGCAGATGCTGTCTAAACCGAAGATAGACACAAAAAGCTGGAGCAACTCAGTGGGTCAGGCAGCATCTCTGGAGAAAAGGAATATGTGATGATTCGCTTTGAGACCCTTCTTCAGACTGAGAGTCAGGGGAAAGGGAAACGAGAGATATAGATGGTGATGTAGAGAGATAAAGAGCAAATGAATGAAATATAAACAACAAAGTAACGATGAGGCATTTAAAGACTGCATGGATGAACTACAACAATTCTTCATCCCAGTTTGGCAAAAAACTAAATCAGGAAAGGTAGTGCATCCGTGGATAACAAGAGAAATCAGGGATAGTATCAAAACAAAAGATGAAGCGTACAAATTAGCCAGAAAAAGCAGCCTACCAGAGGACTGGGAGAAATTCAGAGTCCAGCAGAGGAGGACAAAGGGCTTAATTAGGAAAGGGAAAATAATTGAAAGAAAACTGGCAGGGAACATAAAAACTGACTACAACAGCCTTTATAGATATGTGAAGAGAAAAAGATTAGTTAAAACAAATGTAGGTCCCTTGCAGTCAGAAACAGGTGAATTGATCATGGGGAACAAGGACATGGCAGACCAATTGAATAACTACTTTGGTTCTATCTTCACTAAGGAAGACATAAATAATCTGCTGGAAATAGCAGGGGACCGGGGGTCAAATAAGATGGAGGAACTGAGTGAAATCCAGGTTAGCCGGGACGTGGTGTTAGGTAAATTGAATGGATTAAAGACTGATAAATCCCCAGGGCCAGATAGGTTGCATCCCAGAGTACTTAAGGAAGTAGCCCCAGAATTATCAGATTATCAGATAATTTTTCAAAACTCTTTAGATTTAGAGTAGTTCCCAAGGATTGGCGGGTAGCTAATGTAACCCCACTTTTTAAAAAGGGAGGGAGAGAAAAAAACGGGGAATTACAGATCAGTTAGTCTAACGTCGGTAGTGGGGAAACTGTTAGAAACCGTTATTAAAGATGGGATAGCAGCACATTTGGAAAGTGGTGAAATCATTGGACAAAGTCAGCATGGATTTATGAAAGGTAAATCATGTCTGACGAATCTAATAGAATTTTTCGAGGATGTCTGGACTTTCAGAATGCTTTCGACAAGGTCCCACATAAGAGATTAGTATACAAACTTAAAGCACATGGTATTGAGGGTTCAGTATTGATGTGGATAGAGAACTGGCTGGCAGACAGGAAGCAAAGAGTAGGAGTAAACGGGTCCTTTTCACAATGGCAGGCAGTGACTAGTGGGGTACCGCAAGGCTCAATGCTGGGACCCCAGCTATTTACGAAATATATTAATGATTTGGACGAGGGAATTGAATGCAACATCTCCAAATTTGCGGATGACACAAAGCTGGGGGGGCAGTGTTAGCTGTGTGGAGGATGCTAGGAGGCTGCAAGGTGACTTGGATAGGCTTGGTGAGTGGGCAAATGCATGGCAGATGCAGTATAATGTGGATAAATGTGAGGTTATCCACTTTGGTGGCAAAAACAGGAAAGTAGACTGTTATCCGAATGGTGGCCGATTAGGAAAGGGGGAGATGCAACGAGACCTGGGTGTCACGGTACACCAGTCATTAAAAGTAGGCATGCAGGTGCAGCAGGTAGTGAAGAAGGTGATGGTATGTTAGCATTCATAGCAAAAGGATTTGACTATAGGAGCAGGGAGGTTCTACTGCAGTTGTACAGGCTCTTGGTACTGAGAAGGTTCACCAGACTAATTCCTGGGATGTTAGGACTTTCATATGAAGAAAGACTGGATAGACTCGGTTTGTACTCGCTAGAATTTAGAAGATTGAGGGGGGATCTTATAGAAACTTACAAAATTCTTAAGGGGTTGGACAGGCTAGATGCAGGAAGATTGTTCCCGATGTTGGGGAAGTTCAGAACAAGGGGGTCACAGTTTAAGGATAAGGGGGAAATCTTTTAGGACCGAGATGAGGAAAACATTTTTCACACAGAGAATGGTGAATCTGTGGAATTCTCTGCCACAGAAGGTAGTTGAGGCCAGTTCATTGGCTATATTTAAGAGGGAGTTAGATGTGGCCCTTGTGGCTAAAGGGATCAGGGGGTATGAAGAGAAGGCAGGTACAGGATACTGAGTTGGGTGATCAGCCATGATCATATTAAATGGCGGTGCAGGCTTGAAGGGCCAAATGGCCTACTCCTGCACCTATTTTCTATGTTTCTATGTTTCCATGATAAAAGAAACAGGTCACTGGGTTCAGAAGCAGAATTTCCAAGAAAGTCAAATCGCATTGCAGGCTCATGCATAAAACTGTCAGCAGATTCTGCTGTGGACTAAGTGAGGGAATAATATCTTTAACATGAGATATTGAACCAAGAAACCCACACATTCTCTTAGGCAGATGTAAAACATCCACAGATAGACACAAAATGCTGGAGTCACTCAGCGGGACAGGCAGCATCTCTGGAGAGAAGGAATGAGTGACGTTTCTTCAGGCATTGCTAATGTTGCTACATAGAGACACAAGGAATCGCAGATGCTGGAATATTTGGGCAAAACGAGGAAATGTGGAAATGCTGGAGGAAATATGTCTCAAGAAACCCATTCCTTCTCTCCAGAGACGCTGCCTGTCCCGCTGAGTTACTGCAGCATTCTGTGTCTATCCTAAGTCTAAGTGCTGGAGGATCAGGGGCATCTGTGGAGGGAATGGACAGACAATGCTTCGTCGGGTCCATTGCTCTGATTATTGGAGAAGTGTTTGGGGGGGGGGGGGGGGGGGGGGGGATCAAAGCCTGGCAAGTGATGGGTTGACACAGACAAGAAGGGGGGGGAGGGGGGGGGGGGATTGGCAGATGGGTGGAGTAAGTAACAAGGGAGACAAAAGGAGAGGATCAGATAAGGAACAAAATGCTGGCGTAACTCAGCGGGACAGGCAGCATCTCATGAGAGAAGGGGTGGGCGACGTTTCAGGCCGACACCCTTCCTCTGCCCGTCCCGCTGAGTTACTCCACCTTTTTGTGTCTATCTTCAGCGGTTGCAAGGGAAAGTACCCGGGGAGGGGGTGGGAAGGGTGGGAAGGGTAGAACTGACCAGGGAGTTACAGAGGGAGCGGTCTTTGCGGAAAGCAGACAGGGGGGGAGATGGGAAGATGTGGCGAGTGGTGGGGTCACGTTGGAGGTGGCGAAACTGACGGAGGACTATTTGTTGTATGTGACGGCTAGTGGGGTGGAAGGTGAGGACTAATAGCTTGGTCAATCAGCAAGGTTTTAAGGGAGATGGAACAATTTTAGGAGGGAATACCAGGGAGAGGGATTTAGATATGGTGACTATTGATGAAAATCTTCTTCTTCTTGCATCTGGTGTGCACAGCCTAAAGTTGTGGGACAACTTGTTCTATTTAATCTTATTTGCTTGTGCAAACCAGGTTGATTGCATTCGTCAAAACAGGGCGGACCACGTGAAGGTTGCAATCTCCCACCCCATTGATGAGAATAAATAGCAAGGAGGTGGTGTGGGATAAGGGCTGGAGTGAAAAGAACAGAGAGATCTTGGTTATGTTTGGGAGATGTGGGATGGAACTGCAGATGCTGGTTTAAATCAGTGATGGACACAAAATGCTGGAGTAACTCAGCAGGACAGGCAGCATCTATGGAGGGAATGGGCAAGTTAAGTTCTGGTGGGGGCCCTTCTTCAGACTGATTGTTGTAGTGGGGAGAAAGCTAGCAAAAGAGTAGGAAGGAACTGCAGATGCTGGTTTAAACCGAAGAGAAGAAACAGGTGTCGAGACCGTTCTTCAGACTGGTTCTGGATCAGGGAAACGAGAGATATAGACGATGATGTAGAGAGTTAAAGAACATTGAAGAAGGGTCTCGACCAGAAACGTCACCTATTCCTTTTCTCCAGAGATGCTGTCTGACCCGCTGAGTTACTCCAGTTTTCTGTGCCTATGTTATGTTTGGGAGAGTTAGTCTGTAGAACCAGGAAAGTTTAGAGTGAGTGTGGAAAGGGACTTGCGATGCCAATACTCCCACAACCTGTTTCTCTGTAATGCCATATCATACACTGTGGATTAACTCGATAATTTCTGTTGCACAATTCATTGTGGACCTTAGCCAAGTTGTTGAGAACAAAAAAATAGTTCACATTTAATAGCTGTAATTCTCATACTTGTCCCAACTTGTTAAACCTTGAATTCAAACATGAACAAAGCGAGTAAACCTCACTGCAGTTTTTAATTCTTTGTGGGATGAGGGCACCATTGGCAAGTCCAGTTTTCAGTTTGAGAAAGCTATGAACTGCTGCAGTCCAATTTTACTTCGGAGTCACGTGAGTGATTCCGTGAAGAACCCGCTCAGCACGCATGCGCGGCATTACGTCCAGCAGAGCAACAGCGGCACAGCGGGAGTCAGGCGCTCCCGCTACGGAGGTGAAAGAACGGGCCGTCAGGTAAGCTGAGGTTGGGGGTTTCTTTCACAGGGAGTCTTCTGCTGTCCGGCAGAGAAGAAAGGCTCTAGAACAAACCTGTCCCCCGCTCGACTCCACGGAGGAGCGTTCCATCTGGGGGGGGGGGCAGCATTAAGGCGGTAGGATCGCTTACCTGGCGCTCCGCTATCCCGACACCGAGCCGAGCCCAGCCCCGCTAGCGCCTGAGCAGCGGGCTGGAAGTACCGCCACGGAGGCGTCCGGCCGGTGGCTCCGACTTATCGGGCGGGACGTCTTCCCACCCGCATGAGGGGAAAGACAGCCGCCTGAACAAACCTGTCCCCGCTCGACTAGGATCGCTTACGCGGGGGCACTCCGCGGTATCCCGACAGGCGGTTCGCTACCCCGCCGAGAGCCCAGCCCGCTAGCGCCTGAGCAGCGGGCTGGAAGTACCGCCACGGAGGCGTCCGGCCGGTGGCTCCAACTTGTCAGACGGGGACGTCTCTCCACCCAGGCAGGGGAGAGACAGCCGCTTGAGCCGCATGGAGCGGCTCTTGGAGCAGGAGCTCCAGCAAGGTGCCGCCCAGGAGGGGCGCTCTCGCAGAGGGAGGTCAGGCACTCCCTCCACAGTGCCTTGTGCACTGTCCATTGCTTCCTCCTTTCCAGAGGATAGCTTTGGTGACCAGGACTGGGCTGGTCAAGAACAGGGGCAATGGATGAAGATCTCGGGAGTATGCAAGGGGTGCAGGAACAGGAATAGCTGCTAGGCGTGGTGGACAGCTACGTGGAAACCCCATGTGCAGGAGGCCGTTAAAAGCCTGACGACAGCCATCACGTCGTCTTTTCCTCGTTCCATGGACAAATACGGAGATGACCACAACCTTCGTAAACAAGTCATAAGACCTGCCATAAAATCCTACATTGCGGGGTTGTGCATACCCCAGCCACTGAGCCAGACCCACTGCTCTTTGGCAAAAACCTCACAAAGCATATGAAGGACATGCAAGAGGTTTTACAAAACATTTGGCTCATGAGGGCAGGGCCGAGACGATTAACCAAAAACAGTAATTCCTACGCAGCAGCACCCCATCACATCCATCAGTCAACGTCTACCATATCGGACTGATGAAAACTCGGGGTCCGCATTCTATCACCGAAAGTCTTCTTTAGACCAGGGCCCAGAGTGAACCCCATGGAAAATGTGCCACCCCCCAACGTCACCGCCACGTCAGACGACGTGCAACACTCGTTGGACCGGCAGGAAACAGAAGAATACCCATAACCATGGAGGTAGGTGGATCTGGTTCCAACCAGTATATCGAGTAATACTAACACATGGGAGTCTATCACGAGTGATCACTATATACTCAATGGCATTAGTGAATACAAATACAATTCATACTAGAAAAATTGCCACCAGGTCAACATTCACCCCAGAGGGTATTTTTCCCCTCTCCGTTAAAGAAACAAGAGGGACAAGCTGAACTGGTGAGACTAATTACAAAGGGTATCATGGGAAAACCTGAACCCTTGCAATTCGTATCAAATATATTCACTAAACCCAAAAAAGATGGTGGATGTCCCATCATCATTGACTTAACTTCACTAAATATGTTTGTTAAGTACATACATTTCAAAATGGAACCAGTTGTTACTGCCAAACAACTAAAGTCCAAAGGATACTTCATGGCAAGCATTCATCTTAAAGATGTTTACTATTTAGTACCATTCACAAGGATCATCGCAGATACCTGAAATTTACCTGGATGGGGCAGCTATAGCAGTTTAAAGCGTTACCCAATGGGTTCACATCAGCCCAAGAGTGCACCAAGACACTAAAACCAGCTCTGGCAATATTCAGAAGACAAAAACATATTGTCATGGCATATCTTGATGATATCCTAAATGGTAGGCAAGACCATGAATTTGACAATCTTAGCTGTTCAGCTACCAAACAGTTATTCGAAACCCTGGGGTTGTGTTACATCCAGATAAATCTAAGTTGAAGCCATCCTCTATCATGGACGACTTGGGCTTCACAATTAATTCAGTCTACGTGACTGTAACATTGCCAAGAGACAACATAGTTGAATTGGCACAATCGTACAACAATTTAATGGTCAACAAACTACCAACTACTCGACAAGTAACAGAGTAATTGGGATAATGGTAGCAGCATTTCCGGATACATAATTCGGACCTTTGTACCATAAAACGACATACAGGTCATTATGATCGTTTCATGAAGTTACCCACTGAAGTAATATCAGAACTACAGTGGTGGGCAAAAACGTTTGACATAGTTTCAGCCTATTATCATCACTAACCCTACGTCAGTTATCCAAACAGATGCCAGTGCTCAAGGCTGGGGAGCAACTAGCTCTATACCCATCACAAGTAGTAGATGGACTAACCCAGAATCATCGTTACCACTTACACTGGGCATTAATTCTGGAGATGTTTGGGTGACTTTTATGGTTTAAGAGCATATGCATAAATATGCATCACTTGCTTGTACGGTTACAAATAGATAATACTACGGTGGTGGCCTACATTAACCATATGGGCGGCATAAAATCGGTATCATGCGACAAGTTGGTCAACACAATTTGGCAATGGTGTGGCCAAAGACATATTTGGCTATCAGTAACTTACCTGCCAGGTAAGCTAAATACAGTGGCAGACACCAGGTCACGTAAATTTAATGACAACATCGAATGGATGTTAAAACCCCCAATTTTTTTTTCCACAAAAGTTATCAAGCAATATGGCACGCTAGATATCGATTTATTTGCATCGAGGCTAAATCACCAGGTACCTATGTAAGTCGCTTGGGAACCAGACCCTGAGGCAGCAGCGGTAGATGCGTTCGCGCTGGATTGGGGAAATTCTTTTTCTATGCATTTCCTCCCTTCTGCCTCATCAGTCGGGGACTACGCATAGTACAAATGGACTCTGCTTCAGGTATTTTGATAGTACCCGACTGGCCCACACAGCCATGGTTCCCAATACTCCATGACATGGTTGTTGAAACTCTGATGGTATTCCCCAGTGACCCAGAGTTGTTAACACCCAGTGTCGGGCACAAGCCACCCGTGTCATGAAAAAATCAAACTCCTGGGTTGCAGATGCTGCACAAACCACTTCTGGGACTGGGATTATCATAACAAACCGTCGACACCATGTCAGCATCCCTCCGAACATCCACTAAAAAACAGCACTTGTCCAGCATCAAAAAGTGGGAGAAGTACTGCTTAGATACAGGGACCACCTACTCAACCGCTACAGTTACCAACGTACTGGAATTCCTGGTGAACCTTCACCACGATGAAGGACTTCAGCTACAGAGCCATCAACACAGCTAGAATTGCCCTGCCTGTCTATTTAAAACCAGCTCCAGGACAACAGGCCATGGGGTCCCACCAGCTGGTGGTCAAACTAATGAAGGGTATTTACAACTCTAACCCCTAGACCAAGGTACACCCATATATGGGATGTCAGTGTGGTCCTGACATACCTCAGGGGATGGCCACCAGCCAGATCCCTCAACCTGGAACCATCTATGCTCAAAACACTCATGTTGATGGCACTTGTAGCTGCACAGAGGGTCCAGTCACTACACCTATTGCGACTGGACACCATGCTCACAGCTACAGACCAGATCTCTGTCGTTATCCAGGGAATGATCAAACAGAGCAGACCAGGAACACCTAATCCAGTCGTGGAATTCCGGGCTTACCCGCCAGCAACACGGTTATGTTCCATGACCCTATTATCCTATATAGATACAACCAAAATATTTGAGGGAGATGAAAAGCCTTGTGGGTCAGTCATAAAAAACCTTATGGTCGGGTGACGAGCCATTTCGAGATGGCTCAAGCAGGTGCTAAAAGCTGCTGGGATAAAAATTAACATGTACAAATTTCATTCCACCAGGGCAGCATCCACGTCGATGGCTAAAAAAAAAATGGACGTGCCTATAAACCACATCCTGGCTATAGCAGGATGGTGGGGGGGAAGACCGTTCAGAAATTTTATAATAAGCCGTTGGCAAAACCTGTTTTATTTGCAGGAAAGATTTTACAGACTGCAAATATTTAATTTAAGCCCAGGGGAGCAATTTAATTTCTTTGTTGTTATTGTTAAAATACCATTGTGTTTTTCTACAAACAGATTCATTGGTTGATTACGATAACACACTTCCTCCCTCAAGGACTTCGGCAGTGATGTAGTAATACCTGTTACACGGTTTGAAATCACAGAGCTTTGAAATCTTCACGGAATCACTCACGTGACTCCGAAGTAAAATAGTAAGATTAAACGAGAACTTACCAGTTTGAAGTTTGATCTGTATTTTATGAGGAGTTACGATGAGGGATTACGTGCCCTCCGCTCCCACCCTCAATAATATGGGTCAAATTCATAAACTGATGTCTCCTTATCTTTACTATGTTTACTTCAATAACTGTATCTGTGATTCCACACCACTGCTTTGAAGTATGCCGCGCATGCGTGCTGAACGGGTTCTTCACGTAATCCCTCATCGTAACACCTCATAAAATACAGATCAAACTTCAAACTGGTTAGTTCTCGTTTAATCTTACTATTTTACTGCACAGTCCATCACGGGTAATGAACCCCCCCACCATCAGAGGGATCTATAAGAGGCGCTGTCTCAAAAAGCAGCCATCATCATCAAGGACCCACACCACCGTGGCCACGCTCACATCTCTCCAGCCATCAGGAAGAAGGTATAGGAGTCTGAAAACTGTAACAACCAGTTTCAGGAACAGGGCAGCCCATTCTTTGGTACCACTGTGGCACAGATGTAATCTTGCTATTGAGGGAGTGCACACAAGGTTAATTCTCGGGATGGCGGGGCTGTCATATGTTGATAGAATGGAGCGGCTGGGCTTATATACTCTGGAATTTAGAAGGATGAGAGGGCATGTTATTGAAACATATAAGATTATTAAGGGTTTGGACACGCTAGAGACAGGAAACATGTTCCCGATGTTGGGGGAGTCCAGAACCAGGGGCCACAATTTATGAATAGAACAGAGATGAGGAAAAACTTTTTCACACAGAGTTGCGAATCTGTGGAATTCTCTGCCTCAGAGGGCGGTGGAGGCCGGTTCTCTGGACGCTTTCAAGAGAGAGTTAGATAGGGCTCTTAAAGATAGCGGAGTCAGGAGATATGGGGAAAAGGCAGGAAAGGGGTACTGATTGTGGATGATCAGCCATGATCACATTGAATGTCGGTGCTGGCTCGAAGGGCCGAATGGCTTTCCGCGCTGTATCTCTAAACTAAACTAAACTAAACTAAAATGAAATTAAACGGCATCTTTCCATCAACCATCGGTTTATTGAACACTACAAATTCCAACCAAACTCACAACTACAAGCTGCCTTCGTTGCACTGGGAACTTCAGGCTGTTTTGTTTTGCACTATACTGGTTTTCTATCAATTGAACTTTTCTCTTTATTTCTTATACTATGTATTGAGTACTGTACTTACAAGCCTGTTGTGCTGCCGCTAGTAAGAATTTTATTTTTTCGATTCGATCCATATGATATTGCCTGGGTTTCAGCAACTAAGTTACAGAGAAAGGTTGAACAAGTTAGGGCTTTATTCTTTGGAGCGCAAAAGGTTAAGGGGGGACTTGATAGAGGTTTTTAAAATGATGAGAGGGATAGACAGAGTTGACGTGGAAAAGCTTTTCCCACTGAGAGTAGGGAAGATTCAAACAAGGGGACATGACATGAGAATTAAGGGACTGAAGTTTAGGGGTAACATGAGGGGGAACTTCTTTACTCAGAGAGTGGTAGCTGTGTGGAATGAACTTCCAGTGAAGGTGGTGGAGGCAGGTTCGTTTTTATCATTTAAAAATAAATTGGATAGATATATGGATGGGAAGGGAATGGAGGGTTATGGTCTGAGCGCAGGTATATGGGACTAGGGGAGATTATGTGTTCGGCATGGACTAGAAGGGTCGAGATGGCCTGTTTCCGTGCTGTAATTGTTATATGGTTATATGGTTATATGGTTATATGGTTATATTAAAATACTGAAGAGAGACGTAAAATTCTGCAGTAACTCAGCGGGACAGGCAGCATCTCTGTAGAGAATGAAGGGGTGATGTTTTGGGTCGAAACCCTTCTTCAGAATGAGTCAGGGGCAAGGGAGATAAGGAAGAGTAAGGTGTGAAAACGGGACATCAAAAGAGGTGAAGCTAAAAGGAAAATGGAGAATAGATCATCAACCAAGCTTGGAGAAGCTGACAATGAAGCAAACAGAGATAAAATGTAATCAGGAGGACAGTCAGACTGGTCGGAGAACTAGGGAGGGGGAGGGATGGAGAGAGAGGGAAAGCAAGAGTTATTTGAAGTTAGAGAAGTCAATATTTATACCGCTTGGGTGTAAGCTGCCCAAGTGAAATAATTAAACACTCTTGACTCTCTTGACCTGACTCTGTCCCAAGGTTCCTTGATGCAACATTTGGTCAAATATTGTCTGATGTCATTCCCACCTTGCCATTTTTATGACCAAAAGTGAAATGAGGTTGGGCTATTGTGAAAACACACATCTGAATTAATGAATGAGCTGAATCCTTTATTTCCTATGGTTAAAGTTTTCCGCTTTCCTTTCTCGAGGCCAATAATTCATGCACTGGCATGACCATCAGTGACTCGCTTACACTATGATGATTTGCTGCATGAAAATAGCACCTTAATCATGCCAGGCAATAGCAGCATGGACTTGGCAACATGTTTGCAAAACTGGCAGAATAGATCAAGATTCAAGTGTTTTATTGTCATGTGTCCCAGATAGAACAATTACATTCTTACTTGCAGCAGCACAATAGAATATGGAAACATAGTGCACTGTAAACAATATAAGAAAACAAGAAAAAAAAAGTTATATACACCGGACATGTATACTGTATATAGATATACACATATTTACTTAGACTTAGTTCCTCCCACACTGTTGAGTGCATTGGGCAGCAAGCTTTCGCCATTCTGTTCAGATATGTGCGACTTATTCCACCCTCGATACGTTTGCGTCTCGGGCTTCCAAATCTTTTGCCTCCATGTGAGTTTTGGTCGGCCTCTTTTCCTTTGTCCATCAGGTTGCCATGTCATTACTATCTTAGGTGCACGTTCTGGTGACATTCTGAGTACATGTCTTGCAGATTTCATCCTGCGTCCCTCTATGTCCTGGCTGAGAGGCTTTTTTGCAGTTTCTTGGTAGATCTCCTCGTTTGTGATATGGTCTCTGTAGCTAGTCTTCAGGATCTTCCTCAAGCAGCGTTATTGGAATGCATCTATATAGACACATATACACGTATATATACACGTGTGTGTGTGTGTGTGTGTGTGTGTGTGTGTGTGTGTGTGTGTGTGTGTGTGTGTGTGTGTGTGTGTGTGTGTGTGTGTGTGTACCGTATATGTATATATAACTGTCTGGTGTATATAACATTTTTCTCCTGTTTATTATGTTCACATATTCTGTTGTGCTACTACAAGTAAGCATTTCATTGTTCTATCTGGGACACATGACGATGAAATACTCTTGACTTGATCTCTACTGCCAGTTTTGCAAACTTGTTTTTCATCTGTACGTAAGTGTGTGCGTATATATACACACACATACGTACATGAAAAACAGTATAATGTTAAAACAATAATTAAAAACAATAATTTGGTTGCATGAACAAGTCTGCACTAGCAGAGCATACGTGCTTCAATGATGGTGTAACGTGCTTCTATGATGATGAACAGGGCTTGGTGTAGTGTGTATAGTCTCAGGCTTTTTTCCACTTTCAGCAGAGTGGGTCCAAACTCCAAGGCTGAGAGGTGACCTCATTGAAAAGCTGGACGTTCTTGACGTGGTCGAGGCTGTGAGAATATTTCCTTTGATCGCAGGGTAGGGTTCAGATGAGGGCACATAATCTCAGTTAGGGAGCGGCCATTTAAGACCAAAATGAGGAGAATCACTGCATAGTTTTGTTTAATTTAGAGGTACAGCATTGAAACAGGCCCTTTGGCCCACCGAGTCTGCACCAACCTGCAATCCCCGCACATTAACACTATCCTACGCACACTAGGGACAAATTTACAATGTATACCAAGGCAATTAACCTACAAACCTCTATGTCGTTAGAGTGTGGGAGGAAACCATAGATCTTGGAAAAAAAACCCACGCAGGTCACAGGGAGAACATACAAACTCCGTACAGACAGCACCTGTAGTCAGGATCAAACCCGGGTCTTTGGCGCTGTAAGGCAGCAACTCTCCTGCTGAGCTACCATGTTGCCCTGCCGCTCTTAGAGAGTTATGAACATTTTAATTTTCTCTTCCATGCACAGAGTTGCGGAACACAAACTGAACGAAAACATTGAAGAGTGAGCGAATTTGCACAACAGAAGGATCAAGGAGTGTGAGGAGCAGGGGTTCAGGCAAGGAATTGGAAGGGAGGCAAACTGCATTTAGTCAGGATCTTATCGAATGGGAAAGCATGCTTGGGGGTCTGTATGACCCTGCATCCAATGTGCTCTGAGCTCCCAGTAAAAGTATTACTGACCATTGATCCCAGGAATGAGTAGATTAACCACTGATGGGCGTTTGTCGGCACTGGGCTTCTACTCGCTGGAGTTTAGTAGAATGAGGGGGGACCTCATTGAAACTTACAGAATAGTGAGAGGCTTGGATAGAGTGGATGTGGAGAGGATGTTTCCACTGGTGGGAGAGTCTAGGACTTGAGGTCATAGCCTCAGAATTAAAGGACGTTCTTTTAGGAAGGAGATGAGAGATTTCTTTAGTCAGAAGGTGGTGAATCTGTGGAATTCTTTGCCACAGAAGTGTCTGTGGCAAAGGCCAAGTCAATGGATATTTTTACGGCTGAGATAGATAGATTATTCATCAGTGCTGGTGTCAGAGGTTATGGGGAGAAGGCAGGAGAATGGGGTTAGGAGGGAGAGATAGATCAGCCATGATTGAATCGTGGAGTAGACTTGATGGGCCGAATTCTTCTCGTATCACTTATGACCTTATGAAATGACTTGACTGTGGTTAAAAACCCATCTAACTCACTAATCCCCTTTATGGGGAGAAATTAGCTATCCTATTGGGCGGCACGGTGATGCAGCAGTAGAGTTGCTGCCTTACAGCACCAGAGACCCGGGTTTGATCCTAACTACGGGTGCTCTCTGTACGCAGTTTGTACATTCTCTCTGTGACCGCATGGGTTTTCTCCGAGATCTTCGGTTTCCTCCCACACTCCAAAGACGTCCAGGTTTGTAGGTTAATTGGCTTGGTATAAGTGTAAAATGTCCCTAGTGTGTGCTGGATAGTATTAGTGTGAGGCGATCGCTGGTCGGCATGGACACGGTGGGCCGCAGGGCCTGTTTCCGCGCTGTATCTCTAAAATATACTAAACTAATCTTACCTGACGGTGACTCCAGACGAATAGAACATAGTTCTTTTATAACTGCTCCATCAAATAGCAGTCAGTTCAAGGGTAATTTGGGGAGTTAGTGAATTCTGGCCTTGCCATGGCCCTGAATAAAATATAAACCTCCGAGCAATTGCAACAGTTTGTTTTTGCTTTTCAGACTTCCTGCCTCTGCAATGTTGTTGGCTTCTCTGGAGTGAAATTCCTTGACATATGATGCATAGCAGACTCATATAATCACAATGAACTCTGTGATGTTGAATGGTCTCACAGTGTCTTGTACACAATGACATAAACAGTTAATCCTTTCCCTAACTGGTAATAGTCATAGTCTGGTAATTGTTTCTCGGATATATAACTCCTTTCCCATTGTACATGTATTATGAATCATTACCTTAAATAAAAACATTCACTCTCAGCAATGTTGTGATGTACAAATTTCTTTATTAGCTCATTTGAAATACAAAATTAAAAAAAAACTTTTCTCATGTTGGCAGAGCGGAAGAGTTGCTGCCTCACAGTGCCAGAGACCCTAGTTCGATCCTGACTACGGGTGCTGTCTGTACAGGGTTTCTACGTTTTCCCCGGGACCTGTGCGGGTTTTCTCCAGGCGATCCGGTTTCCTCCCGCACCAAAGACGTACAGGTTTGTAAGTAAATTGGCTTGGTATAGATGTAAATTGTCCCTGGTGTGCATAGGATAGCGGCAGTGTGCGGGGATCGCTGGTCCGTGCGGACTCAGTGGGGCATAGGGCCTGTTTCCGCGCTGTATCTCTAAACTAAAACGTTGCTCGGGTCCTCAAGTACCAAATTACAGTCAGTGTTAGGGGGATCTAGTACTGAGAACAAAACTATTTTTAATGTTTTATTGCTGATAAGGACATTGTAAATGAATCAAGTGTTGAAACGAGTTGAAAGCAGAAATAAAATGCAGGAGATGCACGGCGGGTCAGGCAGCATCTGTGGTGAGAGAAACAGAGTTAATGATTCAATGCGTATCCCAAACCAGGAAAGAAAGGAAACAGAGGCGCAGGAAATTGCAGATGCTGGAATCTTGAGCCAAACTGAAACTGCTGGTGGAACACAGTAGGTCAGACAGCATCTGTGGAAGGAATGGAAAGGTGACGTCATAGGTCACCAGGGGGCGCCACACAATGGCATCCTCGCCAACAGTCTGTCTGTCTGTCTTTCGTCTTTTTTGTTGTTATTTTTAGTGTGTTTTAAAAGAATGCGCTAATGTTCTCTGGTTTGTTTTATGCCAGGTGGAGGTGGGGGTCAGGGGAAAGTTTTTTTTTCAATCCCTTCCCTTGCCGGAGATGCAAATATATTTTCCGGATCGTATCTCCGGTCGCTCTGCGGCCTAAGATCATGGAGCTGGAGGACGTGCTCGGGACTGACTTTGATCCCCACCGCGGGGACGTGGACTTACCATCGGGGCCGATCCCTTGCATGAGATCGACGCTCCTGCGGATTTCACCATCGAGGCGTTCGCAATCTCGGGTAGAGCTCAATGTCTGGAAGCTCAAAATGGCGCAGAAGGTTTCGACCCGGGGTCAGATCGCCCGGCGCAGGGGAGCTGAGATCCCCCCGATGCAGGAGCTTGATTGCCCCGATGCTGAGGGCCCGACCACCGGCTACGGGAACCAAGATCATCCCATCAACGGACGGCTCGAGGCTCCCGACCACGGGAGAACAAAGAAGGGAAGAGATTGAACTTTTTTTCGCCTTCCATCTCAGTGAGGAATGTGGAGGAGTCGCTGTGGTGGATGTTTATGTTAAAATGTATTTTGTGTGTTCTGTTGCTTTTTAATGGTTTGACTGTGTGGCAAATCAAATTCCTGGTATGTTGCAAAACATAACATAGAAAATAGGTGCAGGAGGAGGCCATTCGGCCTTTCGAGCCAGCACATTAGCCAGCACATTCTTGGCTAATAAAGTATGATTATGATAGGCCAGGATGCGCCTTCACACCGACGGACTGATTGGGGCTGGAGGTATGGGGGTGGGGTGGGTGGTGGGATGGGGAGCGGGGATGGGAGGGGGGGGGGAAAGCTGGAAAAGAAAGGGTGGTGGGGGGGGCAGAGCAAGTAACAGGTGAATATAGGCTATCATGGCAGTGGGGGGGGGGGGGGGGGGGGGGGGGGGGTAGGGGGGGACAATGGCTGGAAGTGAATAGAAGAGAAAAGGGTGTCAAATAAGGAGAGAATAGGACATATTTAATGTAAAGCATGTGAGAAGGATATGGATGGAGGGGGGGGGAGGAAGAGAGGGATAATAAAGAAATGTGGGACTTGGGGATGGGAGATGAGTATACGAAGGAGGGTAAAAGAGCAGGGTGACTAAGGTGTTCGGAGATAAGGGGAGAAATTAGGTGCACACAGGGGTAGGGGTGGTATTACTTGAAAATGGAGAATTCAATATTCACACCGTTGGGTTATAAACTACGGGAGGTGCAGCTTCTCCAGTTTGCGTGTGGCCTTGCTCTGGCCATAGAGGAGGCCTAGACAGAATTGGTTAGTATGGGAACAGGAAGTGAGGTTAGCAACCAGGAGTTCCAACAAGCCATGAACAAAGCACAAGGATTCAGTGACAAGGTCACCTCGCCTACACTTGGTCTTGCCAATGTAAAGGCAGCCACATCTTCCACCAAGATGCAGCACAGAACGCCGCAGGAAATCCTTTTTCCTTGTGGCTATCAAACTGTACAACTCCTCCCCCGTCTGTCATGGGGTAGACTGACTCCCCTCCCCCCTCCCCCCCCCCCTCCTCCACACCCCTCCCCTCTTTGCACATCCCCAATCCTAGACTTGCCACTCGTCGTCACTTTAATTGCATGTTTCATGTATCTTGTTGTGTTTCTATGCCTGTCGGCAGAGAAATTTCCCTCCTGGAATAACTAAAGTATCGTATTGTATCGGAATCCATTAGACCAGGTTTGAAGAGTTGTATGAGAACGTCTGCCCTTCCTGGAATGGATGCTGGGGTTCCCTGGATGGAAGTGAGAGAGGTGCAGGGATACATCTCTTGGGATTGCAGGCGCAGGTGCCTGGGAAGGGGTCAGCTTGGATGGGAAGGGATAAGTAAAGCAAGGAAAAGGGATGTGAGGGGAGGTGTGCCAGGTGGTAAGATCATGTAGAAGGTGGTGGAAATGACAGGGAATGATGCGTTGGTTGTGGACGGTCACAAGGTCATATGCGATAGGAGCAGAATTAGGCCATTTGGCCCATCAAGTCTACTCTGGCATTCAATCATGGCTCATTTATCTCTCCCCCCTAACCCCATTCTCCTGCCTTCTCCCCATAACCCCCGACACCCGTACTAATAAAGAATGTATTTATCTACCTTAAAAATATCCATTGACTTGACCTCCACAGCCTACTGTGGCAATGAATTCCACAGATCCACCACCCTCTGACAAAAGAGGTTCCTCCTCTTCTCCTTCCTGGGGTGAAAGGTGAAGACTAGTGAAACCCTATCCTTGCTCCGTTCCTGGATGAAGGGGGAGTGAGTGCAGAACTACGGGACACAGAAGAGACATGGGTGAGGAGTCCATCCACAATAGCGGGGGGGGGGGGGTGCCATATTTCCTGAAGAAAATAGATATTTCGGATTTCTTCATCGAGTGGGGAAACTTGGATGACAAGAGATATTGGACTTAGGTCAAGAAAAAAAAGGAACATATATGTTAGGTTCAGGCGAACTAGGATGAAGTGAATCCCATGAGGAGATTACTGGCCGATCGTTTCGCTGAATACCTTTGCTCAGTCCGCCTGAACCTACCTGATCTCCTGGTTGCAAAACACTTTAATTCTCCTTCCCAATCCCACACACAGACCTTCCTGTCCTATATCTCATTCATTGTCAGAGTGAGGCTAAACGCAAATTGGAGGAACAGCATCTCATATTTTGCTTGGGCAGCTTACTGCCCTGTGGTATGAATATTGATTTCACTAACTTTTAGTAACCCCTTGTATTCCCTCTCTCTCTATTCCTCCCCCACCCAAGTCGCACCAACTTCTTGTTTTCACCCAACAAACAGCTAACAATGGCCTGTTTCCTTTATCATTGTTACTTTTTTTGCGTATCTTTCATTCATTGTTCTTTATCTCTCTACATCATCGTCTATATCTCTCGTTTCCCTTATCTCTAACCAGTCTGGAGAAGGGTCTCGACCCGAATCATTACCCATTCCTTCTCTCCAGAAACGCTGCCTGTCCCGCTGAGCTACCCCAACTTTTTGTGGCCAACTTAGGAGTATAAGATATATAGAAGTTCACTTAAGATGGAAATCAGGAGAGCAAAAAGGGGACAAGGGGCAGATTTGACAGATAAGATTTACTCAGAGAGTGGTAGCTGTGTGGAATGAGCTTCCAGTGAAGGTGGTGGAGGCAGGTTTGTTTTTTATCATTTAAAAATAAATTGGATAGTTATATGGATGGGAAGGGAATGGAGGGTTATGGTCTGAGCGCAGGTATATGGGACTAGGGGAGATTATGTGTTCGGCACGGACTAGAAGGGTCGAGATGGCCTGTTTCCGTGCTGTAATTGTTATATGGTTATATGGTTATATGGTAAAAGAAAATCCAACGAGATTCTACAAGTAATAGATGTTCCCTTTGGCTCCCTCTTCCCCTCTTTTACAGAAGGCAATTTGCCTCATTCCATGTGATATTAAGAAACCGCTGAGAGAATTGGATTTCCAGCATTTTCTATTTTTAACTCACTCCTGTGAATGAATTGAATTAAAACTCAAGTTTTGAAGAAGTCATACCATTTTAATCAAAATCATTTACCTACATCTTTGAATGATTAAAGTTCTAATGAAATCCATTTAATTCCACTGAATTCAAAGGCTGAAGGCTGGAAACACATCCATGATATGGTTCTCCTTTTGTTATGCCCATTGTTATAAGCAGCACTGTGCTGGCCAGAACCTTAATCAGGGAAACCTATCTTTTAATATCTTGCTCTTGGGGCAAGCCACTTCTGGCTTAATAACTTGACCATTTTAATGGTTATGTACAAGACTTTCAAATCTGGCCCAAGCAAAGATCACTTACAAGATTTTTTGATAAAAAGGTTCATTTCAAAATGTTATTAAAGAAATGCTTACCAGAGCTTACAGGATCTGACATGGTATTTTAAACGAATACAGAGTTGGTGGCTGTAAACTCTCTACATTAATATATATATGTGTGCTCTCGATCCGAAACATCACCGATTCCTTCTATCCAGAGATGCTGCCTGTCCCGCTGAGTTACTCCAGTTTTTTGTGTCTATCTTATATAGCTATGTGTGTGTGTGTGTAGACACATACATGTATACACACGCGCACACACATATACATATATACACACACACACCTATATGAATATAAATATATACTAAGACTGTGGGACCCATTGGGTCCCATGTTCACACGGGAGGGCTGGTCCCCCAACACAATATTCCATCTCTACACCAATTCCAATATTGGTGGCAAGTTGGGGGGGGGGGTTCTGGAGCGCTAGTATGGGTGTTGTGGGCCGAAGGGACTGGTTACCAGAGGGCTAGTATGTACATTGTGGGTCGAATGGATTCTTAGTCTGGCAGCTCAGTCACTCAGGCGTGGTGGGCTGGCAGCTCAGTCACTCAGGCCTGGTGGGCTGGCAGCTCAGTCACTCAGGCCTGGTGGGCTGGCAGCTCAGTCACTCAGGCCAGGTGGGCTGGCAGCTCAGAAACTGCCAGAAATTCTGCCCAAAACAGGTGAGAGACTCTGTGAAAGAGAAGGGTGGAGAATCAATTTTAGACATTTTTCATCTTTTTCTGCAGATCACAGCAATGAAGGAGGAAAGTCTATTCTGGCCTGGATCTCACAAGGAGCCAATGAAGGGAGGGAGAAAAATACTGGGGTGAGGTTTAATACTTGCAGGGGGAATACTTACTGATGGGCCGAAGCGACTCCCAGGCTAGTACAGGCCTGATGGGCCGAGGGGCTCTTAAAAAAAATCTGAGTGAAATCTCAGTGAAAGTCACTTTTTCTGGACTTTTCCTGGCCTGGCACAGGCCTTTTGGGCCAAAATGCTCCTCCTGGGCAAATACGGGCATTTTGGGCAAAAGGGACTGGTTTCTCGGCTGATAGGGATCTTGTGGGCCGAAATTAGTGGTTTCAGGCAGGCCAAACAACTCATTTCATTTCCATTTCAATTTCAAGCACAGGGCAGGCCAAACATCTCATTTCAATTTCAATTCACTTCCATTTCCATTGCAGTTTCAAGCACAGGGCAGGCCAAACAGCACATTTTGTTTTCATTTAATTTCCAATTACATTGCAGTTTCAAGCACAGGGTAGGCCAAACAGCTCATTGCATTTTCATTTCATTTCCATTTCCATTGTAGTTTCAAGCACAGGGCAGGCCAAACAGCTCATTGCATTTTCATTTCATTTCCATTTCCATTGCAGTTTCAAACATAGGGCAGGCCAAACAACTCATTGCATTGTCATTAAGGGCTAACAAATCATTTATTGCAAGTACATTGCCGACTCACAGTTCAGTTGATTCACAGCTTAGAATCACAGTTGTGGCCTCTCCCTTGTGATCTTCCAGAGTGACTGACTCATGTCCAGGCATCAGGGGTTTTATAGTCCTGCCCCTCCGGAAAGGGTGTTACCTTCATCGTGGTGATTGACATGTGAGAGGACCAATCAGCTGATCTCAAGATTTTTTAAACACTCGTAACTTTTTTATTTTTCATCGATCGGAACAATCCTTGGGACTGCCTCAGCGGAGAACGACTGTGAGTAAGATTGCCAAAAATCATAGAGATATAAGGTAACGTTTAAAAAAAATCAATATACAGTGCAGACAGGAAGTGGTCAAGATGAGACTTTTCGTTATATAGATACAATGCACACATATCAGTGTGAATATAGAGTATATACAACATATTTGTATAGTATACACACACACACACACACACACACACACACACACACACACACACACACACACACACACACACACACACACACACATATATATGCACACACATGTATATACATACATGGATATACAGTACATATATACATATTTATATATCTATACACACTCATACATACTTATACACACACATATATATGTACACATATATACACATGCGCATACACATATATAGGATATGTATCCTATATTGTCCAGCATTTTGTGTCTATCTTCTATGTATGGTATGTGTATAGCATCAGTATAGAGTATATACTGTATGGACAGTACGTATATAAATATATATACTGTATGTGTGTGTGTGTGTTTGTATATACATATATGCATGTGTTTTATATATATACAACAGCATTTTATGAATTTCATACAGATACCTCTTTGTTAACATTAACTATCACTATGAGGACCGCAGGCTGTAACCTTTAACTGTACTTTATAAATTAATTGTCTGTTTTTACATAACAGCTGCTTTTATTTATCTCAATTTTTCTCTGTTGTGTCTGTGATTGGTTCCATAATTATGCTTTTTTAAACATCTGCTCCCTCTAAAAAAATTATAAAATTGAAATATGACAAGGGGTTTGTGTGTTGATACCATGATACATTTGATTTATTACTAATTATGTGCTGCAATACTTCTCCATTTCAGCAATAGATTCAAAGTCAGACAAATGCAGCAAGTTAGAATGTCATTGTTCCATTGTCAGTACGTACGACAATGAAACACTCTGGACTCTTGAACATAACATTGCTATGGGCAGCTGCAAGGACCCCAACTACACCTGCCTCTTTGTAGGGTACGTTAAACAGTCCCTGATCCAGGTGTACACTGGCCCTATCCCCGAACGCTATCTCCGTTACATTGATGACTGCATCAGTGCTATCTCCTGCACCCAAGCAGAACTCATACACCTCATCAGCTTCACCACCAATTTCCATCCTGCACTCAAATTTACTTGGATCATCTCAGACACCTCCCTCCCCTTTCCTGATTTCACAGCCTCCATCACAGGGAAGAGACGGTTTAGGCTCTAAACCGACGTCTATTACAAACCCACTGACTCCCACAACTTTCTCGGCTGCACCCTGCTTATACCTCTCGTTTTCCTTAACCCTAACTAGTCTGAAGAAGGGTCTCGACCCGAAACGTCACCCATTCCTTCTCTCCTGAGATGCTGCATATCCCGCTGAGTTACTCCAGCTTTGTGTGTCTATCTCCAGTTTAAATCAGCATCTGCCGTTCCTTCTGACATAGTCAGATACATATTCTTGCTGAATCCATGTTAAAGCTGTGTGCAAGCTTTTCCTGGGTGCATTCATTACATTGTCCACAGCCTTGTGATACATATGTATATCTCATGGATCTGACCTTTTTAATATAAAACTTGAAACGTTGCATTTGCACACTATTGGTTCAGTTACGTTCAGTTTATTATCATGTGTACCGAGTGACAGTGAAAAGTATTTGCTGCGTGCTAACCAGTCAGCAGAAAGACAATACATGATTACAATCGATCCATTTACAGTGTATAGATACATGATAAGGGAATAATGTTTAGTATAAGGTAAAGCCAGCAAATTCCGATCAATGATAGTCCGAGGGTCACCAATGAGGTAGATAGTAGTTCAGCACTGCTCTCTGGTTGCTCTTAGGATTGAAGATCGACTGTGTTTGTTAACAGAAATATGGCAACATCCCCATCTGATTCTTAATTAGTCACAGACTATAATGGAATAGGTAGATAATTGGATTTTCCAAACCCTGTAATTTGCTAATACCATCTCATGTTAACTGTGACCAGAACCTGATGTTCTTGATAAAGAAGAGGTACTCGCAAGGCTGGTATTTCTTCAAGAGTGCTATTCACCCAAACTAGACGGGATGCTTCCTATCTAGCTTTCTTTACCCCCACACCACGCACAATAACAGGGCTGCCAACTCTCACGCATTGAGCATGAGAGTCACGCATTTGACAAAATTCTCACGCTCTCACCCTGATCACAAATTTCACACGCTCAAAAATCTGCAGGTGCTGGAAGTTCAAAATAAAGTAAAAATTGTTTTAGAGGTGAGTAAAAACCATGAGGGGAATATATAAGGTGAATGCAAAGGCTTTTCCCCGGGATATGTGATTCATGCACTAGAGGGCATTGGTTTAAAGCGGGGCTGTCAAACTACCAGCCCACCGCATGATTTGGGGGTAGTTTAGTTTCTCTCGTGCAGATGGTGTGATAGGTGAGACACGGTGGCCACTCTGTCCACACCCCGTGGAGTTTTAACCCCGGCCCGGAGCCAGGAGCGGACCGGGTAGTGGAGGCGTTGGTGCCGTCTCCGGAGCCGCGGGGATGAATCTCGGGCTAAGGCTCCACTCCGATGCCCGACCCCCGGGTCACTGACTGTCACCTCCCCCGGACCCCAGCTGGACACAGATCACCTGAGCCGGCCCACATTCCCGGGCAAGGGGGGTGGAAGAGATGGGCGGGGGGGGAGGTGGAGAGGGAAACGCTCCCCGGGCATCGTGAAGTCTCCGCTCACGCAGAATGTTGTCGCCGCCTCACTGACACACACTCTCACTCACATACACTGGCACACACAAGGTTTAAAGGGATATGGGCTAAATGCGAATAAATGGGACTAGTTTAGATGGGGCATCTTGATCTGCAAGTTGGGATGTAGGGCCTGTTTCCATGCTGTAATACTATGACACATTGTAGAAAGGGTGCAATTGCTCTGGAGAGGATCCAGGGGTGATTTATGTAGATGTTGGCAGGGCTGGAATTTTTTTTTCGCTTTGAAGAAAGATGTGATTGAGATTGGGATTGTATTCTCTGCAGCAACGGAGGTGAAGAAAAGACTTAGTTGAGTTGAATAATATTATGAGAATAGGACCTGTTTCACTTAACAAAGAGTGTGGGAAGGAACTGCAGATGCTGTTTTAAACTGAAGATAGGCACTAAAAACTAGAAAATCTCAGCAGGACAGGCAGCATCTCTGGAGAGAAAGAATGGGTGATGTTTTGGGTCGAGACCTTCAGACTGAAGAGGTTGAAAACTAGCCATAAAACACAATGTCTGGAGATGTGTGTCTGGCACGGTGGCGCAGCGGTAGAGTTGCTGCCTTACTACCCCATGGGATTTCTCTGGATGTTCCGGTTATCCCGCATCCGAACAAAGTGCAGGTTTGTAGGTTAATTGGCTTGTGTAAATTGTCCCTGGCGTGTAGGATGGACCTGGTGTATGGTAGAATGCCGGTCGGTGTGGACTTGGTGGACTGAACGGCCTGTTTCCATATATATGTTTTACATATATATCTTAATTTCATTGAACCATATACGACTGAATATGTGGCATTATTTTTGTCTTGTTTCTATAGTCAAAGGATAAGGTTGATTGATTTATTTGTGCAGAACAGTGATGGAAGTCCGACTCTTGCCTTGTTTCTCTGTTTTTTTTCTCTATGTATATGCATAACAGCATGAATTATAATCTGATTTCCATACATGAATATGGTCATTCATGTGCTGCACCTGTTGATCAGAGCCTGGCTCTACTGTGGAATGTAATTAGGAATGTAATTTAGCCTAACCTTATTCATACCTAATCCAATTTAAAGCATAAATGTTGCATTCAAGTGTAAGTTAAAAGACTCGCTATAGTATGCACAAGATTGCACCAATTTCAAGCTGAAAAATACAAAAGCTCCCTACCCCCCTCCCACACCCTCCCCCCCCCCTCGGTCGCTATGTTCCCTCGCAATTTCTAACTCTCAACTCTCACCCAATGTTGGCAGCCCTGCAATCAGTCTGAAGGGCCTCAACCCAAAACATCACTTATCCATGTTCTCCAGAGATGCTGTCAGACGTGCAGAGTTACTCCAGCACTTTGTGTCCTTTAGTGCATCAACCAGCATCTGCAGTTCCTTGTTTCTACTTGTTGCTGATGGAAGTGAGAATGCAAGGGTATCGGCATTAATCCTGTCAGGTTGGAGGTTGTGGGTATGCTGTTCATAAAGGGGAATAGGGATACACTTCTCAGGCGATTCCTCAGGATCAAGCAAGATTAAGTCTTGACCCGAAACATCACCTATTCCTTTTCTCTAAAGATGCTGTCTGACCTGCTGGAGTTACTCCAGCTTTTGATGTCTATCTAAGACCAATTCCACTCGAGCTTTGTGGGTGCTGAAGGGCTGTAGAGGCCTTGTGGGAATTGTGACATTCCATTGAGAGGGCAGGAGGTGTGGAGTGTAGTTTGTCTTGTTGCTTCGGCTGAGTTTACCAGTCCTAATCAACCCCAGCTTTTAACTCTCTCCACATTCTCAGAAACCTTCCCCAGATTCTATCACTCACACACAAGGGGCAATTTACAGTGGCCAGATAACTTGCTAATCCCTGGGCTGTTGGAGGATCACTCAGAAGAAACCCATGCAATTATACGGTGACAGACACGACCCAGGGCCAGGATTGAGCCTGGGGTCTCTGGCGGTGAGGCAGGTGCTCTATTCACAGTGTAAATATGTTGAATGAGTGATTGAATCTGGGGAAGGTTTCTGAGAATGTGGATTGAGTTAAAAGCTGGGATTGATTAGGACTGGTATTGATGTTGACTGATGTTGACTGGATGTTTTGATGATTGGTACAGTCTTGGTGGGCCGAAGGGCCTGTTTCCTTACTGTACTAGATACACATCATCGAGCGTTGCCTCTTCTGGCTGGGGAGGTCCTGAGTCATGAAATATGTTCACCTTTTCTATGGCTTTGCAGCTAAACTTTATTGGTGAAGGGAATTTTTTTTTCTGTAGGAATAGGCGTGCATGTGGTGTTTGACTTGCGAACGTTGAATGTAATTTCTTCTTGTACTTCAGTGAATGAGTCCACAAAGCCTCTGAGATAGACACAAAGTGCTGGAGTAACTTGGGGTCAGGCAGCATCATTGGAGAAAAGGGATGGTTGATGTTTCGGGTCAGGACCCTTCTTAAGACTCAAGTAAAGGGCCTGTCCCACTTGAGCGTCATTTGCGCGCGTTATTTACGCGGCCTCCTTGTCGCGTGGAGACGCACAGGTAGCATGTGGGCGGCGCGGGACGGTCGCATGGGGAAGCGCGTAGAGGTATGGAGTTGCGCGCGGTATCGCACGGCGCTCCAGGATTTTGTAGTGCACAAAATCTTCAGGCACCTCCGGCATGATGTATCGCGTACGCACGCGTATTGCGGTCGCACGCTGACGTCCTGACCTCGTACGTGCAGTACTGTGGTATACGAATCAACTATCATGAATATCTTGATTGTACATGCTTTTGATGGTGGAATTTTACACAGAGAGTGGTGAATCTGTGGAATTCTCTGCCACAGAAGGTAGTTGAGGCCAGTTCATTGGCTATATTTAAGAGGAAGTTAGATGTGGCCCTTGTGGCTAAAGGGATCAGGGGGTATGGAGCGAAGGCAGGTACAGGATACTGAGTTGAATGATCAGCCATGATCATATTGAATGGCAGTGCAGGCTCGTAGGGTCAAATGGCCTACTCCTGCACCTATTTTCTATGTTTCTAAGTTTCTATGATGGTGGAATGTAGGTGCATTTTGCGATGGAGTTTGGAATCGGAAAGTCCCCAGAGAATGTCATCTCTATTGAATCATTTGCCTGTATACATGGAGGTGACATATTGCGGTGGGCAGATTTGTGACGTTTGATGCTGATGATGATTCATTAAAAATTGCGGATATTCAGACACTTGACATTCGTTTATAGAGTTTAAAACATTTTGTTCAGCGGGCAGCTGCACCGATAATTGAGTTTGCGGCGCAAGGTTCAATGTTAATGCAAGGTCAGGGTGTCAAAGAACAATATTCGGTCTTTTGCTTATACGCTGAGTCGGCTCTGATTATTTTACCTGATTCTTTATTTTTTGTTCCAGCTTAACTCACAACGTGTCAAGTTCTTGTCATTTCGAACCCCCATCTCACACCCCCAAGGGAACGCGCAATAGTCACTTAATTAATAGGTGCTTTGCCATTTCCTCAGTGCAGGGTACCATCCGCAATACAGCGATTGGATCAATACCATTTGTACTGAGCACGGAGCAAACATGTATATTCTGTGGGGGGGGGGGGGGGGGGGGGGGGGGGGGGGGGGGGGGGGGGGGGGGGGGGGGGAAGAAGGGGAGGGGGGAGGATGAAAACATAACCCAAAGTGACCAATTTTCTGAATTATAACCATAATTAGAAAGAAAATACAGTATTATGAACTAAACAACTTTCCACTGGGTATTCAAATGACGTCACTCACTACCAGCCTGTTTCGTAACTGACGGCCAAGTGGGACAGGCCCTTAAGGCTTTGACTAGAGACCTTGTTAGTTTAGTTGGGTGTTCAATAAACAATAAGAGATTAAGTTAGCAGTTATTTGGATAAGCATGGATTAGTAACAGAAAACCAACATCTGTTTGTTAAAGACAAATTATAATTAATTCTCCAGTTATTTAAATGAGGTAATTAGAGTGAATTAACAAGAATATTACAGTTGATGTGGTGTTTATAGATATTCAAAAGACCACGAAAAGTCCTGTTTAATGGGCATGTTGTTACGAAGCAAACACTTGGAATTAATGGGCAGCAGCAGCAGTGAAGGGAGTGGAATCAAACACAAGTCGTGAATAGCTACTGTGTAGGAAGGAACTTCAGATACTGGTTTACACCGAAGATAGACACAAAATGCAGCGGGACAGGCAGTATATCTGGAGAGAAGGAATGGGTGACGTTTCAGATTGAAGAAGGATCTCGACCCAAAACATTACCCATTCCTTCTCTCCAGAGATGCTGCCTGTCCCGCTGAGTCACTCCAGCGTTTTGCGTCTATCTTCTGTGAATAGTTTTTTCTTTGGGGTGAAATGATATCGTCGTGTTCCACAGGGGCTGGTTCTAACTCCCTTGCTTCAATTAAAATATTTATTTTGCCCCAGTGTACACATTAGTTTTCAATATTGAAGATGATATAAAGCTTGAAAGTGAAGTGAATTGTAAGGTGTACTGTCGTCTTCAAAAGGCACCAATGCTCAGGTAGGTTTGCTGTCTTAGAACTCCAGTGTTACGGGTTCAATCCTGACCCCTGGCACTGTGTGTGTGGCGTTTGAATGGCCCTCTCACTGTGAAGGTATTTCTAGGCTGCAACATTTTCTGTCTACATCTGGTGGTCTGCTGTATATTACTCCGGCGTTGTGGGTGGTTAGAGAACCGGGGTGGAGTTGATGGGAAGTTTCAGAGAACAAATTGCAACAGAGTGTGTGAGAGCTGGCATGGATTTGATGGGTCGAGTGGCCTCTTCCTCCATTGTAGGAATATAGAAAGGCTCCAGCCAAGGGAGCATTTTAAATCAAGAGTGTTTATAGTCAAAGATAGACGCAAAAAGCTGGAGTAACTCAACGGGACAGGCAGCATCTCTGGGGAGAAGGAGTGGGTGATGTTTCGGGTTGAGGCCGGTTCTCTGGATACTTTCAAGAGAGAGCAAGATGGGGCTCTTAAAGATAGCAGAGTCAGGGGATATGGGGAGAAGGCAGGAATGGGGTACTGATTGGGGATGATCAGCCATGATCACATTGAATGGCGGTGCTGGCTCGAAGGGCCGAATGGCCTACTCCTGCACCTATTGTCTATTGATTGGTCTCCTATTCTCTGACTCATCACCATCTGTAATTCGTTCAACAACGGTGGTGTTGTCGGCGAACTTGAAGATGGAGTTCGCACTGTGTCTGGCTACACAGTCATGAGTATAGAGTGAGTAGAGCAGCCTTGTGTTATTCTTGAAATTATGCTTATCAAGGCGGAAGTATTGCTGCCAATTTGTACAGATTGTGGTCCATTGATGAGGAAGTCGAGGATCCAGTTGCAGAGGGATGCATAGAAATCCAGTTCCGTGAGCTTGGTAACCAGTTGAGAGGGGATGATGAATGCCAAGCTGGGGGTCTATGAACAACCGCCTGGTGTACATCAAGTCTTTTACCCAGAGTGGGGGAATCAAGAACCAGAGGACATAGGTTTAAGGCGAGAGGGGAAAGATTGAATAGGAATCTTCTGAAGGGCAACTTTTTCACATGAGGTGGTGGGTGTATGGAAGGAGCTGTCAGAGGGGGTAATTGAAGCAGGTACTTTGACATTTATAAGACATTTGGGCGGGTACATGGATGGGAAAGGGTTAGAGGGATATGGGCTAAACTAATGCAGGTGGGACAAGTGTAGATGGGGCATCTCGGTTGGTATGGACAAGTAGGTTTTTGCCATCTTGTTGTACTCTATGACTACACAATTTTAAAGAGTACAGCAGAAGAACAGAGAACTTTGCAAAAATGATTGAAGGTGGCAGATCATATTAAAAGACTTTGTGCAAATCAAGTCAGGCAGCATATCTGTAGAAAAGGATTAGGTGACAGGTCGGAATTAGCCTTGCTGGGTGTTTTATGAATGGAGGTATGGAATACAAAAGCTCGGAAGACATAAAATCTTGTTTAAGTCACAACCAGAGTGCTGTGTCCTGGTCTGTGTGCTGCACATTAGGAGAGATATGAATGGACTCATCTGAAGATGGTTCCTGACCCAAAACATCGTGAGTCCATTTCCTTCATGCTGCCTGACACGTTCAATTCCTCCCGCACTTTCTTTTTAAACAGAAAATCCATTGCCTCTGATGGAAGTTAAACGACCATTAAAATTGAATCTGAATCTGAATCTGAAGTAGTCGAACTATGGGATATGGAATGGGAATAGGAAGACTTTATTGTCACATGTGACTAGGCACAGTGAGATTCGTTGCTTGCATACACAATGTATACAAATAGCGGCCACCTACGTTGGTGACAAAGTTACAAAGCACGCCGGGTCCCCATTGTCCTTTGTCCCCCCCCACACCATTGTCCATTGTTCTGCTCCCACCTTCCCCCCACGCTGGCTCCTCCATTGTTCTTCTCCTCCCCCCCCCACCATCACGATGGTCTTCCACGCTCTCATCGACCATTGACCACGGGTCGACCCGCGAGGCAGTGCCGCCACGGTGAGGCTTCACCACCAACAAGGCCCCATCGCCGTGAGGCTTCACCACCACCAAGGCCCCATCGCCGCGAGGCTTCACCACCAGCAAGGCCCCATCGCCGCGAGGCTTCACCACCACCAAGGCCCCATCGCCGCGAGGCTTCACGGCCGCTGCGAGGCCTCACCGCTGTCAACGCCCCGTTTCACGCCTCTGTGTCGACCTGGGCCCCAGCCGCGGGCTCCGTCAGCCGCTCCACTGACCCGGGCTACGACCCGCGAGGCCCAGACTGTGTGTGGCTATGGGCCAAATGAGGATCATTATTTAGAAGCATTTGAGGGGAACGGGAACTGAAGGAGGGGCGTGTGACTAGCTGGAATGTTTTTCCATGGAGCTGAGAAGGACATGATGGGCCATTTCCTCATTGTAACTTTTCTGAGATCTGCTACTGTACCCCTTGTGCACCCCATTAATACTTCTGGACAATTGCACTGCATTTTTGGCTGACGGGTCCTGTAAATGAAATCATAAGATCATAAGGAAATTAGGTAGGTGTGGTTGACACAACACTAAGTCCTCCAGGTCTGGTGTGTCCAACACCACTCTGCCCAGAGACCAGCATTGATAAGTCATAGAAAGACACAAAAAGCTGGAGTTAAGGGCCTGTTCCACTTTCACGACTTAATTCACGACCTTTTTTACGTGGACATTTTTCATCAGGCTTGAAAAAACGCCCCGACCTACTTGTTGCCACGAGTACCTACGACTAGCATCACGGCCTGCTACGACCTACCTATAACCTCCTACGACCTTGTGACGACCATGCTGTGGGTATGAGTCAAGGGCAAACTCAGCAGAGGTCGTGGACTAGGTCGTGAAAGTGGGGCAGGCCCTTTACTCATGGGGTTAGACCACATCTCTGGAGCCATGTGTTGTCATCAGTTTACCTTTCTCATCCTTGTTTACACATCCATGCACATCCTTGAGCCTCCCTAAATGGCCACATTCTGCTCCTATCACTGATGACCTCATGTGTAGGAACTGCAGAGGCTGGTTTAAACCGAAGATAGACACAAAATGATGGAGTAACTCAGCGGGACAGGCAGCATCTCTGGAGAGAAGGAGCGGGCGACGTTTCTGGTTGAGACCCTTCTTCAGTCTGATGTCGGGGGAGAGGGAGATATATAGATAAGGGAGTGTAAGGTGTGAAAACAGGACAAACGGAATGGGACTTTACGATTGTTCTCACCAGTGCTGGCCCTATAGATTGCTGAAGTACCAGCAGACTTCGCATTTGAGTCCCTTATGGCTAGTTTTCACGGGGCGACTTGACGCAAGATGTAGCCAGAGTGGAGTGGTCGTGGTCTAGCACGATATCACACGATATAACGGGGGTAGAGTAAAGAGTTCCCACGGTACTCGGCAATTCTGTCATTTGTGCGAGTGACTTGTCCGTCTCCCGATCTTTCCCGAATGAACATCGTGGACTGTAGTGTAGTTAATCACGTGGCACAAATGATGTTACTTTGTTGTCACACACTATATTCGTTTTTTTCACCCGAGCTCTTTAATGAGCTGAAGAATAATCTGTGTTTTTTTAGACAAATGTTGTTTGGTGTGATGCACCTTCTCTCAATATGTGCAAGAAGTCGTCTTTTTATTTTGTCAAATATGAATAAACACTGTATCTCACATTGACCGTGATGATTGTGTTATTTTATGATCTACTGAGAGGTGAAACTTTCAGTCTGAAGAAGGCTCTCGACCCGAAACGCCACCCGTTCCTTCTCTCCAGAGATGCTGCCTGTCCCGCTGAGTTGCTCCAAGCAACTGGTGTCTATCTTCAAAGGACTGACCAGGACTGCCTCTCTCTCTCTCTCTCTCTCTCTCTCTCTCCCTCTCTCTCACACAGGCATGAATGGATGAACTCCGCGGGCCAGGCAGCATCTACGGAGGGAAATGGACAGGCGACCCATTCTTCAGGCTGCCTTATGTCTCTCTCCCCCCCCCCCCTCACCCCAACTCCCACCCACACACACGAATGCTGGAGAAACTCAGCGGGTGCAGCGGGGCCGAAACGTTGTCTATTTCCTTCGTTCCATAGATGCTGCTGCACCCGCGGAGTTTCTCCAGCATTCGCGTGTGTGGGGAGTGGGGGGGGGGGGGGGAGAGAGACATAAGGCAGCCTGAAGAATGGGTCGCCTGTCCATTTCCCTCCGTAAATGCTGCCTGGCCCGCGGAGTTCCTCCATTCATGCCTGTGTGAGAGGGAGGGAGGGAGGGAGGGAGAGAGAGAGAGAGAGAGAGAGAGAGAGGCACACACAAGGTGAATGTGAAATCTTACCTGCCTGTTTCAGTGGCAGACACCCACCGCCAGTAAATGAAGTCACCCCCATCTGTCTCCCCCTCCTCTCCCTTGACTCCCCCACCTTTTCCTCCCAACTCCAGTCCCGTCCTGACCCCCTGGGAAACTGAAGGTTTCCCACTGTAATTAAAGAGTTCCCACGGTAGACTGTAAAACTGGGACCCTGGTTCTGGACTCCCCCAACATCGGGAACATTCTTCCTCCATCTAGCCTGTTCAATCCCGTAGATACGATTAGACAGGTATCTAGTTATTTAATTCAATTAATGATTTCTATCGCCCAGCCTCTCATCTTTCAATCGGGTTCGGCCAGGAAGGAACTGCAGATGCTGGATTAAAACGAAGATAGACACAACATGTAGCTCAGCGGGACAAGCAGCATATCAGAAGGGGCTCGACCCGAAATGTCACCCATTCCTTCTCCCCAAAGATGCTGCCTGCCGTCGAGTTACTCATTCTCTTTAAACCGGCATCTGCTGTTCCTTCTGACACATACACAAGAAATAAGCAACTTTTCGGGCCGAAACGTTGCCTATTTCCTTCGTTCCATAGATGCTGCTGCACCCGCTGAGTTTCTCCAGCATTTGTGTGTGTGGGTGGGAGTTGGGGGGGTAGAGAGATAAGGCAGCCTGAGGAAAGACTCGCCTGTCAATTTCCCCCCGTAGATGCTGCCTGGCCCGCGGAGTTCCTCCAGTTAGAAACTGCTTTCAGACAAAAAGAGACACACTGACATTAATGAAATGCTTGTTAGCTAGTTTTATTAGATTTGTATGTAAATAGCAAACTGGCTGGATTCACTCTATCCAACTTCCGGGTTCACCGTTCGCAGGAGTTCCCACGGTGACCGCAAGAGTTACTACGGATATCGCACTGGCCACTACGTTCATAAAATGTTGCAATGCTCAACCACAAGTGTACAAGTCACTCTTGGACAAATTCAAACATGTTTGAATTTTCTCCCGAGTACCCAAGTTACACGATTACCTGCCGTTAGCGCCACGGCGGTCCACGAATGCCGTACTGTTACCGCACGAGGTTCCCACGATGTTAAACTCTGGTTACCTCTTGCGTCAAGTCGCCCCGTGAAAAGGGGGTTTAAGTCACCCATTATTACTGGAATTTCCCTCCTCAAACTTCTTTGCCTCTCCACTGCCTCTTCCTTCTTGAAGATGCTCTTAAATGCCAGCTATATCTGCACTCCTATTTCCTTTTGAGGATCAATTTCCTGAAAATGGTGCAGTGAAGTGCTTTGGAATACTATGCTGCTTTAAAGGTGCTATTAAAATGGAAATTGAACAATAAATATTTTGCATGTGGAAGGAATTGGGAACAATGGTAGAAGCAGGAGAGATTGGCACTCTGGATATTTGGTTTTAGACCACCAAGACATGATTATGCATGGATTTTAAATCACAATAACACTTTAGACTTTAGCGATACAGTGCGGAAACTGTATCACTGAGTCCGTACCGACCGGTGATAATCCTGTACATTGGCACTCTCCTATATACTAGGGATAATTTACAATTTTGCCGAAGCCAATTAACCTACAAACCTGAAGGTACACAAAAATGCTGGAGAAACTCAGCGGGTGCAGCAGCATCTATGGAGCGAAGAGATAGGCAACATTTCGGGCCGAAACCCACCCAAAGCAAGAATCATACCTCTAGACCAACGAGCCGCTGCTCAAATTTATATTTCCCAAAGAAAATTGATTCACTAACCAAGAAATAATGTTTCCGACTGAAACAGTAACTGTTTCTCTTTCCACTGATACTGCCTGAACTACAGAGTGTTTCCTGCATTTTTTATTTTTGTTGTTTTTTAATTTTATATTTTTGCATTTGAAAAGGCTCATCATATATTTGTGTTTCACTTACCTGGCACTAAGCCAACACGTTAAAAAAAATGAATCTCACAAACAGCATTGCGAGCTGATAACAAAGTGGACCGTTTAAGGCAACAATTTTCCAAGGTTAGGCTGCTCAGTGTAATTTGCTTCCAGCTTGATCATGTGCCCATCTACAGGTGTACAGTAGAGAGCATGCTGACCGACTGGTTGCATCGTGGCTTGGTTCGGCAACCTGAGCGTCCAGGAGCGGAAAAGGCTGCAAAAAGTAGTAAACACTGCCCAGTGCATCATCGGCTCTGACCTCCCTACCATCGAGGGGATCTATTGCAGTCGCTGCCTCAAAAAGGCTGGCAGCATCATCAAGGATCCACACCATCCTGGCCACACACTCATCTCCCCGCTGCCATCGGGTAGAAGGCACAGGAGCCTGAAATCTGCAACATCCTTTTTCAGGAACAGCTTCTGTATGAACCCCACATCCATCAGACTATTAAACACAACTTCAAACAAACTATGAACTATAACAACCTATTGCACTTTATCTGTTTACTGATGTGTGTGTATATATATTTTTTGTATATGAACACACTGAACTGTTCTGTATTTGTGACTACAATATCCTGTTGTGCTGCAGCAATGCAGTAATGTCATTGTCCTATCTGGGACACATGATGATAAACTCTCTTGACTTGATTTGCCTGTGAGTTGGCTGTATCTTTCTAAGTCATTATTTCTGCAGATGTGCAACATGCCTGCTGACCAGACTTGCTTTCCATAAAACAAAAAGTTAATTTCGTGAACTAAACAGTTACAGTCAACTCTTTTAACTGTCTACTTGGGGGCATTATTACTGCAAATAAAACTGCCAGTCAAAAGGGTAGAATTTCTCTTCTTAAGAGGTTTATCTAATAGTAAACCATTAGGCAGTCAGAAAAGCTGCATATTGATGCAGTTATACATTATTTTGGTTTCCTTGGGATTGGAACTAATACCATTGGTACCCAGACTTCATTTGTCTAAACTGCATCACTTTTATTGGCTCCTGTCTCTTGTCCAGGTGTTCTAAGGCTCAAAGTTTTGTTGCCAAGAAAATCAGTGATTTGCTTCTTGTTCATTATCAGTGAGTTACTGGGAAGTGCGTGATATAATCCAACAGCGAAACAGTGTCGATAGACACAAAATACTGGAGTAACTCAGCGGGACAGGCAGCATCTCTGGAGAAAAGGAATGGGAGACGTTTAGGGTCAAGACCCTTCTTCAGACTGAAGTCACCCAGCCCCGCTGAGTTACTCCAGCATTTTGTGTCTATCTTCGGTGTAAACCAGCTTCTGCACTTCCTTCCTACACAGACAGAGACTGGTGTTGCTTCAGCACTGGCGTGTAAATAGAACTAAGATCAGACGTGGGGATCATGAACTGGGAACGTCCACTTTATGAGGCAGCCTGTTGTTGTTCCCAGTGATTGTTGACATTGCCACATCCCTCTGCTTTTATCATCACTTTGAAACATGATCCTGCCTCGCCTTTCTGCCCAATGTTTACTGACAATCCGTGTTAACAGTATACTTGACAAGGCTCACCATTGCTCTTGGAACTACAGACTAACTGAAGACAGAGTGGAGATGGAGTTGGCATGTCAGGGTTAGTTTTTTTACTTTAATTTAGAGATACAGTGCGGAAACAGGCCCTTCGGCCCACCGTGTCCGCACAGACCAGCGATCTCCACACATTAACACTATCCTACACACGCTAGGAACAATTTTACACGTATACCAAGCCAATTACCAACATACCTGTACATCTTTAGAGTGTTGGAGGAAACAGAAGATCTCAGAGAAAACCCACGCGGTCACAGGGAGATCGAACCCAGGTCTCTGGCGCTGTAAGTGCTGTAAGACGCAACTCTACCGCTGCGCCACCGTGCCCCCCCTCATACATTGTTACTTGTACATATTTAGTTTTAAAGTATGTGGCTTAACAAGAAATCAAAGGTTGCTAAATGATTTTCTGTAGGATTTGAGAACAAACAAGGAAAACGTCAAGTCATAATAGTAATTTAAGAGCCATTCTGCAGATAGTCTGCCAATGTATATATACATTGTGTATGAATAACTGTGATGGAAGGAACTGCAGATACGAGTCCATGCCGACCATCAATCACCTGTACACTAGTTCTATGTCACCCCATCTTTGCATCCTACACACTAGGGGCAATTTATAGAAGCCAATTAACCTACAAATCTGCACGTCTTTGGAATGTGGGAAGAAAACGGAGCACCCGGAAAAAAACAGGGAGAACATGCAAACTCCACACGGACAGCACCCATAGTCGGGGTCGAACCCGGGTCACTGGCACTGTGAGGAAGTAGCACCATGGTAGATTGCAAAATCTTATGCATCTGTTTGAAGAAGAGTCTCGACCAGAAATGTCACAAATTCCTTCTCTCCAGAGATGCTGCCTGTCCCACTGAGTTACTCCAGCATTTTGTGTCTATCTTCGATGTAAACCAGCATCCGCAGTTCCTTCTTACATGCATCTGTTTGTTTATAGGCTGGGATTAAACTCATATGGATGTGAGAATTTTGAAATCTATGTCAAAGGAAGCAAATTATTTATATATGCTGAGAATATTATTTCTAACTTTCAAATGTAGAGAGATGAAGTTAAACATGAATAACAATTGCAGGATTCATCTTTCTACTTGCAGGATGAAATTACGATTGAAATACAACATTTTCTTCCAATTTACTTCTTTGATTTTATTTGTATTTGGTTTCATCCAGTCCTATTATAAACTAACGTCCTCTCTGCGGGGAAGGAGAAATCACACAAAGCTTTCACGTTTGTGTACTGGAGGAAAGGTTTGCTCTATTGTTCGAATTATGAAGTTGAACTCGACTGAAAACATGCGTTTTTAATCATAGCTCCCAGCACGTAAAGAATCTATTGATTGTGTCGAATTCAGTCATCCT
Source organism: Leucoraja erinaceus (assembly GCF_028641065.1). Classification (NCBI taxonomy): domain Eukaryota; kingdom Metazoa; phylum Chordata; class Chondrichthyes; order Rajiformes; family Rajidae; genus Leucoraja; species Leucoraja erinaceus. The sequence continues at coordinate 39,642,024 of NC_073392.1, read as the reverse complement.
TGCTATAATGTCCTCAAAGTTCTATTTTCTTAACTCTGCCAGAAACATCCCCACCCATATAATTACTGCATATGTCTAAGGATTTGCTGAAATCACTTGGTGTAGAATTTCTGGGCTGAGCATAGCATAAGGTGGAAGAAGCAAAACTCGTCAAACAAGACTAGAATGGCAGAACACAAACAAGCTCTGTCGGAACCAGCCCGTGTACGTTCTGAATGCCAGCTTTTGAAATGTTAATTTCATTCAATATCGACCTTCTGTTCTAATAGTTTTTTTTTAATTCTGTTCAATTTTACGGGAGTTAGATTTTGAATTACATTAATAATAATATTAATTAAAAAAGGCCAATTCTGTTTATAAAATCAACTGCCATCAATTTTCCAAAGGAAGCGGAAGTTGTTAAAAAATGAGGCATTTGGCAGCACCATGGTTACATCATGTTCCCATTGCTGGGGAATTTACCGTGAAAATGTATAAATCACATTTGAAAGTTTTAGTGGCAATAAAAGGGTACTGCAAGAACTTTTTAGTTAAGACCACAACTGCCTCAACATCCAAGTCCGAAGAAGGGTCTCGACCTGAAATGTCGTCACCCATTCCTTCTCTCCAGAGATGCTGCCTGTCCCGCTGAGTTACTCAAGCATTTTGTGTCCACCTGCCTCAATATTACTTCAAGTTACAGAGTCATACAGCATGGAAACAGGCCCTTCAGACCAACACAATCATGTCAAACTATTTTTTGAGATGACAAAGGTGATTGATGAGGGTAGGACAATGGATGTTATCTACATGCATTTTACTAAGGCATTTAATAAAGTCCATCATGGTAGGCTGATCCAGAAGATAAAGACGCATGGGATCCACAGTATTTGCTCCCATCTAAACTAATCCCATTTGACTGAGTTTAGCCCATATCCCCCTAAATCTTTTCTATCCATTTACCTATCCCCATGACTCTTAAATGTTATTGTGCCCGCCCCAACTACTTTCTCTGGCAGTTCGTTCCATATTCCCACCATCCTCCATGTGGAAATATTTGCCCATCAGGTTCCTATTAAATCTTTCTCCTCTCACCTCAAACCTATGCCCTTAATATGGTCATAAGGAATAGGGGTAGAATCAGGCATTTCAGCCCATCAAGCCTACTCTGCCATTCAATCATGGCTGATCTACCGCTCCCTCCTAACCCCATTCTCATTCTTCTGCCTTCTCCACATAACTGACACCTGTACTAATCAAAAATCTATCTATATCTGCCTTAAAAATATCCACTGGCTTGGCCTCCACAGCCTTCAGTGGCGAAGAAATCCACAGATTAATCAATGTTTGACTAAAGACATTTCTCATCTCCTTCCTGAAAGAACGTCTTTTAATTCTGAGGCTATGACCTCTAGTCCTAGACTCTCCCACTAGTTAAATATCTTCTCCACATCCACTCCATCCAAGCCTTTCACTATTCTGTATGTTTCAATGAGGTCCTCCCTCATTCTTCTAAACTCCGGTGAGTACAGGCCCAGTGCCGACAAACGCTCATCATAGGTTAACCCACTCATTCCTGGGATCATTCCTGTAAACCTCCTCTGGACCTTCTACGGAGCCAGCACATCCTTCTTCAGATATGGTGCCCAAAATTGCTCACAGTACTCCAAATGCAGCCTTACCAGCACCTTATAGAGCCTCAACATTACATCCCTGATTTTGTATACAAGCCCTCGTGAAATAAATGCTAGCATTGAGTTTGCTTTGTTTACTGCCTATTCGACTTGCAGATTAACTTTTTGGGAATCCTGCAATAGCACTCCCAAGTCCCTTTGCAACTCCGATTTCTGGATTCCAGATTCCTTCCTCCAGCTTCACAATCCGCACATCTTCTATCCTCATCTCACTTGTGGGAGGGGGAGGAGTGTGTATAGTTGGGGGGTAGGGGGTGGTGTTGGGAAGGGGGAGGCGGTGGTGGGTGGTGTTGGGTGAGGAGGGGGAGCGGGAGGGGGTTGTGTGGGCTCAGTGGCACCGGCCCCCGGCCCCCTGGCCCCCGGCTCCGACCGCACTCAGTGGCTCCAAGACCCGGCTGCACACATCGGCATCCAGCTCATCATGGTGGTCACCGCCCCGCTCGCAGAACACAGAACACAGACCCCGCTTGCAGAACACAGCCCCCGCTCATACTCTGCTCACTCCGCTCCTTCAGCTTTATTCTCGTGGCCGGTGATTGATAGCGGGTGACGGAAGGGGCTTTGGCGTCCTGGTGAATAACAGACCAATAACATTTCTAATATTTCACCGATTAAAACTTGGTGTGCTTGGAGCAGACTAGAACGGTGAGTAAGGTGGATTAAAAATCCTAGCGATATAGGGTACTGTTTTTGCGCAAATTTAAAAACAACGCAGACCGGAAGTGGTCAAGATGATAGTTTTAGTAATAGTATAGATAAGAAGTAGATAAACATTTGAGTTAGAGCAGGATTATTGTATAAATATTGATTATCACAATGAGCATGGTCGCCATTATCTATATAATTAAGTCTCATCTTGACCACTTCCTGTCTGCGCTGAATATTGATTTGAGAAACAACGCTACCCTTTATCACTGTTTGGCCAACTTGCCAGCCTCGAGGATTTTTCCCATCGATGAAAAATAAAAAGGTTATGAGTGTTTAAAAAGCCTTGGGATCAGCTAATTGGTCCTCTCGCCTGTCAATCACCGCAATGAAGGTAATGCCCTTTCCGAGAGGGGGGTGGGGGCAGGACTATAAAACCCCGGACGCCTGGACGTGAGTCAGTTACTCTGCAAGATCGCGAGGGAGAGGCCACGACTGTCATTCTAAGCTGTGAATCAACTAAAATGTGAGTCTGCAATGTACTTGCAATAAATGATTTGTTAGCCCTTAATGACAATGCCATGAGTTTGTTGGCCTGCTTCCCTGCCTGTGCTTGAAAGTGCAATGCATAATTGGAAATGAAATGATATGAAATGAAATGATAATGCCATGAGTTGTTTGGCCTGCTGCCCTACCTGTGCTTGAAACTGCAATGTTTCACTAGGTCTGACTGTGTTTGGAAGGAATAAATGCTTTATTAGGTCCGACTGTGTTTGGAAGGAATAAATGCTTTATTAGGTCCGACTGTGTTTAGTCCAAAAGTTCCGCTCATTTCGTGACTTCCGCTTAGTGGACAGGCCGCGCTGATTGCGTAATTTTTGGTGAGTGCAGAGGTCGCGCTGAAAGTGCAATTTCCAGTAAGTGCAGAGGTCACGCTAATTGCGGAAGTGCCGCTGACTGCGGAAGCCCCACAGAGGCTCAGCCGTGTGAGTAGAATCAAGAAAGTTTACTGTCATATATATGGTGTGTGTCAGTGCGTGTGAGTGTGTGAGCGTGTATGTGTGTGTGTGTGACGTGTGTCAGTGTGTGTGTGTGTGAGTGTGTGTGTGTGTATGTGTGTGTGTGTTTGGGTGTGTGTGTGTGTGTGTGTGTGTGTGTGTGTGTGTGTGTGTGTGTGTGTGTGTGTGTGTGTGTGTGTGTGTGTGTGTGTGTGTGTGTGTGTGTGTGTGTGTGTGTGTGTGTGTATGTGTGTGTGTGTGTGTGTGTATGTGTGTGTGTGAATGTATGTGTGTGTGTGAGGTGTAGTGTGTATGTGTGTGAGTGTGAGTGTGTGTGCCTGTGAGTGTATGAGTGTGTGCATATGTGTGAGTCTGTGTGTGAGTGTATGTGTGGTAGTGTATGTGTGTGTGTGTGAGTGTGTTTGTTTGGGTGTATGTGTGTGTGTGTCTGCGTGTGAGTGAATGTATGTGTGTGTCTATGTGTGTGTGTGTGTGTGTGTGGGTGTGTGTGTGTATGTGTGAGTGTATGTGTGGTGTGTGTGTGTGTGTGTGTGTGTGTGTGTGTGTGTGTGTGTGTGTGTGTGTGTGTGTGTGTGTGTGTGTATATATTGGAATTGGTGGAGAGGTGGAATATTGCGTTGGGGGACCAGCCCTCCCGTGTGAAGCTGGGACCCAACAGGTCCCACTTAGTCTAGTTCTATATAGTACAGAATAGTGAAAGACCTGGATAGAGTGGATGTGGAGAGGATGTGGAGACAATGGTTCTACTAGTGGGAGAGTCCAGGACTAGAGGTCATAGAATTAAACAATGTTTCTTTAGGGAGGAGATAAAGAGGAATTTATTTAGTCAGAGAGTGGTGAATCTGTGGAATTCTTTGCCACAGAAGGCTGTGTAGGCCAGGTCAGTGGATGTTAATAAGGCAGAGATAAATAGATTTTTGATGAGTACAGGTTTTAGGGAGAAGGCAGAATGGGGATAGGAAGGAGAGATAGATCAGCCATGATTGAATGGCAGAGTAGATGATGGGCTGAATGGCCTAATTCTGCTCCTATCACTTATGACCATATGCACATATATGGGCAGGTGCTGCCTAGGTAATGCACCTTGCCAGGGCTGAAAGATGGAGGCTAAAATTAGTTTGATACATAGTGGGTTTTTACTATATTTTTAAAACCTGTGGTTAATTACTGTGTTTGTTTGTCAATGGTCAGTTTAGTAAGAAACCAGGATGGCTTAAAATTTGAGGGAAAGTATATATTTTAACGAGTTGTTATCAAACAAAATTTCGATAACCATTTAATTCTAAGTTCTGTAATCATGTCTGCTTTCCACTCCATTTATACCCAGTGGCTTCAATGTTTATATTGGTTTGTATTTTATTTGCAGAGGCCTGTCCGGGTAAATGAGTACTTTTCTTTCACAACCTTGAAGAACAACATCAGAAAGCACCCAGTCAAATTGTAGAAATACAAACATTTTTACAGCGGCTTTCATGCCAAGATGGTTAACGTTGGGTGCCAATTCTAAGATAATCAAATAATTCACATTATTTAAATGTTGCAGAGGTAGGTGGGAGATATCCATGCATTGGAATGAATCACTAGCAACACATACCCGGTGGTTTTAAATCTTAAAGAATTTGTTCAAAATGTTTGTTTGGAACTGATTATTTTAACATTTATTTTAATCATTCAAATGGGCTCCTCAAAATATAATTTTGAAGGCAAGTTTGACAATGAATTAATCATATATGCATTGGAAGAATCATCGTAATCAAATTGTAAGATTAATAAATGAAGCACTTTGAGACTGGATCAGGCATGATCATCTTTAATGGAGACTTCTTGCGACCTGATGGCCTATTCTGCCCGTTTACATGTTTTGTGTACAAAAGTCTTATAAATAAGGGAGCATGGTGGCACAGCGGTAGAGTTGCTGCCTCACAGCTCTGCAGTTCCCGGTTTGATACTGACCACGGATGCTGTCTGTACGGAGTTTGTACGTTCTCCTCGTGACCGCATGGGTTTTCACCACACTCCAAAGACGAGCAGGTTTGTAGGTTAATTGGCTTGGTATAAATGTAAATTGTCCCTAGCGTGTTGGATAGTGTTAATGTGCGGGGATCACTGGTCGTTGTGGACTCGGTGGGCCAAGGGGCCTGTTTCCACGCTGTATCTATAAACTAAACTCAATTAAAAAATAAGACTCTATCCAATAATATAAAATGTTTGATTGAATTTGAATAAATAGGCTGATGAAAAGGGAGGCTGGAAAGGTTTATAAAGCACCAGACATTTTCAAGAATAAATATATTTGTAACACGGTGAATGAAATGGCCTGGCAGAAGCTATGAAAGCTGCATGTCAGAAGGAACTGCAGATGCTGGTTTATACCAAATAAAGACACAAAGTGCTGGAGAAACTCAGCGGGACTGGCAGCATCTCTGAAGAGAAGGGATGGGTGCTGTTTTGGGTCAAGACTCTTCTTCAGACTGTGTGTTAACGAGCTGTGTGTTATTGCTTCAGACGTTTGTGCACTGAAGATCCACACCAAAGGCCACATTTCGGTTGACACTCTGTGGACCACTGAGGGAATGAAGATGGAGGCTTCTGAAGAAGGAATGAGGGAATTCATCTGGCCCAGGCAGAGGATTCAATGTATTTTTCAGGTGTTACACCGAATTCTCTTCTGCTCTTTCAGGTGGATGTAAAAGATCCTACAAGATTTTGACCATGGACCGAGGAGTTACCCCAGGTGTGTAGGAAGGAACTGCAGATGCTAGTTTAAACCAAAGATACACAAAATGCCAGAGTAACTCAGCGGGTCAGACAGCATAGGTTACACAAGCGGGTCAGACAGCATGTCTGGATAAGACCCATTTCTTCTATCAAGAGATGCTGCCTGTCTCGCTGAGTTTCCCTAGTTGCCTGATTAAGATGTAACTATCACTGAACATCAATGTAAGATTCCACCACCTGCAGTTGCTTCATCAGTCCCCATCAACACAAGCTTATCCATTCATTATCACAAAGCTGTGACAACACTCCCAGTGCAAGCTGTTGTTGTTTCCTCCAATACTACAATGAGCTATTTCTAAAGTACTGCAAAGAACTTTGGAGTATTGTGGGGTTTTCAGGCATGCCATATAAATACAAGTTTCTCTTTTCAGGCATTTTCAAATACTTGCACATTAAGTGAACGATGTTTAACGTTGATGGTGGACAAAACTGTTTAACGTTGGGTGTGTTACATCATCTTGCATACAATGGGTTATTCTGCCCTAAATTAAAGCTGTACTCGAGAACCCAACATCAAATAGCTCTAAGTAAATATACGTCAAGATCAAGAAGAGTTTAAGCACTGCTGGGTGAAAGAAGTTCTTATTCTGGAAGGAGCTTGAAAATATATAGTCAAGCCAGAAACACATTATACTGAATAACAGACAAGGTTTTAGAACAAACATTTTGATATTTTGAAGAGAAAAAAGATAATCTCAACAATTTTATACGCATAGTATTAGACACGTGCTTCCTTAGACATGACGATTCTTGCAGTGTTTCGTCACTTTATAAATTGCCATTATTTTTCTAAATAAATTACTAAAATATAAACTGATTGTGAAACAGAAAAAGGTAGGACAATATTCCAGCACATTTAAATGATTTCATAACCTCCTAAGTTAACTAAGCATGTCCTTGAGGCCAAGCAAAATCTTATATTTAAAGTAATGTGTGTTGGTGTAAATGATGCAACCCTGATATATAATATTCAACTGTGCCACCTTCAGTATTCAAGATGAACATGGGATTTTCAAACGCTGACAAACATTCCACGAAAATGATTTCAACCCATGAATATGTTATGTTTGGCCTGTATTCTCTAGTTCTGGACCTCAAAACAGTACAAGGAAGGAACTGCAGATGCTGGTTTAAACCGAAGATAGACATAAAATGCTAGAGTAATTCAGCAGGTCAGACAGCATCTCTGGAGAAAAGATGCTGGCATTTCAGATCGTGACCCTTCTTCTGACTGAGAGTAGGGGAAAGGGAAACGAGATGTAGACGGTGATGTTGACAGATATGAAACAAATGAATGAAAGATATGCAAAAAAAGTAATGACGATAAAGGACACAGGCCATTGTTATCTGTGGCCCAGGTGAGAATGAGTAGACAAAGAGATTCAACAAGAAAACGTTGATATGACTTGGTTGGGGAAGGGATGGTGAGAGGAGGGAATGCAAGCGCTACTTGAAGTCAGATAAATCAATACTCATGCCACTAGTTTGTAAGGTCCCCAAGCAAAATATGAGATGCTGTTCTTCCAATTTGCATTTGGCCTTGCTCTGCCAATGGACGAGGCCTAGGACACAAACAAAGATCAGTGTGGGAATGGGAAGGGGGATTAAAGCTTTTGGCAACCGGGAGATCAGGTAGGTCCAGACGGACTGAGCGAAGGTGTTTAGCGAAACGATCACCAAGTCTACGTTTGGTCTCACCGATGAAGAAGAGTCCACACCTTGAACAACGGATACAGTAGATGAGGTTGGAGGGGGAGCAAGTGAACCTCTGCGTTACCTGAAAGGACTGTCAGGGTCCCTGGACAGAGTCGAGAGGGGAGGTATAGGGAAATGTGTTGCATCTCCTGCGGTTTTATCTCCGCGACCCCCGAGCGGTCGGCGTCCAACTTCTTAGAGGGACGTGGAGCATAGCCACACGAGATTGAGCAATTGAGATTGGTGAGTGGGTGGTTTGGGTGGGGATGTGTTAACCAGGGAATTGCAGAGGGAATGGTCTCTGCAGAAGGCGGAAAGGGGTAGAAATGGGAAGATGTGACTAGTGGCGGGATCCCGTTGGAGGTGGCAAAAATGTTGGACAATTATGTGTTGTATGCGATGGCTGATGGGGTGAAAGGACTCGGGAGACTGTCCCTATTGCGACTAGGGGGAGGGGGAGGAAGAGCGGAGCTGTGAGGTACCGAGGAGGCACGTGTAAGGACCTCATCAATGATGGAAGAGGGGAACCCCCGTTCCCTAAAGAATGAGGACATCTCGGATGTCCTGGTATGGAACACCTCATCCTGGGCGCAGATGCGACGTAGACGGAGGAATTGGGAGATGGGGATAAAGTATTTGCAGGATGCAGGGTGGGAAGAAGTGTAGTCCAAATAGTTATGGGGGTCAGTAGGTTTATAATAGATGTCGGTCGATAGTCTCTCCCGTGATGGAAACGGTGAGATCCAGAAAGGGGAGGAAGATGTCGGAGATGGTCCAAGTAAATTTAAGTGCAGGATGGAAATGAGTAGTAATGACATCAGCGAGTTCTGCGTGAGTATAAGAGGTAGCACCGGTGCAGTCATCAATGTAACGGAGATAGAGTTCGATGATAGGGCCAGTGTAGGCCTGGGATTGTTCAACGTACCCTGGAGGCAGGCAATACTGGGGCCCCATGCGGGTGCCCATAGCTACGCCTTGGATTTGGAGGAAGTGGGATGAGTCGAAGAAGAAGTTGTTGAGAGTGAGGACCAGCTCCGCTAGGAGGAGGAGAATGTTAGTGGAGGGAAATTGAAAAGTTCTGAGGTTTAGGAAGAAAAAGAGGGCTTTGAGGCCTTGCTGTAGGGGGATGGAGGTGTAGTGACTGAACATCCATAATAAAGATGAGAGTGGGGGCTCGGAAATCATTAAAGAGACGAAGATGTGTGAAGTATCTTAGAGATTGGTCGAGAGGGATTGGACCAGGTGGGGATAGGATGGAGTCATGGTATGTGGAAATGATTTCAGTGGGACAGGAGCAGGCAGAAACAATGCGTCTGCCAGGGCAGATGTGTTGATGGATTTTGGGGAGGAGGTAAAACGGGCGTGCGGCGGGGCTGGGGAACGATTAAGGTTGGAGGCTGTGGAGGGCAGACAGTGGAAGTGATAAAATCAGAAATGGTCTCAGAGATGATGGCCTGATGCGTGATGGTGCTCAAGAGCTGGCGCCTGGCCTCAGCGCATTTCACACAATCATAATAATACTTTATTAGCCAAGTATGTTTTGCAACAAACGAGGAATTACATTTGCCAAGTCAGTCATACCAATAAAATGCAACGGAACACACAGAATACATTTTAACATAAACATCCACCACAGTGACTCCTCCACATTCCTCACTGTGATGGAAGGTAAAAAAAAGTTCAAATTTCTCCCCTTCAATGTTCTCCCGTGGTCAGGGGCTCGAGCCTTCCGTTGATGGGACGAACTTGACTCCCACAGCTGGCGGTCGGGCCCTCCGCATCGGGAGGATGTCAGCTCCCCCGCGCCGACGATCAAACTCCGTGTCGGAGCTGGTTGAGCTTCTGTGATGTTGGAGCTCCCGACTAACCTCTCACGAGACTGCGAGCCCTTGAAGGTAAGTCCGTAGGCCACGGTTGGAGCGATCCCAAACAAGGGATCGGCTCCGAAGTTAAGTCCACGTCCCGCTGTGGGGCACAAAGTCAGTCCGAGGAGGCCTCCTACTCCATCGATGGTAGGCTGCAGAGTGACCGGAGATGCGATCCGGAAAATAATCGCATCTCCGGCAAGGTAAGAAACTGAAAAAAAAATCCCCCTCCCCCATAAACCAAACCGGAGAACATTTACACAGACTTTTAACATACACTAAAGATTAAAACAAGACGAACCAACAGACAGACTGTTGGCTGTCTTGCTGCCTTGAATGTCTTGCATTTGGCAGCTGGTTTGAATGCAATGGGCCGAATGGCCATCTCCTGCACTGAAGAAAGTAAATAAGTTCAATGGGTAAATTCACCAAATGGTGCAGTGCCAATCATATAATAATAATAATAATAATAATAATAATAATAATAATACATTTTATTTATGGGCGCCTTTCAAGAGTCTCAAGGACACCTTACAAAAATTTAGCAGTTAGAGGAAAAACATGTAAGGGGAATGAAATAAATAGTAGAGACATGACTAGTACACAAAGTAAAGACAGAATTCAATATGAACAAGGACAGTAGCTTAATCTTCTCCGAACCATGTTGATTTAATACAGTGTTCAATTATTCAATGTTCCGTTAAATCAACATAGTTAAAAATGTTTTCCAAGTGATCTGAAAACAAATTTCACAAATAAACAAAATGTGCATGCCCACTGCAACATTGCAATGTTGGTAAATGAAATTCATTTACAGATGGTTAAATAACAATTATAGAACCTAAGTTTCCTATTGATGTATTTACCTTTATTCAGTTTGCATGATAACAAGATCCTAATAACCCACTGATCTCTAAATGCCTACTATTGCAACACTTGGATATTTACATTGATGTTCCGTTACATTTTAATGATGACCAATGCAAAGTATATATTGTAAATATGTATTCATAAAATTATTTGGGAATGAAAGGCATTGAGTTACTATTGACGATACTGAGTGGAAAAAGGGTTACTCTCCAGGCTTTACAAACAATGATTCTATAAATTATCCCAGGGACTTGTGAAAAAAGCCAAATAGCTGATAAGCTTCATAAAAAAAATGTAGTTTAAATTATAATTAGCAAACACTTTTGACAGCTTTTCTTCTCCAGCCCCTCCACATTTTATGCATCTTCTTCATGCTGTAGATAATTGATTTTTTCATACCTAAGTACATAAGAAACAAGACATGAAATGATGCCCAGAACTCAAATTAAACCGAATATTGTCAAGAGCGCTTTAACGGAATGTATTACATTATACAATTATTTAAGAGAGGGGGGGAATTTCTTACCAGCAGTAAGGATTCCTTTTGCACTTTGGGTTATACTTGAAGTTTTTACGATACCAGCTACACCTTGTAATTTGGGGAAAATAAACCAAACGTTAAAAATCTTATACTCATATTTATTTAAAATAATTCATGCTCTATGTCCAAATATATTTCTGGATAGTGTTATGTTTCACATTAATGAGTCTGCAATATTAGATTCAAGCAGAGAGTTGGAATTCAACCTTTGTTCAGAAAGAAACTTATTGCAGTTCGCATCAAGCTATTGATATTGCTGACTTTAGCCAGAAAATCACCTGTTTTTTTGCCCTAAGGTCTTGCTAAAAGTTTTTTTAAACAAAGCACCAACTTGCACTTATGTAAACACTGGATTGCTAAACTCCTATGGGAGTCAGATGTGGAGGAGCATGTTAAGTGCAGCAAAAATGGTTGATACTTTGGCAAAAGAATACCAAGAATGTATAAGGGCAAAATATAGGATTGTATCCATTTTTTATTTAAGGACAGGAATGATGCAACATTTTCATCCAGAATCAAATAAGAGACCATTTCAGTGCTTTAAAATTAGTACTACTGACTCCTGTCACACATAAAGCAAATCAAAAAACACAAAACTGCTGCAATATAACACAGATAAGGGATAAATGACAGTCAGACAGACTTGTGATACTCTCATTACTGAACAGAATAATGTCACGGTGTCTTGAGATAAAGGTTTGTGGTGTTGAGGGATTCCTTCACTCAAAGAGCTGTGAATCATTTAATTTATCTTCCTCAGAGGACAGTTGATGTTCAGTTAACAAGAATTTTCAATACATCAAATCAATAGATTTGTAGATATCAATGGGATCAGAAATATGGGTACAAGGTGGAGATTACATGGAAGGTCACCGAATGGCGTAGGGTGTACACCTGCTCTTATTTCTTATTCTTCTCAGTGAGTGCATCTACTTTCACATGAAATCTAATCCAAAGAAGCCTTGTTGAACAGGATGCATTGTTGATCAGAAGTAGCACCCACCAGAGGCATTAATTAATCAAAGAAATATAGTCTTTATCAAAGTCAGAGAATTCTAATGTCAAACCATTTTACCACACGATAATCAGATATTAAGAGTGATCGTAGTTATGTTTTTATATGCCTACATGGTAAATGAATTCCTAAACTGTCTCAAATTTAATGAGAGTGAAATCAGATCTAATTTCCATTATCAGTCTCATCGACTGCAAATAACAGACAAAAGTAGCCCGAATTGGCATGCCACGCAAAACGTTATATACATTCAACTATACATTTGCCATGTACTATGCCATGTACTAGCCATGGCAAATGCTATTTTTGCCATTATTTTTGCCATTATTCCCCGATTACAAAAATAATTAACAAATATAGGAGCTTAATTAGAAAAATATGAGAGTTTAAATTCTTCTCTGGTATTAAAAAGAAATTGACTTGAGCATGCAATTAGTTTTGTGTAGGAAAGAACTGCAGATGCTGGTTTACACCACAGACACAAAATTGCGGAGTAACTCAGCAGGACAGGCAGCATCTCTGGGTGACGTTCTGGATCGAGACCCTTCTTCAGACTCCAAATTAGTTTTGCTGTTTATCTTGAAGAGATTGCTGGAGGCCATCAAAATAAAAAACGTCTTTTCTTTTCAAATTTACCTTAGATGTGGAACCAGGAAAAAAAAAAATCCTAGTCTCCTCAGCACTGCCGACATTCCCAGCCAACCATATGCCCCTTCTCTTCTTCCACAACACACCCAAGGATTGTTCTAACATTACTACTGATCCAAGTTACTGAGCAAGTATCACACACATCTATAGAAGCTTTTGAGCTCCTGAATCTTCAACTTCCCATGTTGCCTTGAAAGTATGTGACATTTCCTGTCAAAGTTAATGCCTGCCATCCTTGAAGGCATCTGGCTTATTCACTCTTATTAAATTAAATCAGGATGTCAATAATCTGAATACCATTTTACAGTGAAACTAGGATGATTTATAGTAATGTTCAATAATCCAGGCAATAGTGATCATTTTGAAAATGTAGTTATAGTACTTTCTTTAATTATCACAGACTTTTATGATTTACTAGATCAAGTGGGACCCGTTGAGTCCCATCCTCTCAATGCGCAGGGGGTGGGGGCGGCCTGCAGTCACATACACACTAACCCCGCCCACCCCCGCCTCACACACACACACACATTAGCCACCCACCCCCCCACACACACACTAACCACCCCCCTTGATATTATATTATTATTAATTCTCTCCGTTTACCCCATCCCCACCCTATCAACACGCACCCAGCCCCCAACACGCAGGCGTGTCTAGAGAGGGAGAGGGAGGGGGGGGAGGGGGGGGGGTAGAGAGAGAGAGGGCAGAGAGAGAGGGGCAGAGATAGAGAGAGAGGGGGGAGACAGAGAGAGAGGGGCAGAGAGAGAGAGAGGGGCAGAGATCGGGGGGGAGAGAGCCCGGAGGTAGAGAACCCGGTGGGGGGGGGGAGGGAGCCCGGGGGGGGGGAGGGAGCCCGGGGGGGGTCAGAGATCCCAGGGGCTGGAAAACCCGGGGGGGTGAGAAAACATTACAGCAGAATAGGTCAGTTCAGTTTACCCCATGACATTCAGTCAGGGCAAAACTGGAGTGAACAAAGCAGTTTCTAAAGCGATTGCAACAAATGACACTCCAACTACAGCACAACCTGGCACCATGTTTTTGGAACAAGTCTTGGGGATGATTTACTTTTGGACATTGTCAGCACTAATTTATAGAATGTGTGTCAATGGAATGAACAGTGAATTTATTATTTTTCAATCTTTCGGAGTCACAAACTGGAATTTATTATCGATGAAAAAAAAAGAGATTTTGAATATGGGGTCCGAAGGATTAAGAGAATTAATTAACGTACCTTAAAGATGAAAACATAATCAAACAATTGAATAGTGGAGGCCAGGGCTTAGACTCTCCCTGATTACTCTAGCAAATTTGGGACAAGATAGGGGCAAAAACTGAGAATTATATTCCACTATTTTGTTGTCGTTTTTGTAGATTGCCTTAATTTTAATGTCATATCTAATTCAGAGAAAAAAACATTTTTGTCTAATTTGCAACCTCATAGCTAGTTATTAGCCTATTCATCATATGTTATATTCTCCAAAATTAATTTTATTTCGGTCTGTCACTGCATTGGCAAAGAAAATGCATTAATTTTTGACCTGTACACCAGGTTTGCTGGGACTAGTAGTGCATTTACAGTGAGTAAAAGTTTATCATTCTAAATATCTATCCTATTAATCCAGGACAAGAGTAGGTAGGGTAGGAGAACTTGGTACTGTGTGGGGTCAGAAAACAAAATATTGAAGACAGGCCAAGAATTGAATATGTTGGTACCATCCATTTCACACAGAATGGTGGGTATATGGAGCGAGCTCCCAGAAGATGCTGTGGAGGCAGCTACAAAAGTCATTCAGACAGGTACATGGATAGGAAAAGTTTAGAGGGATATGGGCCGCTTGCAGGAAAGTGGGACTAGCTCAGATAGACATCTTGGTCAGCATGATACGTTTGGCTGAAGGGCCCGTTTCCATGCTATATATCTCTATGACTGTACAATAGGAACGATTGTTATCCTTCATGGACTGAATTCTAAATTGGAATATATACCACTCAAAAGCTAATTGTAAATGATCAAATAATTGCTGTAAGTTGCAATCTACTCACACGTATTGTGAATAATACATGAATTAAAATATCAGATAGATCACACTTACTTAGCTGTATTACCAATCCACAGTCTGGGTCTTGAGCTACTTGAAGTAGAATCTCTTCTACATCTCTATTTTTTCCTGGTTGATCTACCAAACGAGTAATTTCTTGTTGAAGAGTTCTGGGCAAAGCCATCAATAGATTCAATTGACCTTCTGGACTTTTATCGAGCTTAAAAAAGAATGAACACCATCAATTAGCAGAGGTCAAAATTAGAATTTAGATTAACTTATACATGTAATATTCCATCCGATCTACTTGCAAACATTGGCACCATACCTCTAATTTACCCAAATGCTGCTTATAGACCACTTGAGGGCACTCCTGTAAAATATGATTGTAGAGTCTTTGGAAATTTTCCATATTTGCACTGACAATATTCATTACTTTCGATCGGTCTTCTCCTATAATCATTCGGAAATCACCTGATTAAAAAGAAATGAACACCATCAATTAGCAGAGGTCAAAATTAGAACTCTCCAATTTAAAGCTTGACAAAACTTAGGTTCTCTCTCAAAGGCTCTACCAAGACATTCCTAGACACATGGAACCCTTTCCTGGAACTTGTTAACTCTCTTAACTTGTCCCCGGATTCGGAAGAGGACCGAGTGCTTTCCATCACTGTCCTGCTTTACTGCAGCTGCTCCCCCCTTAGCCCCCCCCCCCCCCCTCCCCACACTTATTTATTTAATTACCTACTTATTTACTGTTATTAGTGACTTTTTTTTTCTTTTTTTCCCCAGTACATTTTGTTTTGTTTATCTCTACGTATTTGTGTGGATGTGTACGTATGTGAGTGCTGTTTGTCCCCATTTGGTTCCGACCTGATTCGAGTGGGTTGAAGGTGGGTAAGGGTAAGGGCCGCTTACATACTGTTGCACTATTATGCCTTGAGTGTCACTGTCTGTTATCATTGTATGTATGCAAATTGATGTGAAATTCAAATAAAAAGATTTCAAAAAAAAAATTAAAAAAATGAACCGTCAGATGGCAAAAGGTTATACTGCAGTTTTAAATATTAAAATATAATTGCCATGTATAGTGATTGCAAATGGAAGGGAGCCATCGGGAGATGTGAATGAAAGTTTCATCAAGGGGAAGAAATTCAAAACTCTGAAAAAGATTAGATGAAGCAAAGAGTGAGGTAGATACAAGAACAAACTCATGATAGAGCAACAGTGTCAGAGGAATATGTACAGGCTGCAAGTTTGAATTAAAACAAGAGATTGCTGTAAATATTCAGCAGGTCGGGCAGCGTCATGGGACATTTCAATTCTGATGAAAGATCAAAGACTGCGAAACATCATCAAGGATCTCTCTTGATTATTCCCAATCTACCATATTCTAAATATATTTTTTGTTTTATTTGAGTACAGTAAGATAATGTGGGAACATGTCAGCTGCCATCTAGTTAAGTGAAATTGTCATATACCATAGTAAGACAGCCCAGCGATACGGACGTAGAGCTCCTCCTCAGTAAATGATTCTGGCAGCATGAGAAAGGCTGCCATCACTGCACTCTTCAGATTCTTAGCCAATGCAGCTTGCAATTTGCCATTTTCATCTTGGATCAAAATTTTCACCTGCAATTAAACACAGATTTCAGTAATGCCATGTTATGGCTTTCAGAATAGTCCAGCAGTATGGACCCACTGTTGATGAGTCAAGCCAGCTGCTTATTCATTTGACTACAGGGAATCGGAGTCGCGGGAACTGTTGATGCACGTGTGCATGAACATGATTGCAGAAAGTTGCATACAATACAAGAAAAAAATTGTTTTAGGATTTTAAAGAGTTTAGATACTTTATTTAATTTTTGACAAATATTTTTACTATCATTGCATAGTGTCAACCATATTCAATGATTCGTTGGAAAGAGTTTGTCGGAAGGCAGATACATATATAGCTGCTCTTCGACCTACGATAGGATAACGTTTCTATAAACCCATCTTAAATTGAAAATATCACAAGTTGAAAACGCGTTTAAAACATTTGCGATCACGTGACCAGAAGTGACCGTTTGCCGATTGTAAAGTCGAAATATCGTAAGTCGAAGCATCGTAAATCGGGGAGCATTTGTATTCGAACTGAAAGCTGGAATTTGTACCCACAGCTCAATTAGTATGGTTCCAGTGTTCAGTTTGATGTGCTCAGAATAACTTTCCATCTTTTTGCTTAATGATTAGTTATTCTTGAAAGGTTTGTGATTATTACACAAAATGTATTTGAAAATACACAAATTGCAAAAGCTGGAAAGCTGAAACAAAAATAGAGAATGTTAAGAGAACACAGAGTATGTCAGGCAATATCTGTATAAAGAGATATGGATTTAACATTTCAGGCCAATGATGCTTCATCAGAACTGAGAAAACAAGATGTCCTCATGTAGCAGCCAAAATGTGTAGGAAAGTACTGCAGATGCTGGTTTAAACCAAAGATAGATACAAAATGCTGGACACAGGAGCATCTCTGGAGAGAAGAGAGGGGTGACGTTTCGGATCTGAAGAAGGGTCTCAACCCGAAACCCTTCACTCCAGCGATGCTGCCTGTCCCGCTGAGTTACTCCAACATTTTGTGTCTATCTTTGGCTTTATGTTGCAGTCAGGGTGGGAATGAGCATAGGATGAATCATGAGACTGGAGTTGTCCAGGTAATTCCAATGTTCAAAAAGCCATTTAGTTAAACCAGCAAGTCTTTGGACCATGAGAGGAAACTAGAGCACTTGGAGAAAGCTCACCGCGGCCACAGGGAGAACATACAAACTTCATATAGACAGCACCCATAGTCAGGATTGAACCCAGGTCTCGGGTGCTGTAAGGCAGCAACTCTACCGCTGCACCACTGTGCCGCCCTGTGAAATTAGTTTTTGCTGAATCTGGAAACCAAAATGAGAATGCTGGAAATACCTAACAGATTAGTCAGTATCCGTGTGGAAATAATATCCAAGGCTAGATATTCTTTATTTATTGGAGCATAGGAGGGGGTTAGGGTAAATGCACAGAATCTACTTTTTCTAGATGAGGGAAATCAAGAACTAGAGGGCTTGCGTTTAAGGTGAGAAGAGAGAGAATTACCAGGAACCTGAAGGGTAACATTTTCACAGAGAATGTGGTAACTATATGGACGGAGCTGCCAACGGAAATAGTTCAAACAGGTACAATAACAACATTTAAAAGACATTTGGCCAGATCCTTAGATAGGAGAGGTTTAGAGGGATATTAGACCAAGTGGGATCCGTTGGGTCCCTGTCACACGGGAGGCCTGGTCGCTCAACACTACCCGTTCCCCCAACGCAATATTCGACCACTCACCCATAGCCCCCACGGGAGGCCTGGTCCACCAACACAACCAGTTCCCCAAGGCAATATTCCATCACTCACCCATAGTCCCTGACTGCGCATGGAAGGCTCATTTCCCCTTATTCACCCTCACTGTTTTTAGTTAGTAAAAAAAAAATCCAATTGCACTTGCTGCCAGGACTCAGTGTCCTGCGATTTGCAACATTGTAACGAGCAGGGCCAACAATTGGATTTGGATTTTTTACAGTGAGAAGTTAAGTGAAAAGTGAAATGTGTAAACTTTTAAATGTAAATAACGTAAAATATACCATCAATCTGAACGAAACTTGATACAACACACCACAGGACAATGGTGAGTAAGGTGGTCCAAATTTTATAGCGCTATTGTGTACCGTTTTGGCGTAATTCAGGGCATGACTAACAGACAGGCACACAAACAGACAGACAGACAGACAGATACGCAGACAGACAGACTCACAAACAAACAAGATGAGAGCTTTAATTATCTATAGATAGAATAGATAGATAGACCAAATGTGGTCAAATGAGGCATCTTGGTTGACATGGACGATTACTATATTGTGGACCTACTTAAAAAGCATGAAGCATTGACTTGCATGTATCAGCCTTTCATTCATGTATACATAGTCATAGAAAGACACAAGATGGAAACTGACCCTTCGTTCATTGAGTTTGCATCTACACTAATCCTATGTTAATCCCACCTTTTATTTTCTCATTCAAATCCCTCTCCGCACCACCACTAGATTTAACCACTCACCGACACACTATGGGAGATTCACGGTAACCAATTAACCTACCAGCCTGCAGGTCTCTAGGATAGGAAAACCTATGTGTGAGGAAACTGGAGCCCTGGAGGAAACCTATGTGGTTACAGAGAGAACATGCAAATTCCACACAGACAGCACCCAAAGTTAGGATCAGACGTGTGCTCTTCCGATCTCACATCATCATAGGGAGAACATGCAAATTCCACACAGACAGCACCCAAAGTTAGGATTGAGCCTGGGTTTTGAGCTATGTGAAACAGCAGGTCGACTTTTTAGCTGTGCCACATTCTGCTTGGTGTAAGTCGAGGTCCCTGCACTCACCTTACATATTTTGTGGGTTATTATCCTGATAATCAATCAGTTTTCATTAGAGTAAAGTCAACCTCACAACATGCAGGGAAAACAAAAGCCCGTTGGCTCTCCTATAGCCATGCTGACCAAAATGCTCAACCAAGATTTTAGTTGGCAACTTGCCCCCATCCTAGTAATATCCTATATCCAGCTCCAAACCTTTCCCATGTCACTTCAAAATGACTTTTTAATGCTTAAGGAAAGTTGCACCTTCTTCACCACCCTGTCTCTACCACTTCTGCTTGTCTCATGTATTTTAACAGCACCACCTTCTGTGTCATAGAAACATAACTTTCGGCCCTTCGAGCCTGCACCGCCATTCAATATGATCATGGCTGATCATCCAACTCAGTATCCCGTACCTGCCTTCTCTCCATACCCCCTGATCCCCTTAGCCACAAGGGCCACATCTAACTCCTCTTAAATAAGCATTAGTACCATGACCTACTATTTTGTATTTGTCTCATAGTATAGGAGGGGCCCTTCGAGCATGCACAGCCATTCAATATGTCCCAACTTTTAAGTGGCCTCAACTACCCTCTGTGGCAGAGAGTTCCAGAGATTCACCACTCTCTGCGTGAAAAAAAGTTTCTTCTTTAAGCTGTGACCCCTTGTCCTGGACTTCCGTAACATCCAATCTTCCTGCATCTAGCCTGTCCAACCCCTTAAGAATTTGTGTGTCTATAAGATCCCCCCTATCTTCTAAATTCTAGGAGTAAAACCAAGTTATGTGGCTGTTCCCACCCGTTCTGCATCCCTCTATGGCAATAATGTCCTTCCTCAGATTTGGAGACCAAAACTCATGGTTTTCATTATCTCAGTAGTAAAGTCAAATCCTCATGAAAGCCATACACTGCAGGGAAAACAAAACCTGATCCTGCCTTCATCACCAGACCCCAGGTCTCGCTTTTAGCTGAACCATTTAGATAATTCACTGCCTAAAATGATTTTTTTCACTTATACTGTATACTTTGACCACCCAGTATTTCCTAGGGTGGTCTCCTAGCCCTCCTCAGGTTAAACCTACCAGCTTAGTGTCATCCGCCCAACTAATATATTGCCGCATAAATATTTTTATTGTAAATGTGGGGTCCAGTTAAAGAGCATTCTTCATAGGCAGAGCAATGAGAAATGTAGTCCACTAATGTTTTGTACAGCTTAAAATGACATCCAAATTTCTGTACTTCTGCCCATGAAGGAAAGTGTGCAGATGCCTTCTTCACCACCCTGTCTACCTACATGTACACTTTGCTGGAACTTTGTATACTAATTCTTGCACCTTGTGAAAGCCTTCTGGAAGTCTATACACCACTTCCACTGGTTTCCCCTATCAGTGTACTAGACAAAAAACATAAGATTCGTCAGATTGGGTAAATTGCTGATTTGTCCAGTGATTTTTCACCACTTTCCAGATTGCTGCTACCATAACCCTAGCAGTTTCCCCACTACGATGTTAGTATTCTGTCTCAATTTTCATAATGATCTTCAAAAAGTACTTTGCTAACCCCATTAGTTTCAACCATTGATCTTCAAATGTTACAATGTTCATTGTGTTCATTGGGGTTCAATACAATCTGCTGATGATCCCTTTTAGCTTGATGATTACAGAATGATAAGATAAAAGAATGGGCAAAGCTAAAACAAAGAACCAAAATATATAGTGACAAAAAGCCTCCCCCAATTAAATACCCTCGTCCTTTGCAGCTTCCATGGTGTTTCAACACAATAAGCATTCCAACTAGATTCTGTATCAAAACTAAAACTGTCATGAACTTACAGGTTTGTGCAGTCTTCCAGCAATGTATAAATTTTTCCAATGAAGAAGGTCTTCAATCAGAGTCCCCGTACTGATAACACCATATTTGATTATCTGGGGAGGAAGAAGTAGTAGAAAATAATACCAGTAGGTTATGACGACTGATTTTGTATTAGTTCCCTCTGCTATGTTAGCTTCTTATAGAGTCATATAGTGTGGAAATAGGCCCTTTTGCCCAATTTGCCCAATTTGCCCAAGCCAATTAACATGTCCCATCTACACTAGCTCCACTTGGCTGCTTCTTAAATATTGAGATAGTCAATTACCTCCTCCGGCAGTTTGTTCGATACTCCCATCACCCATTTGTGTGAAAAGGTTACCCCTCAGATTCCTGTAAAATCATTCCCCTTCAACTTAAACCTATGCCCTCTGGTCCTCGATTTTCCTACTCTGGGCAAGGGGCTCTGTACGTCTACCCGATCTATTCCTCTGATGATATTATATACCACCACAAGATCACCCCTCATCCTCCTGCACTCTGGGGAATAGAGCCCAGCCTGCTCATCCTCTCCCCATAGCTCAGACCCTTATTTCCTGGCAACATCCTTGTAAATTGTCCCTGCACCCTTTCCAACTTAACAAGATCCCTCTGTACATCATATACTTTATACTTTGACAGCCTTCTTCACAGTCCACAACCTCAACAATCTTGGTGTCATTGTCATTTAGATATATCACAAACAGCAGTGGTCCCAGCACAGATCCCTACAGAACTAGTCCAGCCTGAATGTGTTCAATGCTATGTTAAAAAGCTGACATGCCATGGCTACAATTTCTTGTATTTACATGAAATAGATTTTGCTGTGACAATTTCGAATGCAAAGATAAATTCCAATTCAGCATCTGAAATAAATTATATTTAATGACATAACATTTGTGTCCTTTCTGCGATCAATTATCAGTTTTATAACGTATAAATTATTTAATTTAAAATAGCTGGACCTAATAGTTTTGTAATTTTACGAGTGGAACTAGTTTTCAATCTCGAAATGGATATTCTAAAATAAATGTACAGTCTAATTATAATAGCAGTGTTGATCCACAGCAAGCTCATAAAAAGACAAACTTCCACTGACACACATTTCACAATCTCAGAATGTCTTTAAATTGCTTTACAGTCAGTCAACACAGCTATTTTGAAATGCAGGAATATGACAGCCAATTTGCGCAAAAGATTCACACTCTTAAGTGATAATCAAAAAGCAATTTGTTCCATTAACAATGAATGAGGAATATGTATCGGCCAGGATATAAAATATCAGAAAATTTATCACACAAAATGTAAATGGCTGTTATGTCTTTGCCGATCGAGAAAGAGGTACTCTGCCTAATGCCACGTTCCATCACTTGATTAGCAGCACTGCAGAATGCATCCTTCACAGCTCTTCAGGCATCAAATGTGATAAAGATATTTCACTCTAACCCTGCTCCCTTTCAGGTAGCGAGTTTCATAAATCTATCACAAATACTTCTACAGAACCTTCACTGCTCTTAGTCGTAGAGTCATAGAAACATGGAAACAGGCCCTTCGGCCCAACTTGCCCAACATGTCCCAGCTACACTAGTCCCACCTGCCCATGTTTGGACCATATCCCCTGAAACCTGTTCTTTCCATGTACCTGTTTAACTGTTTCTTAAACGTTGGGATAGTCCCTGCCTCACCAACCTCCTTTGGCAGCTTGTTCCAGACACCCACCACCGTTTGTATGAAAAAGTTACCCCTCAGATTCCTATTCTTCCACATGGAATCCTTATTATTACCTGAGGAAGCAGACAATGCTGCTGCCTGGAAGGTGGAAGGTTGCTTTCCAGGCTTGGCCTTCATCAGAGTATTGAACATAGTAGTTGGGAGGTCATTTTGCAGTTGTATAAGACATCGTTGAGGCCGCATTTTGAGTATTGGGTTCAGTTTTGGGCACCATGTTGTAGGAGAGATGTTGTCAAGCTGGGAAGGGTGTGGAGAAGATTTACGAGGATGTTGCCAGGACTGAAGGGCCTGAGCTGCAGTGAGAGGTTGAGCAGGTTAGGACTCTTTTCTTTGGAGCACAGAAAAATGAGGGGTGGTCCTACATAGGTGTCCAAAATCATGAAAGGCACAGATCAGGAAGACGCATGGAGTCTCTTTCCAGAGTAGAGTAATCAAGAACCAGAGGGCATAGGTTTCAGGTGAGGGGGGAAAGATTCATTACGAATCTGGGGGGTAACTTTTTCATACAAAGGATGGTGGTTGTATGGAACGAGCTGCCGGAGGAGGCAGTTGAGTCAGGTACTATGGCGACATTTAAGACACATTTAAACCCTGTCCCACTGTACGAGTTAATTCAAGAGTTCTCCCGAGTTTGCCCTGATTCGAACTTGGAGATTTACGGTAATGGCCGCTCACAGGTACTCGGGGCTCTCGTGGACATTTTTCAACATGATGAAAAATCTTCACGAGTCTTCCCGAGCTTACCGCATTTCACGAGTACCTGCCGTTAGCGTTACGAGCCACTAAGAGACGTCCCCGAGCTCCGACGTACCCGCTGCGTTCATTCAACGTGCTAGTCAAATGCAGGCAGGTGGGACCAGTGTGGATTGGACATGCTGGCCGGTGTGGGCAAGTTGGGGTGAAGGGCCTGTTTCCACACTGTAAGGTTCTATGACATTTTAAAGTCCTATTCACAAGAAGGAACAACAACACAGCAATCCTTAACTATTGCACTGTAATGTCAATCTAGATTTTTGTGCTCAAGTCTTGAAGTGGGAACTAACCCACAACAATCTATACCAGGTATATCAACAACTAGCCACTCCAAAGCCGATAGATACCAAATAAGAATGACAATCTTTCTGTTTTAATTGTATTTGTTAATTATCTATTAATGATGTGTTAGATATTTTAATGTGGAAGTAATTATAATTGGTATCCTGCATTATACTATTTTAAGCAATGTACAGGTGCACAACCTTTTATCCGACGATCCAAATAACGAAAACCTCCGAATAGCGACATTTTTTCGGTCCTTGAAGAAAGGTCCTTGAAAACGTTCACCGAGGGCGGCCCGCAGATGTGACAGCGGAACCTCCGGTCGGTCCTCGAAGAAAGGGGAACTAAATCCCCATTCATAAAAGAGAAGATGAAGGTATATTGCGCGGGAGGGTTAATAATTGACAATATGCTGCTACCTGCCAGCTGAGTTAAAAAAGTTCCCACGGTAGACACGATACACAGTGTATCGTGAGTCTTGCGTGGGAACTTTTTAACAGCGTGCAGGCAGCAGTAGATTGTCGCTCCCTTCAGTTTCACCCCACCTACACCCCTCTGCTTCCCGGCCATGTGTGTGACCCCTTCCCTCCCCTCTCCAGCTCCCCGCTCATTGCACCGGCGCGGGGGCTTTGTACTGTCTTCACGTCGCGATGCTAGCAGCACAGTGCCAGTCACCGGAGACGTCAGGACCAACGGAACACCGACCCCCAGGCCCACTGCAAGCACGGAGATCCCAGAGACCCACAGCCAGCAGCAGCCCAGCCCCGTTCCAACTCCAGAAGAACACGCTCCCCGTATGGGCAGAAGCTGATGGTGTGCAAGAATAACGTCTTGTTCTTGGGGTGGCGCAGCTCGGGCTGTGGGCGAACTGCCACTTGTCGCCATAGCGGCCCATCGGGGAGCGGATTCCTCTGGAGTTGGAGGGGGAAGGGGGTATTGTGCTGTTTGATCGCCCCCTACTATTCCAGGGACAGGGAGACAGGACGTTCACCGAGGGCGGCCCGCAGAGGTGACAGCGGAACCTCCGGTCGGTCCTCGAAGAAAGGGGAACTAAATCCCCATCCATAAAAGAGAAGATGAGGGTATATTGCGCGGGAGGGTTAATAATTGACAATATGCTGCTACCTGCCAGCCGAGTTAAAAAAGTTCCCACGGTAGACACGATACACAGTGTAGGCAGCAGCAGATTGTCGCTCCCTTCAGTTTCACCCCACCTACACCCCTCTGCTCCCCGGCCATGTGTGT
The DNA here is from genome assembly GCF_028641065.1 of Leucoraja erinaceus. Taxonomy (NCBI): domain Eukaryota; kingdom Metazoa; phylum Chordata; class Chondrichthyes; order Rajiformes; family Rajidae; genus Leucoraja; species Leucoraja erinaceus. The sequence continues at coordinate 39,616,939 of NC_073392.1, read as the reverse complement.
GACCCCTTCCCTCCCCTCTCCAGCTCCCCGCTCATTGCACCGGCGTGGGGGCTTTGTACTGTCTTCAAGTCGGCGATGGCTGCAGGTCAGTGCAGTCACCGGAGACGTCAGGACCAATTGAACGTCGACCACCAGGCCCACCGCAAGCACGGAGAACCCAGAGACCCACAGCCAACAGCAGCCCAGCCCAGCCCAGCCCCGCTCCAACTACAGAGGAACCTGGGTTGCGGATGACGGGGCGCAGCTCGGGGCGTCGTAGGGGCCCATCGGGGAGCGGGTTCCTGTTGGTCCTGACGTCTCCGGACACCTGCTATCCTCCGGGAACTGTACCGCCCTTGCAGGAGAGTGGGGTTGTTTGCAGTTGCAGAGGGAGGGGGCAAGGGCGGTACAGTTCCCAGTCTCAGCTCCAGTCCAGGGGGGTGGCCGGAGACGTCAGGCCCAACGGGACAGCGACCCCCAGGCCCACTGCAAGCACGGAGATCCCAGAGACCCACAGCCAGCAGCAACTGCAGCCCAGCCCCGCTCCAACTCCAGAGGAACACGTAGGGGCAGAAGCTGATGGTGTGCAAGGTGTTCTTGGGGTGGCGCAGCTCGGGCTGTGGGCAAACTGCCACTTGTCGCCGTAGCGGCCCATCGGGGAGCGGATTCCTCTGGAGTTGGAGGGGGAGGGGGGTATTGTGCTGTTTGATCGCCCCCTGCTATCCCAGGGACAGGGAGACACAGCGGCTTTTTAGACTGGTGGGCAATCACTTCCAAAGTTCTGCCCACACAGTCAGTACACCTCTCCTACACTGCATTTCATACAAACATTTATTCTGCAAGAAAAAACGACATTGAAGACTCAAACTCGCGACCGAGTAACTGCCTGGATCAAGGCGCAAACTCGCGACCTTGCGGATATGAGCCGAACACTCTACCACTGAGCCAGCCATTAAAATCTACGCTAAAAAATTTCCATTCCGAAGACCGACAAATTCTGAATTACGAAAAGTGTCTGGTCCCAAGGCTTTCGGATAAAAGGTTGTGCACCTGTATTAAAAAGGTAGAAATATCTGATTTAGAACTAACAACATTTTTCAGCAAATGAAAACGGAAATAAGCAAAATGAAAGTTAATGTTTTCTCCTGGGATGTTAGGATACAATATATCTTTGATTGGACTTTACTGGCTTTACCTTGCACTAAACGTTATTCCCTTATCATGTATCTGTACACTGTGAATGGGTTGGTTGTCATCATGTATTGTCTTTCCGCTGACTGGTTAGCATGCTACAAAAGCTTTTCACTGTACCTCGGTACACGTGGCAATAAACTAAACTGAAACTGGCACAATGGAATATAAACAGATGAAGATCACTTCTTACATTTTGCATACAATACAACATTCCATGTTAAGCTTACTTACCCTCTCATCACATGGTACTAATGTATTGTAATATATTCCAGCTCCATAATTATTCTGTATTTTACTGACGTGCTTTGGTCCAAAAAATCGCAAGAAAGAATAATGCTGTGGATTTTTCATAATATTCATTGTGTGCCAGGTCACGGGATCATCAACGGCAAAGACAAAATCCAGCACATTATTCTAAAAGTGAGAAAGGCGACAACATTGTTAGGAAACAAATACATCTGAGATGTGACAATTTCAATTATTTTATTTATAATTAAGCAACAATGCCAATGCCAAGGCTCTGTGGGGGAGGGCAACAGTCTAAGGTATTTCTGCTGCTGGACATTGGTGGGCAGTGTGTGGTGGAGATGCCCCGAAAAATAAGTGAAGGTTTCATGCCAGGGGGCCACACGGGTGGCAAAGATGTCGGGTAAAATTGTGCAACTTGTGTAAACACTATGCAACGACGCATTCAATGTACGTATACTCTCCGAGAATGTTGGGAGAAATTTTTGCACATTACCCGTTTTGTATATATTTTTTTACACTGAATAAAGTTTACTTTGAATTTAAAAAAAGAATGCAAGAAAATATATGTTGGTCTCTCAAAAGAGCAGAGGAAACTCTGGTAATGCACAGGACAACCTGGTGACAATCCATAATTAATTTATGTATACTGCGACAGGAACAAAATAGACAATGGAATAGGACGTAGGACATAGGGTCATGAAGATATTTAATAAAAATACTTGTGGGCAAGAAAATGGATCTAATTTCCCTCACCAGAATTTTTCTGACATTTTTCCACCTCAACATGTCCCTTGTTTAACACTTGCAAACTCAACTGCATCTAAACATCTCAAATTTAGTTAAAGATTTGGATAATCGAAGGTAGACAAAAATGCTGCAGAAACTCAGCGGGTGAGGCAGCGTCTCCTTCGCTCCATATATGCTGCCTCACCCGCTGAGTTTCTCCAGCATTTTTGTCTTCTTCGCTCCATAGATGCTGCCTCATCCGCTGAGTTTCTCCAGCATTTTTGTCTACCTTCAAATTTAGTTCATATTTGTTTTCATAGATATTGCAATTGGACATATCCCATACATGGATTTAATCACTGTTAAACTGAAATAAGAACTTCCCTAAATTAGTTATTACAACTGTGGTATTTTACAAGGGCAATCAACAAGACCTCAACAAGAAACATCAACAAGACCTCAAATCTACCTCTGGACTGTAAAATATTACGCATAAATATTAGTAAGCAATAACATACCCTCAGAAGTCCCAATTCTCTGCACTTCAGTTAAAAATAACTGCTTCAGTTCACGTGACTGCTGAAATCTTGAACAGAAAACAAACTGTTGGAGGGACTCTGGGTCAGACAGCATCTCTCATTGTTTTTCACCTCAGTATTGTACAGTCACGTTCAGTGTTGTACATTCTTCTTTCAGGTGAGTCCTTCGTCTCTGATGCTCCAGAAAAAAAGCAATCCAAGTTGTCCAACCTCTTCTTCTTCTTCTATGTAGTGTTTTTTGGCGGTTGGCAAACAACTTTTTTGGTGCATTACCGCCACCAACTGGCACGGAGTGTGGATCAAACAACACCATTACATATACTAATAACCTATATCCTTCTGAACAAATTGGTTACCCTAAGAAAAAGCACCAGGATTTGATAGCACTTATATGAACTCCCTTGCAAAATATCTACCAAATCAAATTGTACTCTTTCTTTTCTGAACTGCTCACTCATCCGTCCTCTCTCCTCCTCATACCTCTCACAATGTACAATGACAACCTCTAACTAACATATTCCAATTCTGACAGCATCCTGATGAACACCTGTTGCACTGCCTCCAAATCCTCCACAACTGCACAATAGTACTCCAAAGATAGACACAAAATGCAGGAGTAACTCAGCAGGACAGGCAACATCTCCAAATAGAAGGAATGGGTGACATTTCGGATCCAGCCCTTCTTCAGAGAAGGTGTAGATAGACACAAAGGCTGGAGGGGATGGTGCAATCGAAAGAGGAAGGTGAGGAATGAAATGTAGAAACAGTTGGATGGATGGATGGAAATGGGGGATAGGAAATAAGGAAACTGATTGGTGATGAACAGGGGAGGAGGAGGGGAAAGGAACTGGACGACAGGTGGTGCTAGGGGAGTGGAAAGAAAGGTGGGCTTGTAAGGACTTGGGTAGATTCAAGGTGGGGTGGGGGGGTTACTTGAGAATTGAATGCGTTGTAGTCCTCCCGAGTGGAATACAAGGTACGTTTATTCCAGTTTACCTGTGTCCTCACTTTGGCAATGGAGGAGTTAGTTCTAAGAGACGTCAATATGGGCACAACATGCTGGAGTAAATCAGCGGGACAGGCAGCATCTCTGGAGAGAACGGGTGACGTGTTGGGTCGGGACCCTTCTGCAGACTGAGAGCCAGGTGTAGCACCGAGATATAGAAACATAGAAATTAAGTGCAGGAGTAGGCCATTCGGCCCTTCGAGCTTGCACCGCCATTCAATATGATCATGGCTGATCATCCAACTCAGTATCCCGTACCTGCCTTCTCTCCATACCCTCTGATCCCCTTGGCCACAAGGGCCACATCTAACTCCCTCTTAAATATAGCCAATGAACTGGCCTCAACCACCCTCTGTGGCAGAGAGTTCCAGAGATTCACCACTCTCTGTGTGAAAAAAGTTCTCCTCATCTCAGTTTTAAAGGATTTCCCCCTTATCCTTAAGCTGTGACCCCTTGTCCTGGACTTCCCCAACATATGGAAGGGTAAGGTGTGAAAACGAGACATCAAAGGGGCAGATGTAGAATAGATCATTGTTAGCTGGTGGGAAGTTTAGAACGAAGCAAACTGAGATAACATTTAAATTTAATCAAGAGGGCAGGATTACTGGTTCGACTCCCTCCTCCATCCCACCCACATCCCCCCCACATCCCTCCTCCTCACCCCCTCCTCCTCCTCCTCACCCCCTCCTCACCCCGGGTCCGGGTCCGGGCCGCCCAGCCTGTGGGAACAGTCCCGAGCCGTAGGCGAAGGCCAGGCTCAGGTCCCGCGGGAAGTGCGCCAGGATCCTCCGCACCAGCCCGCTGTGACTCGGCAACATGGGCAGCGGCATGGCGGCGGCGAGCGGCGAGCAGGCCCCGGACCCAGCCCCGGCCTCGAGTAGTGGAGGCTGCAGGGAGCGAGTCCGCGGTCTCACGGCGCCGGCCGCACACCGCCGCTGCTGCCCCTCCTGCCGGCGGGAGGAGCGCACTGCAGGGACCGGGTTGAAGGCTCAGTGTGTGTCAGCAGGTGTGAATGTGGAGGGTGATGGAGGTCCAGGTGTGAATGTGGAGGGTGATGGAGCTCCAGGTGTGGATGTGTAGATCCAGGTGTGAATGTGTAGATCCAGGTGTGAATGTGGAGATCCAGGTGTGAATGTGGAGATCCAGGTGTGAATGTGAACGGTGCTGGAGGTCCAGGTGGATACTGGAAGTTTAGTGTAGCACCAGGTGTGAATCTGAAGATAGATGCAAAATGCTGGAGTAACTCAATGGGACAGGCAGCATCTCTGGATAGAAGGAATGGGTGACATTTCGGGTCAAGACCCTTTGTGTCACCTTCCCCTAGCTAACAATGATCTATTCTACATTTTCCATGAACCTCATCTCCTTTGATTGTCATTTTCACACCTTACCCTACCATATGTCTAGAGTCACTCTCCCCTGACTCTCAGTCTTAAGAATGGTCTCGACCCTTAAAAAGGGTCTCGACCCATTCCAATTTATCCAGAGATGCTGCCTGTCCCGCTGAGTTACTCCTGCATTTTGTGTCTATCTTTGGTGTACTACTAGACTAGGTGGGACCCGTTGGGGTTGCGTTGGTCCCCCGCAACTCAACCCATTCCCCAACGCAACCCGTTCCCCCAAAGCAATGTTCCACCACTCTGGGGAGGGGGGGTGTGTGGGGATGGGGGTGGGGGAGGGGGGTTTAGCGTAGGGAAGGGGTGTGGGAGGGGGAGGGTGGAGGGGTCAGCCATGATTGAATGGCGGAGTAGACTTGATGGGCCAAATTGCCAAATTCTGCTCCTATCACTTATAAATACATGTATGTTAGCCTGTGCACTTGTTCCAACGTGAATGTGCCTGTGTCTCTGTATCCATGACACCACTAGAAATTGCTGATGCTGCACTCTTGAGCAAAACACAAAGTGCTGGAGAATTGCCATTTAGATAGTAATCTGCCTTCCTGTTTTTGCTACCAAAGTGGATAACCTCACATTTATCCATATTAAACTTCAGATGCATAGCAGATGAACAGGAAGGTAGATTACTATCCAAATGGCATCAAGTTGGGAACAGTGGAAGTACAATGGGATCTGGGGATCCTTGCTCATCAGTCTATGAAAGTAAGCTTGCAGGTACAGCAGGCAGTGAAGAAAGCAAATGGCATGTTGGCCTTTATAACAAGAGGAGTCGAGTGTAGGAGCAAATAGGTCCTTCTGCATTGTACAGAGCCCTTGTGAGACCACACCTGGAGTATTGTGTTCAGTTTTGGTCCCCTAATTTGAGGAAGGACATTCTTGCTATTGAGTGAGTGCAGCGTAGGTTTACAAGGTTAATTCCCGGGATGGCGGGACAGTCATATGCTGAGAGAATGGAGCGGTTGGGCTTGTACACTCTGTAGTTCAGAAGGTTGAGAGGGGATCTTATTGAAACAGATAAGATTGTTAAGGGTTTGGACACGCCAGAGGCAGGAAACATGTTCCCGGTGTTGGGGGAGTCCAGAACCAGGGGCCACAGTTTAAGAATAAGGGGTTTAAGCCATTAAGAATAAGCCATTTACAACAGAGACGAGGAAACACTTTTTCTCACAGAGAGTTGTGAGTCTGTGGAATTCTCTGCCTCGGAGGGTAGTGGAGGCCAGTTATCTGGATACTTTCAAGAGAGAGCTAGAAAGGGCTCTTAAAGATAGCGGAGTCGGGGGATATGGGGAGAAGGCAGGAACGAGGTACTGATTGGGGATGATCAGCCATGATCGCATTGAATGGCGGTGCTGGCTCGAAGTGCCGAATGGCCTACTCCTGCACCTATTGTCTATTGTCTGAATGGGTTAGGCAGCATCTGTGGAGGGAAGGGACAGAAGACATCTTGAATCAGGATCCTTGATTGATTGAAAGATACAGCGTAGGAACAAGCCCATCCACCCATGACCCATCGATTCCACACCGAACATCGATCACCTGCTCACTCTAGTTCCATACAATTTCCCATCTATTCCCAAAACACTTGAGGCAAATTACTGAGGCCAATTAACCTACAAATCCACATGTCTTTTGGGATGTGTGAGGAAACCCATGCGGTCACAGGGAGCATGTGTGAACTTCACACAGACACACCTGAGGTGTGGACCGAGCCTGGGTCTCTTGTACTGTGGGGCAGCAGCTCACCAGCTTTGTGTGAATGCCCCTGATCCTAAATGTCCTCTGTCTATTTCCCTCCACAGATGCTGCCTGACATGCTGAGTTTCTGCAGTACTTTGTTTTTTGCGATTGTGTGAATGTGTGCATGTCTATCTGTGCACATTCATCAGTATGACTGGGTTAGTGTATGTGACTGAATATCTGAGTATGCACATCTGTGCATGTTCATCTACCTGTTTGCATAGCTGCATAACAAGCACAGACTCGGCGACCGTTTCGCTGAACACCTTTGCTCAATCTGCCTAGGTCAACACGATCTCCCGGTTGCTAAACATTTTTCTTCCCCTCCCATTCCCATACTGACCTTTCTGCCCTGGGCCTCCTCTACTGCCAGAGTGAGGCCAAATGCAAATTGAATTGAATTGAATTTGAATTGAATTGAATTGAATAAAGTGTATTAGCCAAGTATGTATAAGTACAAGGAATGTGCCTTGGTGCTTTGCTCGCAAGTAACAACACAATATACAGTAGACAATTAAAAATAACACATCATAATTTACACATGTGAAGAATGAAATAAAATACCAGAGCAAAAGGAGGCTACAGACTTTTGGCTGTTGAGTAGAGCTACTGCTTGTGGAAAACATTGGAGGGACAGCACCTCATATTTCACTTGGGCAGCTTACAACCAGTGATATGAATATTAATTTCTCTTAATTTCAAGTAATCTTTGCTTTCCCTCTCTCTCTGTCCCTCCTCATCCTAGTTCTCTGACCAGTTTCAATGGCCTCCTGATTAATGTTACTGTTTGTATGCCTCGTTGTCAGCTTTCCCTCAGTTAACAATGAACCATTCGACATTTACTTGAACATCGATTGCTTTGATCTGTCGTTTTCACACCTTACCTTTCCATATCTCTACTTTATCTCTTAGAATAAGGGGGAGGTTATTTAGGACTGAGGTGAGAACAAACTTTTTCACCAGAGAGTTGTGAATTTATGGAATTCCCTGCCACAGAAGTCACTGGATGGATTTAAGAGAGAGCTAGATGGAGCTCTAGGGGCTAGTGGTGTCTAGGGATATGGGGAGAAGGCAGACTTGGGTTATTGATAGGGGACGATCAGCCATGATCACAATGAAAGGCGGTGCTGGCTCGAAGGGCCAAATGGCCTCCTGCACCTATTTTCTATGTTTCTATGTTTTCCTCTCAGAGAAACATAGAAAATAGGTGCAGGAGTAGGCCATTCGGCCCTTCAATTCGCCCCTCGAATCAGCACCGCCATTCAATATGGCTAATCATCCAAAATCAGTACACCGTTCCTGCTTTCTCTCCATATCCCACTCCCTTGACTCTCAGTCTGAAGAAGGGTCTCGACCCGAAACGTCACCAATTCCTTCTCTCCAGAAATGCTGCCTGTCCCGCTGAGTTATTCCAGCATTTTGTGTCTAACTTAGCTGCATATGATATTGGTTATCATTTGTTTCCAGTGAGTTTTGTATGCACATTATTAGTGATAGCTTTCCAATCCCCTTGAGATGCCTGCTAGGTTCAGAAACAGGAAGGCAGGGCTCATGACTTGAGGAGAAAATAAATTGCTGGAGAAACTCAGCAAGTCCGACAGCATCTGTGGAGGTGAATGGACAGGTAATGGACAGAATGGCAGACCAATTGAATAACTACTTTGGTTCGGTCTTCACTAAGGAAGACATAAATAATCTGCTAGAAATAGCAAGGGACCAGGGGTTAAATGAGATGGAGGAACTGAGTGAAATCCAGGTTAGCCGGGAAGTAGTGTTAGGTAAATTGAATGGATTAAAGGCTGATAAATCTCCAGGGCCAGATAAGTTGCATCCCAGAGTACTTAAGGAAGTAGCCGCAGAAATAGTGGATGCATTAGTGATAATTTTTCAAAACTCTTTAGATTCTGGAGTAGTTCCTGAGGACTGGAGGGTAGCTAATGTAACCCCACTTTTTAAAAAGGGAGAGAGAGAGAAAACGGGGAATTACAGACCAGTTAGTCTAACATCGGTGGTGGGGAAAATTCTGGAGTCAGTTATTAAAGATGGGATAGCAGCACATTTGGAAAGTGGTGAATTCATTGGACAATGTCAGCATGGATTTATGAAAGGTAAATCATGTCTGACGAATCTTATAGAATTTTTTGAGGATGTAACTAGTAGAGTGGATAAGTGAGAACCAGTGGATGTGTTATATCAGGACTTTCAGAAGGCTTTCGACAAGGTCCCACATAAGAGATTAGTATACAAACTTAAAGCACACGGTACTGGGCGTTCAGTATTGATGTGGATAGAGAACTGGCTGGCAGACAGGAAGCAAAGAGTAGGAATAAACGGGTTATTTTCAGAATGGCAGGCAGTGACTAGTGGGGTACCGCAAGGCTCAGTGTTGGGACCCCAGCTATTTACGATATATATTAATGATTTGGAAGAGGGAATTGAATGCAACATCTCCAAATTTGCGGATGACACAAAGCTGGAGGGCAGTGTTAGCTGTGTGGAGGATGCTAGGAGGCTGCAAGGTGACTTGGATAGGCTGGGTGAGTGGGCAAATGCATGGCAGATGCAGTATAATGTGGATAAATGTGAGGTTATCCACTTTGGTGGCAAAAACAGGAAAGTAGACTATTATCTGAATGGTGGCCGATTAGGAAAAGGGGAGATGCAACGAGACTTGGGTGTCATGGTACACCAGTCATTGAAAGTAGGAATGCAGGTGCAGCAGGCAGTGAGAAAGCAAATGCATTCGAAAAGGATTTGACAGGGAGGTTCTACTGGTTGTCAGGGTGGTGACCACCAGAGTATCACAGTTTTGAAATCTAGGAAAGGCATGCAGGGGAGTACAGAGAAGGTTCACCAGACTGATTCCTGGGATGTCAGGACTTTCATATGAAGAAAGACTGGATAGACTTGGTTTGTACTCGCTAGAATTTAGAAGATTGAGTGGGAATCTTATAGAAACTTACAATATTCTTAAGGGGTTGGACAGGCTAGATGCAGGAAGATTATTCCCGATGTTGGGAAAGTCCAGAACTAGGAGTCACAGTTTAAGGATAAGAGGGAAGTCTTTTAGGACCGAGATGAGAAAATCATTTTTTACACAGAGAGTGGTGTATCTGTGGAATTCTCTGCCACAGAAGGTAGTTGAGGCCAGTTCATTGGCTATATTTAAGAGGGAGTTAGATGTGGCCCTTGTGGCTAAAGGGATCAGGGGGTATGGAGAGAAGGCAGGGATGGGATACTGAGTTGGATGATCAGCCATGATCATATCAAATGACGGTGCAGGCTCCAAGGGCCGAATGGGACCTATTTTCTATGTTTCTATAACGTTCTATAACGGGACCCTTCTGGGTCGGGACCCCAAAATGCATCACTTTGCAAATACTTTGCCCATCTGGACTGATTTCCACCCATATACCTATGCAGAAGGACTGCGGTGTACATGTCTAAAAATACTTGAAATTGGCAGCATAGACAGACATGGCGGTAATAAAGGCATATGGGATGCAAGCATTTATTAGCTGGGGCCTAGAATATAAGATAGACACAAAATGCTGGAGTAACTCAGCGGGACACGCAGCATCTCTGGAGATAAGGAAAGGTGAAGTTTTGGGTCGAGACCCTTCTTCAGACTCAGGGGAGATGGAGACCTCTCACATCACTGCCTCCTTCTCTTCCAGCTCCCCCCCCCCACCACAATCAGCTTGAGGATGGGTCTCGACCCAAAACCTCACCTATCCATGTTGGCCAGAGATGCTGCCTGACCCGCTGAGTTACTTTGTGAATGAACTGCGTGCATTTATTTGTCAACCAGCATTTGCAATTCCTCGTATCTTCATTCGTGATCCCACTGGACTGCCTAAAGCAGAAGAAGTAGAAAAAGAACCGCATCGCTATGAACGGGTGTGTGAATGTGCCTGAGCATCTTTCTGAATGTATACTGTCTGTCTATCTGTGTATCAACAGCTGTAAGGATGGATGTGTCAACACGCATGTGAAATTAAAAGACAAAAAATGCTGAAAACACTCAGCATGTGTGGAAACGGAAATATTTATGTCTTAGGTCTGGGATTCTTTAGAGGATTTGTCAGCATAGTTCCGGAGCTGAAATGTTAACTGTTTCTCTTTCCACATTTGATGTCTGACGTGCTGAGTGTTCCCCATATATTCTGTGCTTATTTCAGATTAGCAGCATCTGCATTTAACCAAGCAGTCATTATCTGTCCATTAACCTGCTTGCCTCATTTACAGAATTCAGGTTTATGGAGGTGAAGTGCAATCTTGTATAAAGAAAGGTCTATGGTCAGACTTAATCGTATTGCAATAAATGATTATTGCAATAAGCTGATGGCAGGCTTCCCAAGGGAAATGCTTTTCTTCAGAGTATTTAAATGACTTTATTATGGGATATAAAATACAAATTTAAAAATAGCCCGCAGTACAAAATTTGGAAGTATGCAAAGTGTGCAAGATACAAATTTAATTTTAACAGGACATAGATAGACTGGCAGAATGGTCAGAGAGGCGAAAGGAATTTAATATAGGGAAGTGTGAAATGATCCATTTTGGCAGAAGGGATGAGATGAAGTCTTATGGCATTGTTCTAAAGGGTGTAAGAGAGAGGCCTGGGGAACCATAGATCTTTGAACAAATCTGACTTTCTGTATTGAGAGAGTGCTTATGAAACTATGTGGAATTTTGGGCTTCAGAAACAGAGATTATGCTGAAAAATTATAAAATGCCTACACATACTTTTATCTCATTCTAATTAGTAATGTTATGAAGTATTCTTGAGAAGATACAGAGGAAAATTCCCAAGATGATCCTGGAATGAGGTATATTAATACAGGAATTAATTGGTAAGAGCGTTTTTTTCTTGTGGCAGAGGATGTTGAAGCAAGATTTGGTATATGTAAGTAGGATTATTGCAGATTTAGATAAGCTATATCTCAAAGAAAAGCTGTTCCTATTAGCCTCATTGATCATGGAAACAATTTAGTAGGGGGATACAGCGCAGAAACAGGGCCTTCGGCCCACCGAGTCCGCACTGACCAGCGATCCCCGCACATTAACACTACCCGACATACACTCGGGACAATTGTACATTTATACCAAGCCAATTAACCTACAAACCTGTACGTCTTTGGAGTGTGGGAGGAAACTGAAAATCTCGGAGAAAACCCACGTGGTCATGGGGAAAGCATGCAAACTCCGTACAGACTGCACCCCTAGTCAGGATTGAACCCAGGTCTCTGCCGCTGTAAGGCAGTAGCTCTACCGCTGTGCCACCGTGCTGCCCACACAGATTTAAGGTTTTAGACAAGAGGGATGTGAAGAAAGTTCCGATTCACACAGACTTAAACATCTCTGAGGCTGAAGTACAAGTGAGGATAATCAATGGTATAAAAAACGGTTTGGATAGTTGCCAGAGTGAAGGCAAAGGCCATAAAGAAGGAGAAGAGGATTGACTGCAAACTGGCATGGGCCCCAAATGTTCTAAACCTTGTATTAGTGAACCAGACTGGGAATCTGTGTGTGTTTGTGTCTGCGTGCTCATTTGTATGAGAAATTATGTCTGTGTAAATTCTCTGCACATGCTTATATTACTTGTTTACCTCATGTACTGTTGTTGAGTTGAAAGCAAAATCTCAGTCAGGAGTTCTGGCCAATCTGCACTGGGAGAAGGAGATGAACAGGGAAAATTGTGACTTGCATTGAAATCTTCGTTTTAGATACAAAATAAAAACCACTTTTGGACATATTTATCAAATTAAAAAGCACTCATAAAATGATAAACAAAAGAAACATGGAAAATTGGATGTAGAGTGATTATTTTTTTACTGTTCCCCCCCGAAGAAAACAAATTGTACTTGTATACTAAATTTGAAATCTAAGTGCCAAGTTCTCTTGAAGAAGTTTATCCAAAATATCAACCGAGCCTTCCCTTGAATCCTTAACTTCTGAATGTTGAGTATAGTACAGTTTAGAGATACCGCACGGAAACAGGCTCTTTGTATTCTTTACTTTTAGTCTAAATTTGAACAATAATTCATATTCCCTTTTAGCAAAAGCCTCTTAAAAGGCCTGTCCCACTTAGGCGATTTTTTAGGCGATTACCGGGGCGTGTCGCCTGTATGGTCGTGAGTTGTCTCCTCAGTCGCCTAAAGAGTCGTAGCATATTTCTGGTCGCCGCTGGATTTTGAAATGTTCAAAACATTTTGGCGACAGTGGGTTTGACGCCAATGAACGTAGCTCGACTTCTCCTGACGTAGGTGCTGTCGTAGATTGTCGCTAGGATAACGTACGTTGTCGCCGGTGCTGACATCGGTGAATTACATTCCCGACTACCTACGTCAACCTACGTCAACTGGCAACAGATACCGGCGACTGAATTGTCTTAAGTTGTCACCTACAGGGTAGTAGCTTGTCGCGGGTGGACGTAGGTTGTCGTAGGTGTGGTCATAAGTGGACGTGCTAATGGGTCGCCAGTGGCTTGCCGTTGGCGTCGACTAGGTGGTAAGTTGTCATAGACATTGTTGTAGGGGGGTCCAGTCGCCGTTTTTTTGGCGACCTGCTACGACTATGACAGTCGCCGGCAGACGCTGTAAAAATCGCCTAAGTGGGACAAGCCCTGAAGGAAATCAACCCTCCATGGGGTTGTTTCAATAAAGCTAAAGATAGATTATGTATGACCCAGCGCAGGGCTTTCAAATAACCGTGTCTCTATTAGTCGAAGGAGAGCTAACCAGACTAATCCCAACCTCCAATGTTAGGCCCACAGCCCTGCAGGTCTGCATATCAATAATATATATTACAACGGCCAAGTGACAGAGGACAATGAAACCTTATCAGTAGCAGCCTTCAACCACTAAAAGTAACGTCAGTAAATTTGCAGATGACACAAAGCTGGGTGGCAGTGTGAACTGTAAAGGGGATGCTATGAGGATGCAGGGTGACTTGGGCAGGTTGGGCGAGAGGGCAGATGCATGGCAGATACAGTTTAACGTTGATAAATGTGTGGGTATCCACTTTGGTGCCAAAATCAGGAAGGCAGATTATTACCTGCATGATGTCAAGTTGGGAAAAGTGGAAGTACAACGGGATCTGGGTTCTTCACGTGGACTTTAAATGTTATAGTATTTATGCCCCTTCTATCCTTCTTGGCAGAGAGTTCCAGACCTATAACACCTTCTGGGTTAATGCCTCTCCTCTAAAATTTCTAACAGTCACTGTAAATCCATGACCTATGATCTATGATCTATCGTATATGTTTCTAAGGGTAATTGATTCTTCCACTTTATTGCATGCAGGCTCCCATTAGGCCTGTCTGTGACAAAGAAAGGAACTCTAGTTTACCCAGTCTTTCCTCTGGCTACACCTAGCCAGCCTTGGCCCCATCATCATAAATATACTCAGCTAATTTTCCTATATAGTCACATCCTCTCTGTAATATGGTGGCCTGAAATGTAGTCAGTAGTCAGCCTGGGATCGAACTTGTGTTTCAATAAAGTTCATGTGTAACGTCCCTGCCCTTACAAGCTGTGCGAAGACCACCCTGCATACCTTTTTAACTACCTTAATTTCATTGTGTATGAAGTAGCAGCAGATGCTGGTTTAAACTGAAGATAGACACAAAAAGCTGAAGTAACTCAGCGGGTCAGACAGCATCCCTGGGGAAAAGGAATAGGTGACCCTTCTTCAGACTCAGCCCTTTCCCCAGAGATGCTGTCAGACCCGCTGAGTTACTGCAGCTAGACACAAAATGCTGGAATAACTCAGCGGGACAGGCAGCATCTCAGGAGAGAAGGAATGGGTGATGTTTCGGGTTGAGACCCTTCTTCAGACTATTCGGGTCGAGACCCTCTTTCCCATGAGTTACTCCAGCTATTTGTTTCCACCTTAATTTAATTACTGGCTATGTTTAAGTATTTGTGAACATTTATATTTTTGCTCCTTCACATCAATTACAATTCTCCTTGTGTATTCCTGTGCTTTGTTGCATCTATTCATGTACAGGTTTCACACTTTACCAGAGTCAATTGCATTTGCTACTTTCTATTTGTAACTGACCAGACTGTCTATATGTTCCTCCAGTTGGTCTCACTATCAACCACACTGATATTTTTTAAAATATCTGCAAACGTCTCTATCAATGATATATATTACAACGGCCAAGTGACAGAGGACAATGAAACCTTATCAGTGTTTAAGAGGGAACTGCAGATGCTGGAGAATCGAAGGTTACACAAAAAAGCTGGAGAAAATTGCAGATGCAGCAGCATCTATGGAGCTGGGAGATGGCAACGTTTGAAACGTGTAAAGGGGATGCTGCTGCACCCGCTGAGTTTCTGCAGCTTTTTTGTGACTTGGGTAGCAGGGTTCAACCAGGGTCAGTAAATTTGCAGATGACACAAAGCTGGGTGGCAGTGTGAACTGTAAAGGGGATGCTATGAGGTGCAGGGTGACTTGGACAGGTTGGGTGAGAGGGCAGATGCATGGCAGATACAGTTTAACGTTGATAAATGTGTGGGTATCCACTTTGGTGCCAAAAACAGGAAGGCAGATTATTATCTGCTATGATGTCAAGTTGGGAAAAGTGGAAGTACAACGGGATCTGGGGGTCCTTGTGCATCAGACAATGAAAGTTAGCATGCAGGTACATCAGGCAGTGAAGAAAACGAATGGCATGGTGGCCTTCATAACAAGAGGAGTTGAGTACAGGAGCAAAGAAGTCCTTCTGCAGTTGTACAGAGCCCTAGTGAGACCACACCTGGAGTATTGTGTGGAGTTTTGGTCTCCAAATTTGAGGAAGGACGTTTTTGCTGGTGAGGTAGTGCAGCGTAGGTTCACAAGGTTAATTCTCGGGATGGCGGGACTGTCATATGTTGATAGAATGGAGCGGCTGGGCTTGTACACTCTGGAGTTTAGACGGAACATTGAAACATGTAAAATTATAAAGGGTTTGGACACGCTAGGGCAGGGGTCGGCAACCTAAGGCCCCCGCAGCCGAGCTCTGGCCGTACCGCATCCTGCGCAAAGCCGCCGGAACAGCCGCGCACCTTCTGTGAACACGTTTAAGAAAGAACTGCAGATGCTGGAAAAATTGAAGGTAGACAAAAATGCTGGAGAAACTCAGCGGGTGAGACATGCAAAGATTGCATGAGGCTGCCTCACCCGCTGAGTTTCTCCAGCATTTTTGTCTACCTTCTGTGAACATGTGATTTGATGCCTGCCATCCGGGACGGGATCTATGTGTATACGTGATAGATGTGGCCTACCATCCGCTCACAGACATGCGTCCTGGCCCATATGCAGAACAAGGTTGCCGACCACTGTGCTAGAGGCAGGAAACATGTTCTCGATGTTGGGGGAGTCCAGAACCAGGGGCCACACTTTAAGAATAAGGGGTAAGTCATTTAGAATGAAGATGAGGAAAAACTTTCACACAGAAAGTTGTGAATCTGTGGAATTCTCTGCCTCAGAAGGCAGTGGAGGCCAATTCTCTGGAGGCTTTCAAGAGAGAGTTAGATAAAGCTCTTAAAGATTGCGGAGCTGGGGGATATGGCGAGAGGGCAGGAATGGGTTACTGATTGTGGATGATCAGCCATGATCATAGTGAATGGCGGTGCTGGCTTGAAGGGCCGAATGGCCTACTCCTGCACCTATTGTCTATTGTCTATTGAAGCACAGAAACACACACCAACATTTACTTCTTGACAATGCCAATTTCAATTCCATAACCCCTGATTTCTGTGGGCTTTTACTTTTTTGACCAGCCTGCTTGTGCGACTTTGCATTCAATATAGTTTATATGGATTTACAAAGACATTTGATGAAAAACTTGTTAATCCTGGCCAAATTGGAGAGTCTAGGACTTCAAAAGGGGAAAAAGCTTGGGCTGCTGGGAGATTTGGTCAATTTGGCATTGCTGGGACAAGCTGCGGAGTGGTGCCAGTGTGTCTAGAGCCGAGATACAATTTGCAAGAAAAGAATAAGAACATCTGTAGACCCTGTCAATTAGGTGCAAAATGCATAGGATGGATTGGATAACAGCAAACCAGAAATACACCTTATAAATAATTGTAAATAATGTTGCAGAGTTCGACTTTGCCGAGTGTTGATTGGATGAAGTATTGAGCCTTGTCTGGGTTTCCTGCAGATCAGGGTAAATGTTTCTAAGTTGGCTTCCATACGAAGTCCATTTTGAATACAATGTATTGAGCTGCTGTATTATTGGGTTAGGGAAATGTCTGTTATGTATGGGGTTAATCGATATCTGTAATGGATTGTTCAAAGACCACCTTCATGTGGTTCGGCCCCTCGAGGTCCCGTGACATATAAAAGTCTGTTGCCACGAGGTCCCGCGTCGATCTTCTGGGAGAGCGCTTGGGACTGCGTGACTTTCTGGAGTGTCTCTGTCTGAGCGAGGCCTAGAGGGCTTGATCAGGCAGATATGAGGATGAAACCCACTGTGGGATAGGTTCAGTAGTTGAGCTGTAATTGCGCTTTTGTTAAAATAAAGATGAGTTGTTCAAGTGCTTGATTCGGTGTTTTTACTGAAACTAGACTGGGGGGAAGCTTAGAAACGAGCAATTTACACACTCATCAATTCTCCTTATGAAATCTGCAAATAAAAACCAGTCATTAGACAACCAAGACCCGCCCTTAACAATTCTGTCTGAAGAAGGGTCTCGACCCGAAACTTCACCCATTCCTTCTCTCCAGAGATGTCGCCTGTCCCACTGAGTTACTCCAGCATTTTGTGTCTATCTTAACAAATCCAAATTGTCTCTCCCAGATTTATCTGTGCCTTTTTAAATGAAATGTTATCATTTTCCCTTAGAAACTATTCCAATCTATTTCCCACTACCCAAGTTGCCTCTATTTACACAGTTTATTCCACAGTATAATGTTGGCAACCATCCTGTTCTCTGGCACAAATCCTATAGTCAGGGAGATTGAAATGCTGAAATTTTTTTTTTCCATTATCCTACTTAAGCAGAAATTACTCCAAAATTTGTTTGCGATTATGCCAATCGTGATTACGGCCAAGTTTCATGGCAGTCTGATCATCATAATGACAATCTAGTAAATCAGACGAGGAAAGTGTGGAACTTATCCCATAATCTTTCTTAGATCCCTATTTGTGAAAAATAAAGTTTTAAAGCAACAGCTCATCATTAATGCATATTAAACACAAGAAGTCTGAGTAAAACAAATACAGAAGCCTTTCAATTTTTAGGCACTTTGATATCATAAAATGTATTGGAGGATGCAGGAAGATAACTATTATAATAGGTACCTTCTCATTGAAGTAATAGAAATAGAAACACTTTTCATTAAAAAAATAATAAATCACCATCATATGACTAGGATTTTGTAATTTCCTAAAGTGCAGCTTCAGCGTGGGAAACATGGTTTCTCAGTTCTTTTGCAAAGGGGTTGAGTTATGCTAAAAAAAAAAGCAGCAGAGGATTTATAAAGGGGTCTCAAAAATTAGACATTTTAAGTCAGAAATGCATCAATGTTCCCTGTACTAACAAATCTACATATATTGGGTAGAATCATCAGTGAATTAGGATGGAAATAACGAGGAAATGAGGAACAATTAAAAGTGAAATAAAGCAGCAGAGAGTAGAAGATAGACACAAAAATCTGGAGTAACTCAGAGGGTCAGTCAACATCTCTGGAGAAAAGGAATAGGTGACATTTCGGCTTGAGACTCTTCTTCTAGGAATGGTCTCGACCCGAAGCAGCACCTATTCCTTCTCTCCAGAGATGCTGTCTGACCCTCTGAGTTACTCCAGCTTTTTGTGTTTATCTTCGGCTTAAACCAGCATGAATTAACACTGTTCCTGCTCAGTGTTAATTCGGAGAAATATGGAAGCAATTTAATTGTCCTTGCAGTTGGGTTCTCCCACTCATGTCTGACTCTGTGTCATGTGGCAGCAGTTTTAACTGGTCAAAGTTTTGGAAGTTAAGCCACAGAACTGTCCAAAAATCATGCTTCACATTTACTGAAATATGTTTTTAATTTTAGCTGTTACCGTAGCAGCAGGAGGGAAATGGAGCCTTGCGTCACCATGGTAATGTTTGCAATAACAGTAAACCTAGGAGAATAAAGAATACAATGTTACGCAAAATAGCTTCTTTGAAATGAATGAAGACATTTTAAAGAATACATGTGCACGCTAAAATTGTTATATGTCAAGAATACGTCAAGTTTTCAAATTATCTTTACCGAGTTTTGTGTTTGCTTCCCGAGTTTTGAATGTCTTTTAAAATTAGGTACATTTGTAGCAGAGTTGAAGGCTCTGAAGAGTTGAAGAGTAAGAGGATTATTTTTCACTCTTTTATAACTCGGGCCATTTGTTGCAGAGTTGAAGGCAAACCTTCGTCCCATCTGCTACAGCGATGACCTGGTCATGAATGTAAAACAATGCCTCTTAGTACAGCGAGATGACATTTCTGTTTTTGCAAGCATCGTTCTAACAGCCCCCCTGACGGTTTGACAATCTCATGCCAATTACTCTTGGCAGCTTTGTATTTTGGGCCAGCATCTACCATAACTGGGAAGAGACAGTCCACTTTTATTTTTTACTTGATTGTGCCAGATTGTAGCAATATCAGTGACAATGCAAAATGATTGTCGGAACAAGCTAATTAGCTTCAGATTGTGCTCAACTTCAATATCTGGACTGTTAGAATTTCTTTGTATCGTGACCGTCTATAACCACTGACAGAAAGCATTTTGGATAAAATATATTAATTTGGAAGGATCCAGGGGGTCATCAGTCCTGCATTTATTGCCCTTCTTTAAATCCCCCTGAGAAAATGTTGGTGAGCCACCTTCTATAACTGCAGCAGTCCTTCTAGTGAGGATACATCTATGGAGCTATTGTGGAGGGTTTCTCAGTATTTAGACCCAGTGGTTGCTAAAGATTGGGGGTAAGTTTCCAAGTCAGAATTGTGTGCATTCTGGATAGGAACCTGTAGTTGTGGTGTTCCTATTTGGTGTTCTTGGTGAAAGAGGTGTCCAGGTTGGGAGGTGTCCAGAAGTTTAGGAGAGTAATTACAATGGAATGTGTAGGAAGGATCAGCAGGTGCTGTTTTAAACCGAAGATAGACACAAATGGCTGGAGTAACTCAGCGGGACAGACAGCATCTCTGGAGAAAAGGAATAGGTGACATTTAGGGTCAAGACCCTTCTTCAGCCTGCTTTCTGATCCATTGAGTTACTCCAGCTTTTTGTGTCTATCTTCTAATTATAATGAATTTTGCATTTGTAGCTGCTATCCAGCGGTGCGGGCAGGAATGCATGCTCAGAGAGATGATGGGGTATCAATCCTCCAGTTGACTTTGTCATGGTTGATGTCAACATTCTTCAGTGTTATTGGAGCTCCAATCCTCAAGACAAGTGGAGATTATTCCTTCAATCTCCTGTCTTGACTTGCCTTGGTGCCTTTTTTCACAGCACCTGCTTCCAAAATTCATATTCATCGTTCTGACATCTTTAGAATTAACTGTAGATAGGAAATAACTGCAGATGCTGGTTAACACCGAAGATGGACACAAAATGCTGGAGTCACTCAGCGGGTCAGACAGCATCTCAGGATAGAAGGAATGGGTGACGTTTTGGGTCGAGACAGTCTGACGAAGGGTCTCGACCTGAAATGTCACCCATTCCTTCTCTCCAGAGATGCTGTCTGAGCCCGCTGAGTTACTCCAGCATTTTGTGTCTAGCTCGAGAATGAAATTGGTTCTCATACATTGGTTCTCCAACATACATTGGCTCCAATTCACCCAAAAATTATTCTTCTGGACCACAGATGAGTTTCACATTTACACAGGGTGTATATATATTGTCTTTTATGAAGATTTATGAATTGCTAGCAAATGGGCATCGATGAGAGAGAACATGCGTGGATGGACATTTGGTCAGTATGGGTGATTTAGACTAACGGGCCTGTTTCTCTGTTCTACGACTGTGATTCATTAAGTTCCATGGCTCACAGCCCATCACTTCCAAAATCCACACCTTGTTTAAAAATCACGTCAAATCATGTTTCATCTAATTTGGAAACGGCTGGGAACTGGGAGGTTCCATGAAAAGGCAGAAGAAAAGATATGAAAAAGATTCAGAGAGATAAAGAGAAACTGGATAGACTCGGCTTGTACTCGCTATAATTTAGAAGATTGAGGGGGGATCTTATAGAAACTTACAAAATTCTTAAGGGGTTGGACAGGCTAGATGCAGGAAGATTGTTCCCAATGTTGGGGAAGTCCAGAACAAGGGGTCACAGCTTAAGGATAAAGGGGAAATCTTTTAGGACTGAGATGAGAAAAACATTTTTTACACAGAGAGCGGTGAATCTCTGGAATTCTCTGCCACAGAATGTAGTTGAGGCCAGTTCATTGGCTATATTTAAGAGGGAGTTAGATGTGGCCCTTGTGACTAAAGGGATCAGGGGGTATGGAGCGAAAGCAGGTACAGGATACTGAGTTGGATGATCAGCCATGATCATATTGAATGGCGGTGCAGGGTCGAAGGGCCAAATGGCCTACTCCTGCACCTATTTTCTATGTTCCTATGTTTCTATGAAACAAAAATTACAAAGATGTTGGATAGAACCAGTCGAAAAGAGATTACAATGCATGTAAAATAGGTGCACTTTGCATATCAGCAAAGTAGGTAAACTGCACTAGGATTTCAATCTTGTTGCAATAACAAAGACCTAGTTGAACAGTGAATGAATGGATTTCAGATATTCCAAAAGAAAGACCGGCAAAAGAACGAAAGCAGGAAGAATGGATTAAAGGGAATGTTGCAGTGCTGAGGAGAGATGATGTCCTGGTGTAATCAAGGAGAGATGTAAAATTAAAACAAAATGCTGGATAAGCTCAGCAGGTCAGGCCATGTGGGAATAGAAACCGTTAATGTTTCGGATCAAAAATCCTTCGTCACAACTGGGAAGAAGATAAATGAAGCTGCAGGGAAGATGGGGATGTCTGGTAGGGAAAACCATTCCAGGGGGGCGGGGTTAAAACGCGGTTTTCTCCTACTTTGTCCTGGATTATATTTTGTTGGAGTGCAAGCTTTTGCTGAAGAATCGTCCCGACGGCCGTTCTGTGTATTTTTTTTATTTAATCGCCCGCCAAGTTCAGCGCTGGAGTAATTTTAAAATCAGCTTCTAAAGCCGTCAACGCCGACAACGGGGACGGATTTCATGTACGGGACGGGTAAAAGAAAGCAGTTTATTTTATGTATAAAAGTGTTCCTTAAGATGCCTTTAATTCACATTTTACGTTGCGAAACGGCGATTTTTTCCCCCATACGAACTGGCAGTATTTTTCCTGCCGATATGCAATTTAAATTCACCGCAACAGCAACGTTCCAATTGATCACGTTACAGAAAAACCCACTCGCAAGATGATTTAAAAGGCCATTAATTTACAGGTATTAAACATTAAATTCCTTCCATTTGCCTATAAATTCATGACAATGAGATTTAAAAATTATGTTATATTGTAAATTCTTGTGTGAATGTTATTTGGACACTTAGGCTATTTAAAAATGTTAATTTATTCTTAAGAAATTGAGAGATGTTTAGATCTAGTAATTGAATTTTGTAATTAGCTACAATTAGGTAACTAACTAATTATATGCTTTAAATTCAAGTAATCTAAGTAAGATTGTTTCATATTTGTTTCAGAATGCTTCAATCAATAATAACTGAAAATTTCTTTCAGTTCACTTAATTTTTAAGAAAGTTATGGGCTTTTGACTGTCCTCGATCACAGCTTTTGTGTTAAGTCAATGGAAAAGCAATAGGGAACAAGATGCTAATTTCCGAGTATGAAAATGGCCATAACTTTTTTTAATACTGAAGATACGAAAGTGAATATGGTGTCAAATTAAACTTCTTTTTATGCTTTAACTGATGGGATAAATTACAGGCTTGATTTTTTAAAATCTCAAAATGTTGTAACATTGCTATTCCTTGTACATGTCCCTTCCATTTACTTTTTTCCTCCAAAGCTGCACTGTGATGATAATATTAATTGGCAGCTCTCAGTTTCGAAAGAACATGCTTTTGAGGTCTGCAGGGTCTTTGCACATGTCGGCAAAGTCTGCTGTGGCTGAACAGCCCAATCCTCCAGTGACTGTGAGAGAGTCTGAAGAATGGGTTGCCTATTTCCTTCGCTCCATAGATGCTGCTGCACCCGCTGAGTTTCTCCAGCATTTTTGTCTACCTCCAGTGACAGTCTCTGCCGCAGTGGGAACAGATAGAGGAGGCCGTTGGGGTTGTTGAAGCTCATTTCCTGCCGCCGCCCCTCCTCTCTGCAGTATGTAAGTCCCAGCTCACATCCGCTCTCCTAATGCCACCCTGGACAATCTCACACCATGTGGAGCCATCCTCTGCCGCAGCCTCCCTGTTGTCGGTGTTTGTGGCACAGGCCTTCAAGTGATGATAATAATAGTCAAGTCAAGTCAACTTTATTTCTACAGCACATTTAAAACAACTCTCATTGACCAAAATGCTTTACATCAGTGCGGGTACTAACGTGCTACATACAGTGGTACATAGATCTAACAATACATACATAAATACATACATACATACATACATACAGCGCTCCCTCAGAGGATGTCAAGAAACGCTTGTGAGTAGAAATAAGTTTCAAGTCTAGACTTAAAGGAGTCGATGGAGGGGGCAGTTCTGATGAGAAGCGAGATGCTGTTCCACAGTCTAGGTGCTGCAACCGCAAAAGCGCGGTCACCCCAGAGCCTATACCTGGACTGCGGGATAATAGGGCATTATCAAACTATGGACTGGGATAGCAATAACTAATGAGACTATGATTGAGAAGAGTTTCTAAGGAGTGTTCAGGAATAGTTTCTGGCCTGATGAAGACAGGGATAGAGTTCCCAGAGCTGGGAGATTGATTCTGGGAGACGAGCCAGGCTAAATGGAGCAGGCAACTTCTAGGAAACAAAAACCACAACATTGTACGATTTAGAATAGCGATGGAAAATTACGTAGCCCACCCTCAGGTAAATACAAAAATAATTGGAGAGTGGCCAGCTTCAATGGGATGAGAACAGATGTGACTTGAGTCATTTGGAATTAAAGTTTGGCAGGCAAAACTAATGGGATAATGGGAAGATTTTCAGGTGGAGATTTTTCAGCTGCAATTTAAGTACATTCACACAATTGAGGATGAATGTATGAAATGGAATCCAAAATATTCTACAGCCATGAGTGCAGAAGGGTTTTAGCAGGAATGGAAATGTATGCATGTATGTATGTTGACTTTCCACAAGGTGAATAAAATCCACCTTTGCACATTTAACCATGTAATCCCGTGCTACCTGCTCCATGGTCGGATAGTCGGTGACTAAACCGTCTCCCCCACCTGGTTTGCCAGGTGAGGAGGGGGGCCGTGGACCCCCAGCAGGACCAAAAACAAGACCTTGACCGTCAAAGAGCGGATGAGCTTCTAGCGAGCCAACGGCCATCCGCACTTCAGTAGACGTTGCGATCATTGTCATACACAGCATTGTAAGGAATGTTGATAAAGCACATACACCAAAATCCTATACTTCCAGCGGCGGAAGTCCGCAGGAACTGGAGGGCAGAGATGTGTGGTGCATCTGTCAACGTTCCCGTCGGAAACCAGCGCCACTGCGTCGCTAATGTTTTCAACGATGATGAATGACTGACATTTAAACCCAGCTATATTTGGCTGTGAAAAGGCTGGCACTAGAAGATCCAATACTCACCTGACATTCTTTCAAGAGTTGCCATAACAATTGCCTTTGTGTCCATGGATCATTATCAAACCCTGCAGCACATGTAATTGTTTCTGATCTTCTAACCATACACTTCAGTATTTTATTAATCGCTCCATTATAACATCGCTGCCTTTTGAAACATTCATTACACTTCCAGGATAACATTTGGCCAATCATTTTCATTTTGCCTGTTTTGTTAAGGTTTGTTCATAACATCACCACTTCACGATTTAACAAACAGAGTATATCCAGACCATCATTTTTTGTTCTCACTTCTATTAATTGCACCCACCTTAGGGTTAGTATTGTGTAGGAAGGAACTGCAGGTGCGGTTTACGCTGAAGATAGGCTCAAAATGCTGGTGTAACTCAACGGTACAGGCAGCATCTCTGGAGAGAAAGAATGGGTGATGTTTCGGGTTGAGACCCTTCTTCAGACTGTGAGTTGGAGAGAGGAAGACACAGAGACATGGAAGGGTAAGGTGTGAAAACGAGACATCAAAGGGGATGGAGTTCAATGAAAATGTAGAGTAGATCATTGTTAGCTAGGGGAAGATGACAACGAGGCAACGAAGGTGACAGCGTATGTGGCAACCCAGTGGTATGAATATTGACTTCTCTAACTTCAAGTAACCCTTGCTTTCCTTCTCCCCCCATCCCTCCCCCTTCCTAGTTCTCCAACCAGTCTGACTGTCTTCCTGATTAAATGTTATCTTTGTATGTTTTGTTATATCCTTCTCTCGCTAACAATCATCTATTCTACATTTCCCTTTATCTTCATCCCCTTTGATGCCTCCGCTGCCTGAGTTACTCCAGCGTTTTCTGTCTATCTTTAGTCTTCGTGTCTATAATTTCTGCGAGTTCTTAAAAGTCGAAGCATTGTAAAACCATCTCGAAAGACGCACAAAATTGCAATGAATATCGATAACAAGCAGGGCTCCATGACTTTAATGATCGTGACAAAGACAAAATATAATGGGAAGAAGTATGAAATATACTGAAGGCAAAGGCAGGCATGCTTCTCACCATAAAAGAGCCTTATAAATTGAGGACAATGGAATAATTGTAAACATTTGTAAATCAAACTTTTGTAGATTGAGAAAAACCTATCACGAATAAGAAAATTAAAAACTTTTCATAAGTTTTTTTTTTTTTTGTTTAAATCACACATTAGAGTATTTTTCATTATTGTGAACAGTGGCCTTGAAATTTGATGAACAAACATCTTACAGCAGATCCTGCTGGGAGACAAGTTACTAATAGATTTTTTTTGTTATTCTATCTCTTGCATTATTTTGCACAGCCAATTGTTCACAGAGATTGAACATTGTTATTATAGCAGAAAATCAAAAAATAAGCAAGTAGTTAATGAGAAAGTATGATTATAAATAAGACCAGTGGCATCACCACTGTCCCACTGTACGAGGTAATTCAAGAGTTCTCCCGAGCTTTCCCCCGATTCGAACTCAGAGAATGCCCGTAGCGGGTCCGTAGGAGCGCGTGGATGTCCCGTAGCGGCTCGTACGAGTAACGGTAGGTACTCGGGAAATCCGGTAAATTCGTGACATTTCTTCAACACTGTGAAAAATGTCCACGAGTAAAAAAATACTCGTGATGAAAAAAATTGTTACTTTTGACCCGTACGAGCCGCTACGAGACATCCACGAACTCCTACGGACCCTCTACCGACATTCTCCGAGTTCAAATCAGGGAAAAACTCGGGAGAACTCTTGAATTACCTCGTACAGTGGAACAGGCTCTTTAGGTTATTTCATACACGATACTATGTATTTGTAGAACATGATTTCTGCCTACCAAGGATGCTTCATAAACTGTCATGTGTATTACCTTGCAATTAGAGTTGATATTTTTAATTTGAACCATTATAATTATTACACCATTGTTACTTGGTCAGAATCAGCAATGATATCATGTCAACTCTGGAGCCATAAAATGCATATATGTAAACCCTTCATTTGAATGGGATTCACAATGAATGCTAGTGGTTCCAGTCTTCGTTATAATCCTAAATAGCGGCCAAGTTTCATTTGGTGAAATGGCGACTTCAGCTTCTTTTGTACATGTGTCCAATGTTCAGACCCATCAATGGCACCTAACAAAGATGAGCAACCTCCGCTATCTGGAAAGCCAAAGGCAACAGGGGAACTTCACCAATTGGACATTCCCATCTCCATTTTCTTCCCTCTCACATGTAATTGGGTCTTGGGAATGTATTCATGTCGCCATTTTTTCGTTGTCGCTCGGTCTCAATTCTGGAAGTTCCTTCCCAATAACACAATGGAAGAAACTTCAACAGAAGGCCTACTGCACCTAAAATGGTGGCTCACTTTTACCTAATTGGATGGGTAATAAATTTTACCTGTGATGTCCACAAAAGAAATTAATAAATACAGAAGTTTAAACTCTTGTATAGGTCATTCATAGAGTAGTTTGTTGATACAGAATCATTTGTAAACTAGATACGTTCCCAACCTTGGGCAAGTTTATGTTCTCTTCATATCCCACCTCA
The DNA here is from genome assembly GCF_028641065.1 of Leucoraja erinaceus. NCBI lineage: Eukaryota > Metazoa > Chordata > Chondrichthyes > Rajiformes > Rajidae > Leucoraja > Leucoraja erinaceus. The sequence continues at coordinate 39,589,786 of NC_073392.1, read as the reverse complement.
TTTATCCCTCAATACCAAAACATTAATGAATCCTCAATTGAAACTAGAATCAAATGTAAACTTAAGGATTAAGATGTTGTTTTAACAAGTGAGGAGTCAAAAGACAACTGATAAATTGTCTTGAAGGAGGGATCCAACGCAACATTAGTCTGTCCATTTTGCTCCACAGATGCTACCTGGCCTATTGAATTCCTTTGAAGGAAGGAACTGCAGATGCTGGTTTAAATCGAAGATAGACATAAAATGCTGGAGTAACTAAGCGGGACAGGCAGCATCTCTGCATAGAAGGAATGGGTGACGTTTCGGGTCAAGGAGCAGGGCCTCGACCAGAAACGTCACCCATTCCTTCTCTCCAGAGATGCTGCCTGTCCCGCTGAGTTACTCCAGCATTTTGTGTCTGTACTTGAAGCTTTACAGGTTCACAAAGAAGACAAATACTTCAATTCCTTCACCCACCTGTGTCCAAGATGAGGTGTTCCATACCAGGACATCTGAGATGCCTGAAGATAGACACAAAATGCTGGCGTAACTCAGCGGGACAGGCAGCATCTTTGGATGGGTGACGTTTCGGGTCGAAACCCTTAATCAGACTTATTTTGGGCATTTTGGGCAAGTGGAAAATCAAAATGCAATCAGTCTGAAGAAGGGTCTCGACCTGAACCGTCGCCCATTCCTTCTATCTAGAGATGTGGCCTGTCCCACTGAGTTATGCCAGCATTTTGTGACTATCTTTTGAATTCCTTTGTCCTTTGGTCAGGATTCCAGCATTTGCAGTCTCTGTGTCACTGACATTCAAGAACTAACGTTAACCAGGTTATTAAAAATATATTTTCAAATAATGCAATTGAAAATGCTGAGCTGCTTTGATGCGGTCAATTCATTTAATAGTTGGAAACAAGCGAAAAAGCAGCAATCAGCTGAATGGATGCGTTCTTTTTCCAAATCATAAAGCAGTCTTGTATTTTTATTGTTTTTTTTTATAGCTCATATTTTCTTGCGCAGACGTTTTCGTGAATGATACATGGTAAATCTCAAATCACAATTAGAGACATTTTTTTGCACTGGATTTAGTTGCGATAAGGATCAGGAGAATTTGAATGACTTACATTGTGTTATACAATCATGAACAGATGGCTAATTATTACTGGAAAACCGCTGAGTACTTTTTACAGAAACTATTAAATTATTGATGCAAGATGACGAATGAAAAACGAGTTCATTTCAGATCCGCGCTGTAATTAATAACAGAAGACCCTGTTGTATTGTGATCTGTACGTGATTAGAGTCTAATTAAAAATCATATTTTGGATGCACGGGGTACAGGATGCCAGTAACTGAATGTAGCTTTGACGGCGTTATGGCACAGAAATGTGTCACATCCTAAACGTGTCACTGATTGCAGATACACCCAAGAGTGACTCAGTTAACTGTCTTCATCATCTTATCATAAAATCAAACACGGAGAGCTTCCAAGCACCAAAAATTAGATAAGATTTTTTAATCAGCAACTTATTCACGCTACCAAACCACCTAATCAAGTTGATTAATGCAGCAGAGTGTGGCCGAATACCAGAATCAAATAAGCTCAACAAATTGCTCAGATATCAAGCTGGAAATTCACTAGTGAAGTAAAGTGCGGGCTGGCCCACATTATGGGGCTGGAAACTGGAAGTATCCTGAGCTAATTCTGCTACCACCATCATCTATTGCAACACACGTGATGGCTCCCACTGATTGTCGCCAGAAGATTGCGTCCTTTTCAGGACGGACGATGACAGCGAGGTCAACATTTGAAACATGGAAGATGGACACAAAAGAAGAAGAGTTGGCCAATTGGGCGGCTTGGTGACACAGCGGTAAAGTTCCTGCCTTACAGCGCTTGCAGCGCCGGAGACCCGGGTTCCATCCTGACTGCGGGTGCTTGTCTGTACGGAGTTTGTACGTTCTCCCCGTGACCTGCGTGGGTTTTCTCCGAGGTCTTTGGTTTCCCATACACGCACAGGTTTGTAGGTTAATTAGCTTGGTATAATTGTAAATTGTACCCAGTGTGTGTAGGCCAGTGTTACTGTTCCTGGATTGCTGGTTGGCGCGGACTCAGTGGGCCGAAGGGCCTGTTTCTATGCTATATCTCTAAACTAAAAGAGGCAATGGATTGGAAATCTGCAACAACTTCTTCCAGGGAGGTGTGGAGAAATGTTTCATTATGTGTGCGTGAATAATTGTGCGTGTAAGCCTGGTGCTTCTGCTCATGTTTCTCAAATTTTCCTATGGCACACGAGGTGGCCATTTGGCCCATCAGCTGAACCTGGACTCAGGGCAATCCTGTCAGTCCTATTCCCACGACCAAATTGCTGCAAATTGTTTTCTCACGTGCCGGGCAAATTCTCCCCCCTCCCCCAACCCCCTACAATTCTCCTGTTACACATTACACTAGAGGGCAGTTAAAGTAGCAAATTAATCTACTGGCTCATCTTTGTGCTGTGGGAGGAAAGCAGGGGAAACCCATGCAAACTTTGTACAGACAGAACCCTAAGTCAGGATTGAACCCAGACTGCTGGAGGTGTGAGGCAACAGCACTGTCTACTGTGCCACCCGTCGAGGCAGATCACATTCCATCAGCACATGTGCACACTTCAATATTTTAACAATGATGCCAAACACGTCTTTTACTTAACTAAGGTCAGTGCTGGGCAGGCAGTGGGTCCCATACATAGACATCACACACCACAGCAGATGCTATCTATAGGTACACTCCATGTGAAGCTGCCTCTACATGTCGACACATCATACATATAGTGGCCTCCATACCGCCGCTACATCATAGATTGTGCTCTGTAATTGACGTTGCAAATCAAATGACTCTTGCACTCATCATCGTATTTGTTGTTGTATTTGTCATTTCTGTATGTATGCCATTTACTCTATGAAAATCAAGTGAACAAGAAATTTAATTGCACCTGGTGTATAATGCAATATACTAATCTGAATCTGAATCTGAACTCATGTACTGTTGTAAACTGCTTTGTGCAATTCAGCAGCTGCACCTTTAGTGTGATTAGGAGTCTGAGGAAGGGTCTCGACCAGAAACGTCGCCCATTCCTTCTATCCAGAGATGCTGCCTGTCCCGCAGAGTTACCCCAGCATTTCCTTAGTGACGAATAGAGATGCTGAAAGAGAAAATAAAAAATGGTGGAAGGCATCACTAAATTTAGATGTTAAGGTTGTGGAAGACTGGCAGTTGGTGTGTTCTCTGGCAACTAATTGTTCCAGTCCATTCCTGTAAAGTATGGCCAATGGCCAAACATTTACAAACCAACAATTCTTAGGCCCCCTTCGCTCATGGCTGGCCATGGGTGTCTCCAGGGTGCTATTCCCTATATGGAGGATGCCTGTGCGTGACTTTGTTTCACGTGGGGAGACTGGCGCACAGACAGCCACCACACGGTCCTTGACAGATCTGGGTCAGGATCCAGTGGCGTGGAGTCCAAGACGACTGGAGCCCCTTTTCTGCTGCAGCCTTCATCCGCCTTCCCAGCCCTTTTGACGCTCCACTAAGGTCAGCCATCGTCCTCCGCCTGTTCCACCGTTGAGGTCTTGGTTGGATTGCTCTTTGTCAGAGACCTCCCCCTCGATCTTACCACCATGAGTGGCCCTACCAGGAGCATAGCTCCAGACGGCATCGCTCTCAGGATCTCAGGTCCACACAAACTTCTCCACCATGACAAGGTGACAATCCACGGAGATCCAGGGGAACTAGATTAGCACACTGTAACAAGTATTTGCCTTTTTTAAATCACTCCTGAAGACATATCTATTCTCCATGGCCTTTGTAGACCAGTGAGGTGTTGAATTGTTTATTAACTTTATTTGCTTGGTTTTGCTGCGTTGTTCGTACTCGTGTTTTATGTTTTTTAAATTTATTGTTTGGATTTTTGTATGTAATTTATGCGCCTCGTGTTAGTTGTATGTTCTGTTGTTCTGCCTGTTTTATGATGTCTTGCTTGTTTTCTTTTTTCTGTACAGCACTTTGGTCGGCTTTGGTTGTTTTTAAGGTGCTTAACAAATAAAGTTATTATTATTATTATTATTATGTGTTGCTGAGGGACATCAAGGTGGTTTGTGCTATTAAAGGAGAAATGCATATTAACATTATTTTGCAAGTCAGTGAGGGGAAATGGATAGGAATTTTACCAGAATCGCTATTGCTATCGGTACTGGTATTGGTTTGTGATTGTCACGTGTGCTGAGATGAAGTGAGAAGCTTTGTTTGCCATGTTAGCTAGTCAAATCAGACTATGCATAAGTACAATCAAGCCATATACAAGAACAACAATGCAAAGAGCACAGTACCAGAGAGGAGAATATAGTGTTACATCGTTATATCGTTATAGTTAAAGAGACAATGCATAAGATCGGCAATGAGGATTACAATCACACTCTATCTAATTTAAGGACTGTTCTGTAGTCTTGTAACAGCAGGGAAGAAACTGTTCCTCAGTCTGATAGTGATACATAGCTGAAGAAAATTATGATTTTGGGTAGGTAAGGGTAAAAATATTTAGTTTTAGTTTTTAACCAAGGCGATTCAGCCCACCGAGTCCGCGCCAACCAGGAATCCCCGCGCACTAACACCATCCTAAACGCACTAGGAATAATTTACACTTATACCAAGCCAATTAACCTACAATCCTGTATGTCTTTGGAGTGTGGGAGGAAACTGAAGATCTCGGAGAAAACCCACACGGTCACGGGAAGAACGTACAAACTCCGTACAGACAACACCCGTAGTCGGGGTCGAACCCGGGCCTCTGGCGCTGTATGTGTTGTAAGGCATCACAATGCTGCGCTGCGTCACCATGCCCACCCTACCCTTACTCTGAATAAATAGCAAATACCCACCATGGCTGCCATGCTTATTACGTAAATAAAAAGTTGCTGAAGAGAAACGAATAAACTATATTAAGTTCAATAAGTTTGAAAATAAGTAATTTAATGGACAGTATTTACATGTTCATCACGGCTCAGTGGGTCACAAACACTCACGCATTCTGTTGCAGAGATGGGGTAAAGACTAGCTGACACAGCTGTGCAGGACAGAAGTATTACTAGATTGTCAGAGATAACATCTTCTCAGTGGATTTAAAAGACCCCATAACACCATTTAGCTGTTCTGGCCCAATGACTCCTCAAGCAGCTTTATGGATAATCTGTCCATGATCACGTTATTGATTGGAGCAGACGTTATGTTAACAAATCATCTGCTGTGTTCATCGTATTACAGCACGGACTACACTTCTAAAGCAATTCATTAGTTTAAAGAAGCCTATAATGATGGGAGGTTGCGAAAGGTGATATGTAATTGCAAATATTTCATTCAAATATTCTAAGTGGGACTTCCAACCTCAATAGGGTTAGAAAACTTGCACCAGAGAAGTGGTGGCATTAATGGAAGGAAAATCTGGTGAGGTTTATGCCAGTTGCCCATCTTTTTAGTGGCCTGTAAGACCTGTAGAGTTGCAAGCATTAAGCCCCCTGTCCCATTGTACGAGGTAATTCAAGAGTTCTCCTGAGTTTTCCCTGATTCGTACTCATTGAATGTCCGTAGCGGGTCCATAGGAGTTCGTGAATGTCTCGTAGCGGTTCGTAATGCTAATGGTAGGTATAAAAAGTAACCATTTTTTTTCATCACGAGTATTTTTTTACTCGTAGACATTATTTGCAGGGATGAAAAAACGTCACGAGTTTGCCGGATGTCCCGAGTACCTACCGTTAGCATTACGAGCCGCTATGAGACATCCACAAATTCCTATGGACCCGCTGCGGACATTCTCAGATTTCGAATCAGTGGAAAACTCGGGAGAACTACCTCGTACAGTGGGACAGGGGTTTTACATGTTTTAATCTTGGAAATGTGGTCAACGTTTATGTGTAGGAGGAAACTGTAGATGCTGGTTTACACTGAATATAGACACAAAATGCTTGAGTAACTCAGCAGGAGAGGCAGCATCTCTGGAGAGAAGGAATGGGTGGGTATATTTGGCTTGGGCAGCTTACAATATAGCAGTATGAATATTGATCTCTCCAACTACAAGTAACCCCTGCATTCCCTCTCTCTCCGTCTCTCCCTCATCCTAGTTCTCCGACTAGTTTCACTGCCCTCCTGATTAAAATTTACTGATTGTGTGCACCTTCCCCTGAGCTAACAATAAATATAGAAAAATAGGTGCAGGAGTAGGCCATTCGGCCCTTCAAGCTAGCACAGCCATTCAATATGATCATGGCTGATCATCTAAAATCAGTACCCTGTTCCTGCTTTTTCCCCATATCTCTTGATTCCTTTAGTCAGAGCTAAATCTAACTCTCTATTCTTCCGACACAAAATGAGAAAATATCTCGGGACTGTAAAAAGGCAACATTATAATGTGGATATCGATTAGATGAGTCAAGCCAGCAAGGTGTCAAAGAAAAATAATTTATGCAGTATTGTTTCCTAGAACAATATGTTTCAATAGCAGGGGACAGAGTATTTTAGATTTAATCATGAGTAATGAGAAAGGATTAAAAATAGATCTTGTGGTTAAAGATTCCTTCAGAGCTAAGGAGCACAATTTGATAGAATTGTGGAACATTCAACCTCAATAGGGTTAGAAAATGTGCACTAGAGAATTGGTACCATTAGTGGAAGGAAATCTGGTGGAAGGAACATTTGATAGAATTTGCAGTTAGCAGTTAGACATAGACATAGACATAGAAATTAGGTGCAGGAGTAGGCCATTCGGCCCTTCGAGCCCGCACCGCCATTCAATATGATCATGGCTGATCATCCAACTCAGTATCCCGTACCTGCCTTCTCTCCATACCCCCGATCCCCTTAGCCACAAGGGCCACATCTAACTCCCTCTTAAATATAGCCAATGAACTGGCCTCAACTACCCTCTGTGGCAGAGAGTTCCAGAGATTCACCACTCTCTGTGTGAAAAAAAAGTTCTTCTCACCTCGGTTTTAAAGGATTTCCCCCTTATCCTTAAGCTGTGACCTCTTGTCCTGGACTTCCCTAACATCGGGAACAATCTTCCTGCATCTAGCCTGTCCAACCCCTTAAGAATTTTGTAAGTTTCTATAAGATCCCCTCTCAATCTTCTAAATTCTAGAGAGTATAAACCAAGTCTATCCAGTCTTTCTTCATAAGACAGTCCTGACATCCCAGGAATCAGTCTGGTGAATACCATAGGATGGAAATTATTGCCTTCAACTTCAGTTAGGGCAATTATAATGGTATGAAGGTGGAGTTTTCCAAGGTAGACTGGGAAAGTAATCTGAGACAGGTCACTAGATACATAGTGGCAGATATTCAAAAAGCTGGTCCATAACACTCAGCAGAAATTTGGCCCTATTAAAAGATGGATTCCATGAGAGAAAAGGCACAATCTGTCGTTAACAATAATGCTAAATTGAAGAGTAATATGTACAAAGTGGCAGGAGCTGGTGATAAGCCAGAGGACCGGGACGTTTTAGAATACAGTAACAAAAGACTAAAAGGTTCTTAAGAAGGGTGAAAATTGATTTTGAGGGAAAACTAGTGTGCAAAACCTGTGTGCAAAACTTGTGTGCAAGAGTTTCTCCGGATCTATAACTAGGAAGAAGGAAGCTGAGGTAGGCATGGGACATCTACTGAACAAGGCTGGTGAATTAAAAACAGGAAACAAAGAAATGACAGATGTTTCAAATCAAGTTATTGCGCCAGTCTTTACCCTCCTGGACAAATATCGCTCAGATAACAGATGGGCTAATTAAAGATAATGGAGGAACTTCTGAAAAATCCCAATTACAAGGGACAATATATTAGAGAAACTCATGAGACTAAAGGTGGACAAATGGCCAGGACCCGATGTCTTGCACCCAAAGGTGTTTAAGGAAGTAGCTGCAGACCTAATGGTAATTTTTGTTCAAAATCGACCAAACTCCAGGAGGTTGACAAATATTAGAAAACAGTCAATGTGACTCACTTGGGAATGGCAGCATCTATGGAGAGAAGAAATAGGTGACATCACATATTCCTTCTCTCCATAGATGCTGTCTCACCCGCTGAGTTTCTCCAGCATTTTTGTCTACCTTCAGTTCTTCCAGCATTCGCAATTCTTTATTAAACAATGTGACTCACTTGGTCGTTTAAGGGCCTGTCCCACTATACGAGTTTACCCAAGAGCTATCCCGAGTTTAAAAAAAAATTAAAACTCGTGGTAAGTACGTAGAATGTATGTAGCGGGTACGTTAGAGCTCGGGACGTTTCTTAGTGGCTCATAACGCTAGCGGCAGGTACTCGGGAAACGCGGTAAGCTCGTGAAGTTTTTTCAACAGTGTGAAAAATGTCCACGAGAGCCCCGAGTACCTACGAACGGCTATTACCGTATTTCTCCGAGTTCGAATCAGGGGAAACTCGGGAGAACTCTTGAATTACCTCGTACAGTGGGACAGGCCCTTAAGAGAGGAAGAGAAGAGACTGGAAACCAAAGACCACTTAGTTTACCGAGTTAGTTTAGAATAGTTATTTGCCTTTATTGACCACACCTGGAGTATTGTGTGCAGTTTTGGTCTCCAAATCGGAGGAAGGACATTCTTGCTATTGAGGGAGTGCAGCGTAGGTTCACCAGGTTAATGGGGAAACTGTCATATGTTGATAGAATGGAGCGGCTGGGCTTGTACACTCTGGAATTTAGAAGGAAAGGGGATCTTATTGAAACATATAAGATTATTAAAGGTTTGGACATGCTAGAGGCGGGAAACATGTTCCTGAAGTTGGGGGAGTCCAGAACCAGGGGCCACAGTTTAAGAATAAAGGGTAAGCCATTTAGAACGGAGATGAAGGAAAAACATTTTCACACAGAGAGTTGTGAGTCTGTGGAATTCTCTGCCTGAGAGGCCGGTTCTCTGGATACTTTCAAAAGAGAGCTAGATATAGCGGAGACATGGGATATGGGGAGAAGGCATGAACGGGTTCTATTGTCTATTTAAGTTGAATAGAATAATTTTGGTCATAGAATCAGAGTCATGGAATGACACAGCGTGGAAACAGGTCCTTCAGCCCAACTTGCCCATACCGGCCAACATGTCCCAGCTACACTAGTCAAAGTGTAGTCCTGTGATGTTTTCCCTCAAACTCCATCTGGAATTCTACCATATTGTGGTCACTGCCTTTGAAGGAATTATTAAGTGCAAGACATTAGAGTCTGTAATCAAAGGGAAATAAACTAATCATTTCAGGTAGCTGTAAATAATGAACATGTGACCATGTTTCATGAGAAGTAAATCGTTTTTGATACATTTGCGTAGTAGCTTTGAGGATATGACAGGGAGAGATGATGGAATGCCACCGGTAGGTATAGTGTCTTTACAATTCCAAAATACATTTGACAAGGTGCCACATAAGAGACTGGTGTTTACATTAAGAGCCGATGGTGTTGGATAAGTGTGTTAGCATGGACAGGAAACTGGCTGTCACATAGAAAACTGGGTTAGACTGAATGGCTGGAAGGTTGTAACTAATGGCAGCCTCGCCAGCAGTTTGTCTATCATTTCACCCTTTTTTTAGTGTCAAAAGTATGTTTTCGGAGGTATCTTAGTCTTTTTTATGTGAGGGGTGGGGGGGGGGGGGGGGGGGGGGGGGGGGGGGAGAGGGGGAAACCGTTAGGTATAGGAGGCTGAGGGGTGACCTTATAGAGGTAGATAAAATCATGATAAGGTGAATGGGTACATTATTTCCCCCAAGGTACAGGGTGTCTAAACTGGAGGGTATAGGTTTAAGGTGAGGGGGGGAAAGATTTAAAAGGGATACGAGGTGCAACTTTTGCACACAGAAGGTGTGTGTGTATACATAGTATGAACTGCCAGAGGAAGCATTGGAGATGGGTGCAAAATTGACATTTTGAAAGACATTTGGGCAGCTACATGGAGAAGAAAGTTTTGGATGGAAATGGGCACACTGTTGGCTTGGGACGAGCTTGCAGAGGCAATTTGTTTGGCATGGATAATTTGGGTTGAAGGATCTTTTTCGGTGCTGTATATGTAGCTCTACGACGCTGACTCTAAAATCTATTTTCATAATTTGAAACCTAAAGATAAATGAGGAATTCTATTCCCGATGCATCAATTATCGTATTTTGGGAAAGAGATTTAGGAAAGAGGTTTAAAGAAAAACCTCCATTTGAAGACTGGTCTAAAGAAGGGTCACGACCCGAAATGCCACCTATTCCTTTCTCCAGAGATGCTGCCTGACTCTCTGAGTTACTCCAGCTTTTGTGTCCATCTTCCATTTATATTACGTCTCCCATAACCTCAGAATGTCCACCAAGTTTACAACCAATGAAGTATGTTTGAAGAGTAATTTAAGAAGAGTCAACGTATTGCATACAGCAGGGTGAAGGAATTGAAGTATTTGTCTTCTTTGAGAACCTGGAAAGCTTCAAGTATAGACACAAAGTGCTGGAGTAACTCAGCGGGACAGGGAGCATCTTTGGAGAGAAGGAATGGATGATGTTTCTTGTCAAGGTCTTGCTCCTCAGAGCCGAAACGTCACCCATTCCTCCTATGCAGAGATGCCGCCTGTCTCGCTAAGTTACTCCAACATTTCGTCACCATCGTCAGTTTAAACCAGCATCTGCAGTTCTTTCCTACACAAGCTTCTAGTAAGTTATTTTTGATATTCCAGCTAAATGATAGCAAACCACATTTGCTCAATATTTCCAACATTTTCTTGGCTCTGGAACGCTGTTTACGCTCACTGAGGTTTACAAATTAGGGTGGATCCCATATTTTCTGGGTTTCCTCCCATGTTGGCTGTGGGGTCACTTTTAATGAGCCCTGAGCCTTCTGACATTGGTGTGGTTGACAGTTTATTAAATCACATTAAAATGGGAGAGAACAATGCTCAAACCACACAGTTGGTACCCCTCTTCAATCTATTGAATGTGTTTAAATCTTCATCTAATAATTGTGGAGAAAGTTTAGAAAGTGATTGTGAGGCCAACAATGCCTTTGGAGCATTTTCATTTTGGTCAAAGTCAAAGTCAAAGTCAAAGTAGCCTTTATTGTCATTCAGACCTTGCGGTCTGAACAAAATATTGTTGCCTTGCAGTCCTACATAGATAGATATAGATAGATATGCCATTTATTGTCACTATGCATGTACAGTGAAACTGAAAGCTGCTCGTACTCAGTGCATACATACAATTTAGCACAAAAAACAAGAAACAGAAAAACAAAAACAGAAGGGAGAAGGGGGGTGGGGGAGATAGGTGCACAATTCTGCGGCGCTACATACATATATACATATATACAGATGGAAGTCCGGGTGTTGGGCAGTGAAGTCAGTGCATATGTGAATTTGAATTAAGAGTAGTTATAATTCTCGGAAAGCAACTATTTCTGAGTCTATTTGTCCTGGATTTGATGCACCTATAGCGCCTTCCAGAGGGCAGCAGGTGGAACAATCCAAACGCAGGATGGGAGCTGTCTTTGATGATCTTCTTTGCCCTGCTAAGGCAGCGGGAGGTGTAGATGTTCATCAGGGAGGGGAGAGGGCAACCAATGATCATATAGTAAAAATGACAAAAACACACAATAAACACAAATTAACATCCACCACAGTGAGTTCACCAGGCACCTCCTCACTGTGATGGAAGGCAAAAGTCTTAAGTTTTTGTCTCTTCCCGTCTTATTCTCCCTCTGCGCCGAGGCGATCCAGGCTTCAGATGTTGTGACCCCGCCGGGCGATGGTAAGTAATGTCAGTCCCGCGGCTGAATCCGAGCTACGCAAACGGGCCGGTTCAACTCCGCGGCCCGGGGTGGTCGAAGCTGCCGAAGCTGCCGCCCTCCAGTCCAGCGGACGCAGCTGGTTCCTGTTTAGTGGAAACTCCCTTTGCATTTGACGGGCTGAGGACTTGTTTAGGCCACTAGAAAATGCAGTAATGGTTGCGAGTAGTAATGGAATATTCAGGATGGAGGGCGGCAGTGTTTGTCATATTTGTCACATGACATGTAGCATGGACGTTCCCCAGAATCTAGGTGGCATTGAACCCATGTGATTTCCAACCTTTCTCTGAGTACTAACTCCAACGTTGGGATTACTGCATGAACATGGGATTCTATACTTTGTGGTCAGCTGTTCACAGTACTTTTGCTGACTCCACTCCAACACATAGGAATGCAACATTTTCACACCTTCACAAGGTAAAGGGGTAGAGTTAGGCCATTCGGCCCATCGAGCCTACTCCGCCATTCAATCGTGGCTGATCTCCTCCTCCTAATCCCATTTTCATGCCTTCTCCCCATAACCCTTGACACCCGTTCTAATCAAGAATTTGCCTATCTCTGCCTTAAAAATATCCATTGACTTGGCCTCCACAGCCCTCTGTGGCAATGAGTTCCACAGATTCACCACCCTCTGACTAAAGAAGTTTGTCCACACCTACTTTCTAAAAGAGCGCTCTTTAATTCTGAGACTATGACCTCTTGTCCTAGACTCTCCCACCAGTGGAAAGATCCTCTCCACATCCACTCTATCTATGCCTTTCATTATTCTATAAGTTTCAATGAGGTCCCCCCTCAACCTTCTAAACTCCAGCGAGCAGAGGCCCAGTACTGTCAAACGCTCACCATGTGCTAACCCACTCATTCCTGGAATCAGCCTTGTGAACAGCCTTTGGACCTACTCCAGAGCCAGCACATCCTTCCTCAGATTTTGTCTGTTTGCCATTATCTACATTGAGGAGCTTGTTCAAACATCAGTGGGCAACTGCAAGGAAATAAATTAAATCTTAGTTAATTTATGCATTTTTAGAATTATTGAATTTATTTAAATATTTCAAGTGTTTTATTTCATTATATCTCGAATACATTTGCATTGATTTAGGATGTGTTTGAAGGTCAGAAATATTCAAAAACAATCCAAATATTTCAAAGCCTTTGACAGTTGGCTAGACAGACAACAGCCACCAGTCTGAAGAAGGGTCTTGACCCACAACGTCACCCATTCATTCTCTCCAGAGATGCTGCCTGTCCCGCTGAGTTACTCCAGCTTTTTGTGTCAATTTTGCGGGCAGTTATTTCTCTGGCACCCTGTCGCCACGTGACATCTTTATGACGCAGACTGAGGATTGCCCAACTTGGCAAAGTAAGTGGGCAACGTTCGAACTGGAAATGTACGCTTCGTTACATTACATTGAGCTGTTACATTAACAGCTCAGCACTGGACTCAAGAGTTTTGTCTTCCAGCTGAAGACAAACCCAAATGCTGGAGTAACTCAGCGGGACAGGCAGACATCTCTGGATAGAAGAAATGGGTGACATTTTGGGTCAAGACCCTTCTTCAGACTGAGAGTCAGGCGAGAGGGAGGCACAGAGATATTGGAAGGTTGAGGTGTGAAAACGAGGCATCAAAGGGGACGAAGCTCATGGAAAATGTAGGATAGATCATTGTTAGCTGGGAGAACGGTGACAACAAAGCATACAAAGATAACATTTAATCAGGAAGACAGTCAGACCGCCTTCTAGCTGTAATGTTATCCATACCTCTTCTTGGCTGGATAGGTTGTTTCATTGCCATTGGTGTTCCGAATGTATGCAAAGATTGTAAAATCTATGATAGATACTTGATCATTGTGCGGCAACAAAATAATTTTTGACAGAGGGGCCATCAGCTTCTGATATCTAGATCTGTCTTCCTTGGTCCAAAACTGAGGGTGTTTTCCCAGTGATGTTGTCATCGAGTCATGGAAGAAGACCCTTCAACTCACCAAAGTCATGCTGACCATCACCTAGAGACGTACATGAATCCCACATTGATCCCATTTTGTTACTCTCCCTCACATTAGCATCAACTTCCCCCCCTGACTCTATCCCACATCCACACAATTGAAGGAACTGCAGATGCTAGTTTAAACTGAAGATAGGCACAAAATGCTGGAGTAACTCAGCAGGACTGTCCATCACACAATTTATATTGTCCAATTAACCAAGCAACTCAGTCACCTATAGGTTGTGGGAGGAAATAGTAGCACCTGGAGAAAGCCAGTGTGGACATCGAGAGAACATGCAAGCTCCACACAGACAGCGGGCGAGGTCAGGATTGGCTTGATTGGGGCTTACCAGATGCTGTGAGGCAGGGACAACATTCTGCTGCACCATTATGCTCCTCATGCTTCCTGTCGCTCCAAGTCTAGGACAAAAATTGAAGAGAAAATCTATTTAGAGTTAAAACATTTCACAGTAATAGCTCCAATGCACTGCTACTCAAGTGTTTACTTCCTTTACTGTGCCACACTGGTAGGCGGCGCGGCTCTGGCCAGCAGCGGCCTCTGCAGCCTGTCCGCGTTTTTATTATTTTCTGTCTGTGTTTAAATGTAGTTTTTGTTATTTTTTGTTGGGGTGTGTGTGTGGGGGGGTGTGGGTGGGGTGGGAGGGGGGGGGAAACTTTTTAAATCTCTCCCTGCACTGGAGACTCGACCTTTTTCTCGTCGGGTCTCAGGTGTCGTTGAGGCCGCAACGAGGAGCGGCCTCCAACGGGAAGAAGCCGGGGACTCTGGTGCTACTCACCGTCGCCGTCGCGGGGCTGGCCGAGACCGGAGCGGGTGGAGCGGTGGAGGAGCGCTGCTGCTGCTGCTGCTGCTGCTGCTGCTGCTTGCTGCTGATGCCGCTGCTGCTGCTGAGTCGGAGGCTGCTGCTGAGTCGGAGGCTGCTGCTGCTGGTCTGCGGACGGCGGGAACCGGGAGCCCGCGGCTCCCTGGAGAGAGACCGCTTTTCGGGGCTCCTGCAACGGCGACTTCCCCCGCCCGAGTTGCGGGGTCGAAGAGCTCCTGGAGCGGGGCCTAACACCATTGCCCCGCGCGGCTGGAACGGCCGCGGGACTTTGCGAGCGCACACCGGGGGCTCCAACACCAAGACCCGGTGTGCGACCTCGCACCACCCGGCGTGGCTTCAATGGCCGCGGGACAATCGCCATCGCCAGCCGGGGGCTATGACTTTGACTCTGACATCGGGGGGAGGAGAGTGCAGTGGAGAGATAAGTTTTTTTTGGCCTCCATCACAGTTATGTGATGGATGTTTATGTTAAATGTAATTATGTTGTGTCTGGGGTCTATTTGTGTGTATTGTATGGCTGCAGAAACGGCATTTCGTTTGGACCTCCAGGGGTCCAAATGACAATTAAAATGACAATTAAATTGACTCTTGACTCACACAGCTTCAAGGTACCCAACGCGATGTCACGTAACCCGTTAATCTTAAATTTATTTGGGCTAAATCCCAAGGTCACTGTCAAATTCCACACTCCCACAAGTTGCTACGTGCCATATTTAGTTTGGGTAACACAGTGGTGCAGCGGCAGAGATGCTGCCTTACAGCGCCAGATACCTGGGTCCAATCGTGACAATGGATGCTGTACCTTCTCCGTGTGACCATGTGGGTTTTCTCCGGGTGCTCCAGTTTCCTCTCACATTCCAAAGACCAGCAGGTTTGTAGGTCAATTGGTTTTCTGTAAACTGTCCCCAGTGTGCAGGATAGACTAGTGCACAGGCTGGTAGGCGCTGAGTTGGTGAGCCGAAGGTTCTGTATTCACGCTGCATCTCTAACCTCTAAACTGTAAATACATCATATTCTGCTCCTTCCTTTAAAAAATCTAAAGGTTTACTTGAATATATGTTGATATTCAAGGCTATTGCTTTGTGTTTTCATTGAAAATTGAACAAAGCTGGGGAATATCAAGGCCAAAAAAGCAACCAGCTGAAACCCCCCCCCCGCTCCAGCCATTTATTCCACTCACCCTTAATCAGAAACCTGCAGTGGGATTGCACAAATGCATTGTGTAACAGTGTCCTCTACAGGATAACTAAAAACTCCATGACACAGCCAAGCAACTTGTCCTTTTTATTCATTTTTCGGAATCTGAGCATCGCACATAAAACATGGAAGGTAGACACAAAATGCTGGAGTAATTCAGCGGGACGGTCCAGCATCTCTGGAGAGAAGGTACATCAATGATCTGGATGATGGTGTGGTAAATTGGATTAGTAAGTATGCAGATGATACTAAGATAGGTGGTGTTGTGGATAATGAAGTAGATTTTCAAAGTCTACAGAGAGATGTATGCCAGTTGGAAGAGTGGGCTGAAAGATGGCAGATGGAGTTTAATGCTGATAAGTGTGAGGTGCTACATCTTGGCAGGACAAATCGAAATAGGACGTACATGGTAAATGGTAGGAAATTGAGGAATGCAGTTGAACAGAGGGATCTAGGAATAACTGTGCACAGTTCCCTGAAGGTGGAATCTCATGTAGATAGCGTGGTAAAGAAAGCTTTTGGTGTGCTGGCCTTTATAAATCAGAGCATTGAGTATAGAAGTTGGGATGTAATGTTAAAATTGTACAAGGCATTGGTGAGGCCAATTCTGGAGTATGGTGTACAATTTTGGTCGCCTAATTATAGGAAGGATGTCAACAAAATAGAGAGAGTACAGAGGAGATTTACTTGCCTGGGTTTCAGCAACTAAGTTACAGAGAAAGGTTGAACAAGTTAGGTCTTTATTCTTTGGAGTGCAGAAGGTTAAGGGGGGACTTGATAGAGGTCTTTAAAATGATGAGAGGGATAGACAGAGTTGACGTGGTAAGCTTTTCCCACTGAGAGTAGGGAAGATTCAAACAAGAGGACATGACTTGAGAATTAAGGGACAGAAGTTTAGGGGGGAACATGAGGGGGAACTTCTTTACTCAGAGAGTGGTAGCTGTGTGGAATGAGCTTCCAGTGAAGGTGGTGGAGGCAGGTTCGTTTTTATCATTTAAAAATAAATTGGAGTTATATGGACGGGAAAGGAATGGAGGGTCAGACAATTATTACTTACCCACTGGTGTCTGATGAAAATATATCGAGCGCTACAAGCTCTCACATCCCGCTGTTCCTGTCGAGTATCATTTGACTCACTAGGAGGAGCACCACAGGAAACTCTCGAATATAATAGTAAGATTAAACGAGAACTTACCAGTTTGAAGTTTGATCTTTATTTTATATTTTAATACGTCGAGGGATTACGTGAAGACCCTGCCAGCACGCATGTGCGACATTCTTCAAAGCAGCGGTGTGGAATCACAGTAATAGTAAGTGAACTAAACATAGTAAGATAAGAAGAACTAGGATACCAGTTGACCTTTATAAGAGGGTGGGCATGGAAGGCACGTAATCCCTCGACGTAACTCCTCATAAAATAAAGATCTAACTTCAAACTGGTATGTTCTCGTTTAATCTTACTATTTTACTTCGGAGTCACGTGAGTGACCACGTGAAGATTTTAAAGATCTGTGATTTCATGCCGTGGAACAAATCCATGCTTCACTCACTGCTGAAGTCATCCAAGGGAGGAAGTATGTTATCGTATTCAGACATGAATCAAATTCAAACAATAACAATTTCTTTTAACAAAATAATGCTCCCTTGGGCTATATATATTACAGAATTCAAACTTGATTCTGCAACACCGCAGGTTTGGTTATTGGCTTATTATAAAATAATTGGAAGGTCTCTCTGTGTTGCCAGGATATGGTCCATAGTCACTTCCATGTCTCTAGTTGCCGATGTTGCTGCTGCCCTTGTGGAATGAGATTTAAAATGTCAGTATCCACCCCAGCAGCTCCCAAACCCTGTCTGAGCCATCTAGAGATGGTCTGTGCTGATACCCGGCCATTAGGCTGTTTATAGCTGACCCATAGTGCCAATTTACTATCTCTTAAAGTTTTAGTAGTCTTAAGGTATAGTAGAAGGTGTGTCATTACACACAGTCTGGTGTCAGATGGGTATGCCTGGAATTCCAAAATCTATCCTGATGTTCATGATCTATCTTGTTTAACCAGCTCCAAGATGCGAAAGTTATCTTTTCTGGAGATGCCATCATATTGTCCAGTCTCAATTTATGTAGAGACTGGACCCTTTGAGCTGAGACCAGTGCCATCAGCATACTGTTTTTAATGTGAGCTTTTCCAGGTACAGGGACATTGCTGGTGACCAACCCCTTAGCAATGTTAGTACAACACTGACGTCCCAGATCTGGGAGTACCTCGCTCTAGGAGGGTTAGTGTTGTAAATAACCCTCATAAGTTAAGCAACTAGAGGGTGAGATCCCATGGAGAGTTAGCGTGGTGCCTGCCACCAGTAAGCTGACAGGGCACTCCTAGCGCAATTATAGTGCTGCAGCTCAGTCCTTCATCAATATGAAGGCTGGACAGGAATTCCAGGACGTTGGTGATTGTAGCTGTATTATACGCTACACCAGTCCTTGAGCAATACGACTCCCATATTCCCATGCTGGAGAGGTACTGCTTTTTGTTGATTCTCGATAGGCCGCCATGATCATGTTCATGGTCCTGTCCATCAGCCCATATCTAGCATGATGGACTTATGGCTCAGAGACTATGTCAAGGACCACAGGGACCCATGGCTGTGTAGGCCAATCAGGTACTTCCAAGACACCTGATGCTGAGACCATATGTATTTTGCATAGGACCCGACTGATGAGGCTGGAGGGGGAAAAAACATAGGAAACAATTTTCCCCAATTCAGCGAGTAACGTCCATTGTTGCTGCCCCAGGTCTGGTTCCCAAGCGACATATGTTGTTAACTGGTGATTGAGTCTAGATGCAAATAATAATAATAATAATACATTTTATTTATGGGCGCCTTTCAAGAGTCTCAAGGACACCTTACAAAAATTTAGCAGGTAGAGGAAAAACATGTAAGGGGAATGAAATAATTAGTAGAGACATGACTAGTACACAAAGTAAAGACAGAATTCAATACAAAACATAATATGAGGCAATTAATGCACAGATGAAAAGGGAGGGGAACGTGGGGCTAAGGATAGGCAGAGGTGAAGAGATGGGTCTTGAGGCGGGACTGGAAGATGGTGAGGGACACGGAATTGCGGATCAGTTGGGGGAGGGAGTTCCAGAGCCTGGGAGCTGCCCTGGAGAAGGCTCTGTCCCCAAAACTGCGGAGGTTGGACTTGTGGATGGAGAGGAGACCGGCTGATGTGGATCTGAGGGACTGTGAGGGTTGGTAGGGGGAGAGGAGGTCAGTGAGATATGGGGGGGGCCAGATGGTGGAGGGCTTTTTAGGTGAGGATCAGGATTTTGTAGGTGATCCGGTGGGAGATGGGAAGCCAGTGAAGTTGTTTGAGGACTGGAGTGATGTGATGCCAGGATTTGGTGTGGGTGATGAGTCGGGCGGCTGCGTTCTGGACCAGTTGGAGTCGGTTGATGTAGGTGGAGCTGATGCCAAGGAGAAGTGAGTTGCAATAGTCCAGTCGGGAGGAGATGAAGGCATGGATGAGTCTTTCAGCAGCGGGAGGTGTGAGAGAGGGTCTGAGTTTGGCGATGTTGAGGAGATGAAATAAGGAGGTTTTAATGACATGGCGGATGTGAGGCTCAAGGGAGAGGGTGGAATCAAAGATCACGCCAAGGTTGCGGGCCTGGGGAGATGGGGAGACAGTGGTGCCGTCAATGGTGAGAGTGGGGTTATTGATTTTGCTGAGTGTGGCTTTGGAGCTTATGAGGAGGGATTCTGTCTTATCGCTGTTGAGTTTGATCGATATCTGGTGTCCATATCGTATAGTAATATCAGCAAACATTTTTGTGGTCCAACAGCCATTCGGTGCTGTCATTAAATTTTCATGACCTGGTGTCTGCCACTGTATTGAGCTTACCTGGTAAGCCAAATATGTATGTTAACACGGGAGAGGCGGCACCGCTGCTGCACTTGGGCAGCGCGTCCTCCCGACCGGACTCAGATGAGTATGATCGGCCGGGCCGACTCCTGCTGGGCTTTGCCTCCAGCCTGATGCGCTGATTTGAGCTGTACAGCTCGCGGCGCTGGATTCGGCTCAGCAGAGTTGAAGTCGGTAACTGGACCACAGCAACCGTTCCAGACGGTCACTTCCACTGCCCTTGGGCAGCGCGTCCTCGTGGCCGGACTCCCTGAGTCTATCGGCCGGACCAACTCTTGTTCTGCTTGCCTCCAGCCCGCTGCGCTGTTTCCGGGTATACAGCTCGCGGTGTTGGGATCAGCTGTGCTGAGTTAACATGACTGTGGACCAGGTGCTGCTGGTTGCCCCCGGCTGTCGGGCTGTCGGAACTTTCACAGTTCCCCGCAGCCATTGAAACGCGACCCGTTTTTTCTTCCCCTTGTCCAAAGTGCTGAAACACAAAGCACAGCAAGGAGAAGAAATACGACCTTAGAATAAATTTTTCTTACCTTCTAGGTCAGTTTTTCAATTTTGCCGCAGGAGCGCTCTCCACCCCCGCCCGTCGCTGTTGCACTGCATGAGATGCTATGTCGCGCATGCGTGCTGGCGGGGTCTTCACGTAATCACTCACGTGACTCCGAAGTAAAATGAAAGCCATCCTCTAGCACATGTTCTCTTTCTGTCACTTCTGCTGCAGTTTGCTTCCAATTTCATTGTACAAAAGTGTATGTCATTCGCGGCTATTGGTACAAGGAAAGATGGCAGTAATTTGGGATGTATCTAGTTCAGCCAGTGATTAAAAGCACTTTAATTTACACAGGACCCGGCATGTCTAATAACTCTAACTAATCTTACCCATTAGACTGAAAAATGAAGGCCCTGGTTTGGAACTGCAGCATGAAGAGCAATCAAGCCAATGACCTCACCCAGTATTTAGCTAACAATGGGACAGTGGCAGTTTTAAAGGGAAGACATTTTAACTTCGCAACAGTCATACTTGGTTTTACGTGTCAGCTTAGCTGAGTTAATATCATTAATGGATTCAAAGGCAATTTGAGGATTTAAGCACTCAATTTAATGTCAGCACTGAGGGAGTGTCAGACTATCGATGGTGCTATCCTTCAAAAGAGATTTGAAACTGAGGCCTCATCTCAATGCCATGCCTATGTGGTGCCCTTTTGAAGAGGACAATGGTATACATCCAGATGACCTGTTTGGTATTCCTTCAACAATCAACATCAGCAAAAATCTTGTAGATTAATCAATTCAAGTCAATAAACTGAATAGTCATAGATGCAGTGTGGAAACATGCCTTTCGGCCCAACTTGCCCACACCGGCCAACATGTCCCAGCTACTCTAGTCCCACCTGCCCGCACATGGTTCATATCCCTCAAAACCGGTCCTATCCATGAAACCTAGCTGTTTCTTAAATGTTGCGATAGTCCCAGCCTCAACTACCTCCTCGGGCAACTTGTTCACCCATACTGTGTGAAAAAATTACCCATCAGATTCCTATGAAATCTTTTCCTCTTCACCTTAAACCTATACGGCCTGTCCCACTTACGTGACTTTTTAGGCTAAATTTTCAACATGTTGAGAATTTTCGGCGACCTATGATGGGTGCCGGCAGTCGCCGAAAAAGTTGCGTTAGTGGGACAGGCCCTTATGTCCTCTGGTCCTCGATTCACCTACTCTGGGCAAGAGACTCAGTGGGTCAGGCAGCATTTCAGCATAGAAGGAATTGGTGACGTTTCGGGTCGAGATGCTTCTTCGGATCAGATCAGATTAATAAATCAAAAATGTATTTACTGATGCGATATTCAACCTCATTGATCTTAAAAACGATCTTCTTTTCGTTTGAAACTGTTTAATGGGCCGATGCTTGAGGCTGGTGATAATTTGTTCAAACTGGAAAGTTATGCAGCTGTACCAAGTTCAAACACGACCTGAGAGGTTGAGAAATCATATTTGTTCATCTAATTTGGGTGGGGATAAGTGCAGAGTGAGTGAAAGCATGCATTGTAAATGGGGGAAATAGTCATTTCATTGGTGTTTTTCAGAATCTGCTGAGTTCAAAGTCTCTGAAGTGGCTGTTTGGTCTTTTCTACCACGATGGCCTGGAATTTGTGATGAAAATAAAGGTGGGACTATGAAACCTTCACCCCTGCACACATGTCGAAGCTGCAGCAGTGTTTCTGCTGAGGTTCATCTCATCTGCTGTATCCATTGTTCAAGATGTGGACTCGGCGAGACCAAACGTAGACTGGGCGATCGTTTCGCTGAACACCTTCTCCTGTGCCTACCTGACCTCCCGTTAGCCAAACACTTTAATTCCCCTTCCCATTCCCGCACTGACCTTTCTGTCCTAGGTCTCCTCCATTGTCAGAGTTAGGCTAAATGCAAATTGGAGGAACAGCATCTTATATTTTGCTTGGGCAGCTTACAACCCAGCGGTATGAATATTGATTTCTTTAACTTCAAGTAGCCCCGGCATTCCTTCTCCCTCCATCCCTCGCCCACCCAAGTCGCACCAGCTTCTCGTTCTCACCTAGCAAACAGCTAACGATGGCCTGTTTCCTTTATCATCGTTACTTTTTTTGCATAACTGTTCCATATCTCTACTTCATTGTCTATATCTCCCATTTCCCTTTCCCGTGATTTTCAGTCTGAAGAAGGGTCTCGACCTAAAACGTCACCCATTCCTTCTCTCCAGAGATGCTATCTGTCCCACTGAGTTACTACAGCATGTTGTGTCTATCTTCAGTTTAAACCAGCATCTGCAGTTCCTTCCTGCACAAGAGTGTTGACCACAACGTCTAGATTTCCATGTTTCACTCGACTGGAGCTTGCAGTCTGTTTCAATGAAGTTTCCTGACACCACGACACAAATTCTGGACCATTGTTCCAATGCAAAGATTTATTTCCTTTCTTCTCCCCAATGCTCTTCACTAATTGAAATGTTCCTTAACCTTCATGTGACCACCACTGAGTAATCCCTGCTGTGGTTACACACGATGACAACACCATTAATTCTTGCCCATCCAAACAGAAATGTGGAATTAGTGCATTTCCTGAGAAAACATTTGGGCTAAAGCTAGTTTGGTCCATGTCCTTCAGCTCAAAACGTTGCCTATTTCCTTCGCTCCACAGATGCTGCCTCACCCCGCTGAGTTTCTCCAGCATTTTTGTCTAACTCCATGTTGTTGTTTAGTTTATTGTCACGTGTACCGAGGTACAGTGAAAACCTTTTTGTTGCCTGCTATCCAGTCAGCAGAAAGGCAATACCCGATTACAATCGATCCATTTACAGTGTATAGATCACTGGTTCCCTTTTTTTTGGCCATGCCCCACCTAATCACCTCTAAAATCCTGATGCCCCCCCCCCCCCCTTGCTTTCCCTTGAGAGAAAACGGAGGAAATAGATATTATAAGGGTAACTTAGCAAAAGCTCTTTGAATCGCATTTCTAAATCCAATTCAATAAATAAGGTTCTCCCATGACCTCGCGCGCTTCGTGCGACGTGCATGAAGAGCGATGGCGCGGTGATTATGTAATAACTACACAATAAAGACCTTTTTCACCCCCAAAAAATTATTTACTCAAAATAACATCTGAAACATAAACTACATATGTTTACCTGATGAAAAATCCAAAAAAATTAACAAAATCGAAAATTTGGACCCAGACCTCCTCAGTCGCGCTCAATTGCCCCCCTTAAAAATCAAATTGCCCCCCTGTGGGGCGTACGCCCCACGTTGGGAACCACTGGTATAGATAGATACATGATAAGGGAATAATGTATAGTGCAAAGTAAAGCCAGCTAAGTCCAATCAAGGATAGTCAAAGGGTCACCAATGAATAGATAGTAGTTCGGCACTGCTCTCCGGTTGTAGTATGATGATTTATTTGTTTGATATTCTGGTCAAAATAATTTGCTTAGTACTTCCATATATTAATGGCATATCTAAATTGCTCTACGCATACCAATGGTCAGGTGTGGAAAAAAAACTTGGTGCGCATAAGCCGGGGTCAGTTTTTATTCGAGTTCCATTTTTATTTCATATCAAACAGCACTGAAGTTGAAATGGATGGGTAATTTTTCAAGCTTGCTGGGCACACAGTAGCTGAGATTAATTTTACATAGTGTTTATATATAATTATCCTTCACTCATTGCATTTTCTGGATAAATAGTCCTGCGTGCAACCTCTGCTCTTTAAAATGATTATTTCATGCACAAATTGAATAGACAATTTGCTCAATCACATATCCTACCCTCCTCCCATTCACCGGCTGAGCCAGAGATGGTAATAACTATCTCCACCTATCTGCAAAATTATTCCCCTCAGCTGAAGGTGGACACAAAATGCTGGAGTAACTCAGCGGGACAGGCAGCATCTCTGGAGTGAAGGAATGGGTGAAGTTTCGGGTCGAGACCCTTCTTCAGCTTCTCCCTCAGCTGAATCCAAACGCTGGGCTTTGGCCCATCTTGACCCCTCTTTGGCAGCTTTACCCCCCTCCTCCATCATCTGTCCATTTCCCGCCACAATGCTGCCTGAACCACTGTTTAATTTAAGGGCCTGTCCCACTTAAGCGATTTTTCAGGCGACTGCCGGCGAATGTCAAGTTCCCGGCAGTTGCCTGAAAAACCGGCAAATGGAACGGCGACTGTCAGAGTGGAAAACACACACACACACACACACATCACTTCCTTCACCAGCCCGTTATGCAGGCGGGGGACAGGGCAAGCGGGGGGAGCTCTGTCTGAGTGAAATTCTCACGGTGCAAAGCCAAGGTAATACAGACGAACACCGCGATGAACAGGAAGGTTGGCGCTGTAATTAAGACGGCTAAGGCACAGTGTACAGTAAGTCCTTTAAAAGAGGGGGGGAGAGGGGGAGTAGAAGGGGGAGAAAGGGGGGGAGAAGGAGGGAGAAGAAGGGAGAAGGAGTGGAGAAACTTTTAAGAAGCCAGCCAACTTTTAAGAAGCCAGAGCTACACGGCTGTGAAGCTCGGTGGACATTTAACATTACCGGTCGGTTATCCTTGGTTCTGAAAACTATTGGTTATGTTTTTTTTCCCCAAAGAGCCAATGAAATTCACCAGTCAGCACCGGCTACAACCTACGTGAACCCTCGACCTCCTGGCGACCCACCTACGGCACGAGAATTCTCGCTTCTCTCCATGGCGGCTTCATTCTAGGCACCGCTAATTTTTCAGCATGTTGAAAAATTCACAGCGACCATAATGAGGCCGTGACTAGTTCCCAGAATGCGGGAACTCCTCACGACCATGAAGGCAACTCCCCGGCTACCACCCGCGAACATGTGGTGACCATGTGACGACTGCGTAGTCTCCTGCAGTTGCCTAAAAAGTCGCCTAAGTGGGACAGCCCCATAAGTTTAGCAATACAACATGGAAATAGGCCCTTCTGCCCACCGAGACCATTTTAACTATTGGTTACCCATTGACACTAGTTCTATGTTATCCCACATTCACATCCACTCCCCGCACATTAGAGGCAATTCTACTGAGGCCAATGAACATACAACCCTGCACGACTCTGCGATGTGCAAGGAAACTGGAGCACTGGGTGGAAACATACAAGGTCACAGGAAGAACGTGCAAACTCCACACAGACAGCACCCGAGGTCATGATCGAACCTGGTTCTCTGGTACTGTAAGACAGTAGCTCTCCCACGTGCACCACTGTACTGCCCAGCACTTTGATATTCGCTAACAATCATTTGTTCCTCTTGATAGGGCAAAGCTAGGTTTGGGGGAATAGCTGGGTTCCTGCAACACTTTGACTTTTGCTGGGAATAAGTACCTGTTCATACTGTGAAATGTTGATTCCACTGTGGTGGATGTTTATGTTAAACTCTATTGTGTATTGTGTTCTTTTTATTCTTCTGGCTGTATGGTAACTCAAATTTCACTGTACCAATTGGTGCTGTTGATGGCTGCCTCGCCTACAGTCTGTTTGTCTTTTTTATTGTTAGTTGTTTAAAATATGTTTTTGGAGGTTTTTTTTTGTAATTTGTGTGGGGGAGGGGGGTAGGGTAAGGGGGGAACCGTCTTTCAGTCACTTCCTGGCGAGGATGCGTATATTCTCCGTGTCGCGCCCTCGCCACCCCGCCTCGCGGCCTACCTACTGGATTGGCGCGGCCTTTCCAGCCAGGACTGGACCAGAGCTTCAGCAGCGGCGGCGCAGCACTAGATACATCGCGGAGCGGGCGATGCCTCACCTGGGATCTCCGTTTGAGGCTCCGGAGTGTTGGGCCCGCTGCATCAACATCGCGGAGCTGTGGTTTGTGGAACTCCCAATGCGGGCGGCGCTAACCAACATAGCTGAGTCCTGGGACCCTTTGCCGGGGGCCAGCAGCACTGAATCTCGGCCCAGCTCGGCCTGTGGACTTTGGGAGCCCTGGACTCCGGTGGAAGGTGGCCGATTTAGAGGATGTTCTTCTGTTCGATGGGGTTCCATCCATCCCGGCGAGAGGGCCTGAACATCGGGCCGCCCGTGGCGGCGACTGCGGAAGGCTCGGGAGGCCATGACCACGGATGAACATCGGGGAATATTAGCGAGGAGGTTGACTGGACTTTGGTTCCTTCCCTCACAGTGGGGAACTTTGGTGCCCCTGTGGGGATGTTTGTGTTGTGGACTACTGTGTTTTGTGTTTTTGTTTTTTTTTATTCATATGACTGTACGGGAAATAATATTTCATTGTCTCTGACTTAAAGACAATGACAATAAATTGAATCCAATCAAATCAAATCAAATCAAATCAAATCAACTTGGTGCTGACATGGATAGAAAATTGGTTAGCAGACAGGAAACAAAGAGTAGGGATTAACGGGCCCCTTTCAGAATGGCAGGCAGTGACTAGTGGGGTACCGCAAGGCTCGGTGCTGGGACCACAGCTATTTACAATATACATCAATGATTTAGATGAAGGGATTCAAAGTAACATTAGCAAATTTGCAGATGACACAAAACTGGGTGGCAGTGTGAACTGTGAGGAGGATGCTATGAGGATGCAGGGTGGCTTGGACAGGTTGGGGGAGTGGGCAGATGTTGGTGAATGTGAGGTTATCCACTTTGGTGGCAAAAACAGGAAGGCAGATTATTGTCTAAATGGTGTCAAGTTGGGAAAAGTGGTAGTACAACGGGATCTGGTGGTCCTTGTTCATCAGTCACTGAAAGTAAACATGCAGGTACAGCAGGCATTGAAGAAAGCGAATGGCATGTTGGCCTTCATAACAAGAGGAGTTGAGTATTGGAGCAAAGAGGTCCTTCTGCAGTTGTACAGGGCCCTAGTGAAACCACACCTGAAGCATTGTGTGCAGTTTTCGTCTCCAAATTTGAGGAAGGATATTCTTGCTATTGAGGGAGTGCAGCGTAGGTTTACAAGGTTAATTCCTGGGATGGCGAGACTGTCATATGTTGAGAGAATAGAGTGGCTGGGTTTGTATACTCTGGAATTTAGGATGAGAGGGAATCTTATTGAAACATATACGATTATTAAGGGTTTGGACACACTAGAGGCAGGAAACATGTTCCCGATGTTGGGGGAGTTCAGAACCAGGGGCCACAGTTTAAAAATAAGGGGTAATCCATTTAGAACGGAGATGAGGAAATGCTTTTTCACACAGAGAGTTGTGAGTCTGTGGAATTCGCTACCTCAGAGAGCGGTGGAAGCTGGTTCTCTGGATGTTTTAAAGGGAGATTTAGATAGAGCTCTTAATGACAGCGGAGTCAAGGGTTATAGGGAGAAGGCAGGAACGGGGTACTGATTGTGGATGATCAGCCATGATCACATTTAATGGTGGTGCTGGCTCGTAGGGCCAAATAGCCTACTCCTGCACCTATTGTCTATTGTCTATTGTCTAAAAAGGGCTTCAAATGAAATGCAAAATGAAACATTCAGATTTCCAGCATCTGCAGTTTCTTGATTTTCAATTCAAAAACTAGTTCTCCTTTCAAGAGTCAAGTTTGATTTAAAGTTATTTATCCACAGATATGAGTTCAGTTGAAGGTTTCTTCCATTACAAAGAAAGGACAAAAGTGATCCTAATTATGACTCATGAGATTAAAAATACGACTGCCACATTATTCAGCTGCATTAGGAGAAATGTTCTTGCTGTAAATGTAGTGCAATGCTACAGATCATGTGTAATAGCTTTAATTGGGCAAAACAATAAGGCCTGGTTTACGTCATTGGTTCATTGGAGATTAGATTTTCTTTGCAAAACTAGCATTGAAAGGAAGATGTAACGGGGCAGCATGGTGGTGCAGCGGTAGAGTTCTCATCTCCGCCGGCTATCAGGAAGAAAGTATAGGAGTCTGAAAACTGAAACGATCAGTTTTAGGAATCCTTGGCTAGCACGGTGGTGCAGCGGTAGAGTTGCTGCCTTACAGTGCCAGAGACCCGGGTTCCATCCCGACTACGGGTGCTGCCTGTATGGAGTTTTTACGTTCCCCCCGTGACCACGTGGTTTTTCTCCAAGATCCTCAGTTTCCTCCCATACTCCAAATACATACAGATTTGTAGGTTGCTATAATGTAAATTGTCCCTAGTGCGTGTAGGATAGTGTTAATGTGCGAGGATCACTCATCTGTGCGGACTCGGTGGGCCGAAGGGCCTGTTTCCATGCTATATCTATAAACTGTAGCTGGACCATGTTGGCAGGTGTGGGCAAGTTGGGCCGAAGGGCCTGTTTCCACACTGTATCACTCTATGACTCTACGACTAAACTAAACCGTTCATCGCATATGTAAAGTGAATGTAATATTGCAAAGCACCTGTGCTCCATACGTGGACATCCTCATTAAAATGTTCCTTTCTATTCTCCACATTGCTAATTTAGTTATTTCGAGTCTTCGTCAAAGTCACCAAAACACTATTTACTTCCTCAACAGCAAGGATCCATGGAGACAGCACCAACAGTTAGCTCTTCGGAAGTGCTAATTAAGTGTACATGTTCCTCAGTAATACTGAGGTTAAAGAAATAAATACAGATTCAGGACGGGACTTTATAGAATAGATCTGGACCACTGACTGTTAATGTACCAAACTCTCGTTTAAATTCTTGATAGTAGAAACTGTTCAAAAAAGTTCTCTCTTAAAATATTCTGCGGAGTTTCTTCCAAACAAGAATTTACATTAAACAGCAAACTACCCTTACAAACTAAGGATAGGATCTCAACTTCCATAAAGAGGTGTTAGATTTAATCATTTTAAATCTGGTTAGGTTTACCCTTGATTGGAAAAATCAAGGCTGATTTGATAGTATCACCAAATTCAGTTTTTGAATAAACATTAATGGAGTCATTTTTAATTATTCATTTGAGTATTAAGCCAATATTGCAGGTAATCTGATCTTACTATCTACTGAAAGGTGCAAGTTGTTTTACTTTACTTTAGAGATATAGCGCCGAAACAAGCCCTACCGAGTCCTCTCCGACCACCGATACCTCATACACTAACCAACTCTATCTCTAAACTGTTAGGGACAATTTTACACTTAAAAAAATTAATGCCACAAACCGTACTTCATTGTAGTGTGGGAGAAAACCGGAGCCCCCGGAGAAAACCCACGCGGTCACGGGGAGAACGTACAAACTCCGCACAGACAGTTCGCACGGTCAGGATCAGGCCCGGGTTTCCGGCACTGCGAGGCAACAATGCTACTGTTGTGCCACCTCACCTCTCCGCCTACTGCTCACAGTTATCACAGTCAGAGAGAGCCATCGTGGTAAACAAGGGAAGAGGCCTTTTGGCCCATTGAAACCATGCTGACCCTCAACAACAAACCAATCAATGAAGCCCATTTCTTTATTACACCCACATCCTTATGAACTTCCAGCAGATTCTGCCAAGTAACTACACGGAGAGCAGCAGACAACTGAATCACCCTATCAGAGAACAGTCCTGAACTGCTATCTACCTCATTGGTGACTCTCGGACTATCTTTGATCGGACTTTGCTGGCTTTACCTTGCACTAAACGTTATTCCCTTATCATGTATCTGTACACTGTAAAAGGCTCGATTGTAATCATGTATTGTCTTTCCGCTGACTGGGTAGCAGGCTGTACCTCGGTACACGTGACAATAAACTAAACTGAACTGAAACGCACGTTTTACAGTGGCCTATTAACCCACAAACCCATCTGTGGGAAGTGGGAGGAAAGTGGAAGAAATCCATGCGGTCACAGGGTTTACAGGCCAAGATGGCGGCTGCCTGCGACGACTTTTGCGGAGCACCAGAACATACAAACTGCACAGAGCAGGGCTGAGCCCATGATTGAGGAGGTGCCACTGTGCCACCGTGTTCAAGTGTTGAAAGTTTCCTCAGTCAGAATCATCCCTGCTTTTGTCTTCCCCATGAGACCATCACGCAAACCAACCTCTCTTCCATCGACTCCATCTCCACTTCATACTGCCTTGGCAAGACCACCAGCATAATCAAAGAACAGTCTCACCTCATTCACTGCCTCTTCTCCCCTCTGCCGTCAGGCAAGAGGTTCAGAAGATTGAAAACACTTATCTCTAGGTTCAGGGACAGTTTATAGCAAAATAGGAGGAACAGCATCTCATATTTCACTTGGGCAGTTTACAACCCAGTGGTATGAACATTGATTTCTCTACCTTCAAGTAATCCCTGCATCCCCTCTCTGTCCATCCAGCAATCCAACCAAAACAACGGTGGAACAGGCGGAGGACGATGGCTGTCCTTAATGGAGCATCACAACGGCTGGGAAGGTGGATGAAGGCTGCAGCAGGAAAGGGTCCCCGGTCGTCTTGGACTCCATGCCACTGGATCCTGACCCAGATCTGTCAAGGACCGTGTGGTGGCTGTCTGTGCACCAGTCTCCCCACGTTAAACAAAGTCACGCACAGGCGTCCACGATCCCTATGGAGAGGAGAGGACAGTCATACTCATTTCGAGTGACCGCCGATGAATAGGAAAGTGAGGGGCAGCTTCTTCACACAGATGGTGGTTGATGAATGGAACGAGTTGCCAGAGGCAGCAGTTGAGGCAGGTACAATAACCTTTAAAAAGGCATTTGGACGGGTACATGGAAAGGAAATATTGAGGGATGTGGCCAAGCGAAATATGAGATGCTGTTCTTCCAACTCTGACAATGGAGGAGGCCTAGGCCAGAAAGGTCAGTGTGGGAATGGCAAGGGGGAATTAAAGTGTTTGGCAACCTGGAGATCAGGTAAGTCCAGCAGACCATCGTAGACGTAAATAGCCACTGCCTGTGGTTGGAGAACAAACTATTTCTGTGAAATTATCGGCAAAGACAAGTAAAAACACATTTTGACTATGGGTTGGTTTTTCACTTTCTGAGGGAGACATTTGAAACTGTGAAATAACACTTCAAAGGTCAGACATTTTGTTCATGGAATGAAGTATATGGACACATTGATCTGTTTTGTAGTAAATGCCTACTATGTTGTGTGTGCTGAAGCAAAGCAAGAATTTAATTGTCCTATCATGGACACATGACAATAAACTCACCTGAACACCTGAACACTTGATAACAATATGTAATCGTCTGCAGACATTGAGCCCTCGAGATGACACAGGAGTTGGGGAACTGTCATAATCACATGCAGATAGAGACAAAATGCTGGAATAACTCAGCGGGACAGGCAGCATCTCTGGAGAGAAGGAATGAGTGATGTTTTGGGTTGAGACCCTTCTTCAGACTGAGAGTCAGGTGAGAGGGAATCTGGAGATATGGAAGGGTATAAAGAGAATGTAAGGTGTCGCGTGTGGTACAGGTATATCCAAAATCACAATGTAACAAGGTGCAATCTATCAAGGTGGCACTGTATTATGCATTGCTTCATGAAAGCAGCAGGCATATACTGCACGTGGAAATATTTAATCTGAATTGTGCCCTGCAAGACTACAAGTCATATTTAAAATGCGGGGCACTTCCACTAAAATCTGTACCACGGTCCTGCTAAAATGTCACCTATTCAGGAAGGAAATGGATTTGCTCTTCCCGTTTACACTGGACAGGGTCCTCTGGTGGAAACCACATCCTGGCTTCACGAAGCTACGATGCTGGAAGATCTCCCCACAAATGTTCGCAATGTAAATCTACAATCTGTGAACAGATGGTTGCCAGTAAATCTGCCTGAAGAATGCGTGGAGGTGGCATCTCACCATATGTTCCAGGCATGAAGCTGCCAGAACCATTGGCACCGGCCCAGTGGAATGGAGCCAGTACTCATGGTCACTATCTCTACATCAGGAGGAACATGTTGTGCATTGCTATTACCTGAACTCTGAGCAAGTCCTTTATGGTCTGTTTGTCCACCTTCGTTTCGCCACCTTGACTTAAACACCCACCCAATTCACACATAGCCTTGCCAACTGTCAAGATTCAAGAGAGAGTTAGATATAGCTCTTAGAGCTAATGGAATCAAGGGATATGGGAGAGAAAGCAAGAACGGGGTACTGATTTTGGATGATCAGCCATGATCATATTGAACGGCCATGCCGGCTCGAAGGGCCGAATGGTCTACTCCTGCGCCTATTTTCTATGTTTCTATGTTTCTCTGACTACATTAATGTTCTCGGTGACACTTTAAATGAAGCTCTGAGCAATTTCACCAGGAGATGTCGTTCCCAATGTGAGTTGGTTGCATTCTGTCCTCCCCTCCTGCCACTGGCCACCCAATATGCCCATTAGCAGTGTATTGCTTTACATAGAAACATAGAGATGTGGAATATTGGTGCAGTGACAGGCCAATCAGCCCTTCAGGTCACCTCCACTGTTCAATACAATCATCCACATATGATCATCCACATTTGCTACTCTATCCCTGCTCGCTCCCTCATATCCATTGATGTCTTTAGCTTTTACAATAGGCTCGGACACCTTCTCGGACATATGGATGATCTGGCCTCAATTTGTCAAGAATTCTACAGGTACAGCAAGCTTTGGGGAATAAATGTCTCATGTCTCAGAATGAATGAATGAATGAAAGATTGAATGAATAAGTTTTGAATGAATAAGTTTATTGGCCAAGTATTCACATACAAGGAATTTGCCTTGGTGCTCTGCCAGCTAGTGACAACATGACATACAGTGACAGTTAAGAAAGATACATAAAACATTAAACATTAATAATGAAACATTATTGATTAAGCTTGTGAATTAAATAAAATACCAAAGCAAAAGAGGCTACAGATTTTTGGAAATCTACTCGTGGAAAAAAAGCTGTTTTTATGTCTGGCTGTGGCAGCTTTGACAGTCCGGAGTCGCCTTCCAGAGGGAAGTGACTCAATAATGACACATCCCTATTGTTGGGTCATGGTACATGGTCCCCAATGTGGCTACATCCGTCTTCCATCCACTTTGCCATTGTTTCAATGAGATCCCCCTGACACTCTCAACCCAATAGTCCCAATCTCCCTCCATACATCAGCCCTGCTGTCTCAGGAATCAGTCTGGTGAATCTTTGTCAAACAGCATCTGTGGAGGCCGCTCCTCTCTCACCTCCATCCAGAGAGCTAAACAATCCTTGCGGGTGAGAGAGAGCGATTCACTTTCCCCTCCTCCGACCTCATCTATGGTGATTGCTTTGCTGAGCGCTCTGTGCCATGTTGCTGTTTGGGTCTCCCATTGCCTGCTATTTCAATTCCCTTTCCCTTTTTCACACCAATCTGTCAGGGTGAGATTAAATGCTGTCCAGAGGACCAGCACCTGATGGCATGGACAATTCATTCTCCAATTTCTAGTAAACCACATCCCCTCTGCCCTATCCTCTCCCCTCCTATCTATCCTGGTCTGCTCCTGCACCCCTTCCTCCCACAATATCCCCCTGCTATGCTCCCATCCTCCCGCCTACAACATCTTCCCATCACCCACTAGATCATCTTGGCAGGCTCCGCCACATCTACTCCCGGGATGAGGTGTTCCATACTTGTGTCATCCGAGCTGTCCTCATTCTTCAGGGAACATGGGATCCTCTCTTCTGTCATAGACGAGGCCCTCATGCATGTCTCCATTGTGTCCCATAAGTCTGCTCTCCCTCTTGGTTCTTGGTTTCTTGGTCCTCCAAAATATTCCAAATGGAATTTAAACTTTAAACTCCTCCTCCCCCCCAGATGCAACTTGGGCAGAGATCCCCTCTGGTTCGCACCTTTCAGCCCACCAGAATCCATATCCAACATGTTATCCTCGGACATTATTGGGTTGATCCTAAAGGATCTCACCACTAATCACATCTTCCCACCCCCACCTTTTTCTTCCTACTGCATGGACCATTCTCTAACCAACTCCTTGGTTAACTCATCCCTTCCCACCCAATCCGCCCCCCCCTCCCCAGGTACTTTCCCCTGCAACCGCAGGAGATGCATCACCTGTCCTTACACCTCCTGCCTCTACTCCGTCCTGGGTCCCCGACAGTTCTATCAGGTTAGACAGAGTTTACATGTACCTCTTCTAATCTCATCTAGTGCATCTGGTGTTCCCGCCGTGGGCTCCTGTGCATCAGCGAGACTGAGCGAAGGCTTGGCGACTGTTCAGCTGAACACGTGCTGGGTCCACCAAGACCTACGAGATCTCTCGGGTGCCAACCATTTAAACTCCCCACTTCCCATTCCCACACTGGCCTATCTGGGCCTCCTCCATTGACAGTCAGACCACAGACAAATTGGAGGAACAGCGCCTCATATTAAGCTTGGGCAGCTTACACCCCAGCAGTGCGAACATTGAATTCTCCAATTTTAAGTAACTTCTACTTAATCCCCTCCCCCCAATCCACTTGCCATCTTCCCCCACGCTTGTCCTTTTGCCAGCTCACCATTCATAAGATCATAAGATCACAAGTGATAGGAGCAGAATTAGGCTATTCAGTCCATCAAGTCCACTCCACCATTCATTCATGGCTGATCTATCTCAGGCTTCTAACTCCATTATCCTGCCTTCTCCCCATAACCTCTGACACTTGCACTAATCAAGAATCTATCTATCTCCGCCTTAAATATATCCACTGACTTGGCCTCCACAGCCTTCTGTGGCAAAGAATTCCTCAGATTCACCACCCTCTGTCTAAAGAGGGTCTACATATTGTTTCCCTCTTGAGATCACACCTTCCCAAGCCAACAATGGGCCTACCAGACACCGCCCTGCCTGCGATCATTTTGTGGCTGACCCTGATTGATTCTGCTCTATTTCAGTCTGAAGAAGGCTCCAGACCCAAAACATCACCCCTCTTTTTTTCTCCAGTGATGCTGCCTGACCCGCTGAGCTACTCCAGGCCTTTTGTGTCTTATTGGGTTTGTAGGTTAATTAGCTTCTGTAAATCGCCCCTGGTGTTTAGAGAGACAATGCAAAAGTGGGATAACATAGACCAAGTGTGAATGGATGATCAATGGTCGGCATGGCCTCGGTGGGCCGAAGGCCCTGTTTCCACGCTGTCTCAGAACTTCTACACGGAAGTATTTCTTCATGTATGGGGGCAGAGTAAATACATTTTGTAAATGGTGCTATAAATAAAACCCTTGAAATGCAATTCACTTTCTCATGTGCTGTGAAATCCTTTTACAGCCGGGTTCAACAATGCAAGTCACACTGGATGGTTTAAATCATCCCAAGTTTGCCTGCCACTCTGTGATAAATGTGCCCACGGTCTCCGTTTAGATCCGAGGGAATAATATGGGCCATAGTTTTGAGCAAGACCTTTCAGACACTGGCTAATGGCCGTTGGGGGGGGGAAACAAAAGACATAATGATATAAAACACATGTTTAAGACGCAAGCGTAGTTTTGAAAAAGAAAATACGCTGTTGCAGTAACAATGCGCACCCACATAATTTGGTCTGCAAACGTCGCACAGTCAACCTTCACGCATATCCCTGTGTTTAACTATCTTTGTCCCCTTTCTCCAGTTTAGATTAGTTTAGTTTAGCGATGCAGCGCGGAAACAGGCCCTTCAGCCCGCCGTGTCCACACCGACCAGCGATCCCCGCACATTAACATCACCCTACGCACACTAGGGACATTTTTTTAAATATTTGTACAAATTAACCTACAATCCTGTACGTCTTTGGAGTGTGGGAGGAAACCGAAGATCTCGGAGAAAACCCACACTGGTTACGGGGAGAACGTACAGACTCTGTACAGACAGCACCCGTAGTCAGGATGGAAGCGGGATCTCTGGTGCTGTATGCAGTAACTCTATTGCTGCGCCATCATGAAGCTGTTAGCAACTCACTGTGTGTATTTTGTCCAGTTTTCCCACTTTAACTCCCATAAATATATGCCTGTCCCACTTTCACGACCTAATTCACGACCTCTGCCGAGTTTGCCCTTGACTCATACTCGCAGCATGGTCGTCACGAGGTCGTAGGTCGTAGGTAGGTCGTAGCAGGCCGTGATGTTAGTCGAAGTTACTCGTGGCATCAAGTAGGTCGGGGCGTTTTTCTAGCCTTACAACAAATGTTCACGAGTAAAAAAGGTCGTGAATTAGGTCGTGAAAGTGGGACAGGCCCTATATATTGCCATCAGTAATAGAGTTGCTTCAACATGATCAGCACTAGATTAGTACTCCACTATCAGATCTTCTTAGCCTCCGCCTATTGACACAATCAGGCATCTTGAGCATTACTAGAGGGCCAACTGCACATAAAGTCTTTGTTTCATCATACTTACCCTAATTCCAACAGTTGTGAAATAGGTTATATTAATGAATATTAAATTGAAATCTATTAGGACTTAGTAATGCTGTGAAAAAAAAAATCATATCTCACAACTCATAAAAGTCTGTACATTCCTCCAGTTGAGAGATTAAAAAAATCATCAGTTTCATCCTGACAAAAGTCACTCAGTGGGACCATTTTCTCTATTCCTCTTTCCGCAGTTATCACCCGATCCGCTGGGAATATCCAGAGCTTTCTCTTGTTATTCAGATTGATTCCAGCATAACTTCATCCCTGGTGTTTATGACATGCCCTGGGTATAGTTCAATGTAGTGTAGTCCAACAGCACTTTGCAGAAGTGTTATCAACTAACATTTGCAACCAGAGCAGAAGATATAAGGCCAAATGGCCAAATGCTTGGTCAAAGATGCAGGCTTTGAGGAAGATAGACACAAAATGCTGGTGTAACTGCGGGGCAGGCAGCATCTCTGGAGAGAAGGAATCGCTGATGTTTTGGATCGAGACCCTTTCTTCAGCTTGTCCTGCTGAGTTACTCCAGCATTTTGTGTCTATCTTTGCTTTAAACCACACCTGCATTTCCTAGGCTTTGAGGAAGGTCTCAGATAAGGAAAGTAGGCGGAGAGATTGAAGGAAGACTGTGGAGTGAAGCTCATCACAAGGAGAGAGAGAGAGACAGAGAGAGAGAGATGGGGGGGGGGGGGGAGAGGGAGAGAGGGGGGGGAGGGGGGGGAGGGAGGGAGAGGGAGAGAGAGAGAGAGGGAGGTGGAGGGGAGAGGGAGAGGGGAGAGGAGGAGGGGGAGAGGGAGGGAGAGAAGGGAAGGGGCAGTGAGAGGAGAGAGAGAGAAAGAGAGAGCATGAGAGAGAGAGAGAGAGAGAGAGAGAGAGAGAGAGAGAGAGAGAGAGAGAGATGTAAAGATGGAGTGAATGTCTGGGAAAAGGAATCTAAAAGTTACTGATACGACCAAATACATCGATCATTGTTACGTTGTGAAAAGAGTTGGTTGTTAAATAAGATTGAGGGCAACATTTATTTGGTCAGGTTTTATTTTTGCTGTTCGTGTGTGTTTTTTTGTGTGGAATTCATCAGTGTGGCACCAATGAGATAATGTCGGGCTGACTCTCCAGATTGCTCTGGGTAGTCATGGAGAGAGATTGCCATGGTTACAGATAACATTGGGTAGTTATGTGCGGGACAACTGCAGTGCTGCCTCATTTATTTTTAAACTGGCAGCGTTTCACAGTGGTGTTTTTTTTTTTTCTGATGTGATCTTTTTCTCTCAGGCAGGGTGAATGAATTCAGAGCCTTGATGGGATATTGTTCCAGACTCTGCCGTGCGTGGAAAAAAAAACACGGCCTTGTCAATCCGCATTGCCAGTGCTAGACTTTTGTGCGTGAAGCTTAGGGGCTAGTGGAGTCAAGGGATATGGGGAGAAGGCAGGCACGGGTTATTGATTGGGGACGGTCAGCCCTAATCACAATGAATGGCGGTGATGGCTCAAAGGGCCGAATGGCCTCCTCCTGCACCTATTTTCTATGTTTCTATGTTTCTAAGTCACGAGATTTTTCGTTTAAAAATAATGTGTTTATGGATTGCGTGCGTGCTGCTTCTCCCATTATTGTCCACGTTTCAGGGCTAATGTCTCTCCAACACATGGACACTGCAGGAACTGCAGATGCTGGAAAATCGAAGGTAGACAAAAGTGCTGGAGAAACTCAGCGGGTGAGGCAGCATCTATGGAGCGAAGGAAATAGGCAACATTTCGGCCCGAAACGTTGCCTATTTCCTGTTTTAATTTTTTATTATTTTATTAGAAGCAATTGTACAAGGATAAAACATTCGGCATGTAAAATTATACAATTATTGTACAGCTTCAATGTTAACCTGTTAACCCAGAAAATGAGAGATAAGATAAGTTAGCTTTCATTGCAAAAGGATTTGAGTATAGGAGCAGAGAGGTTCTACTGCAGTTGTACAGGGTCTTGGTGAGACCACACCTGGAGTATTGCGTACAGTTTTGGTCTCCAAATCTGAGGAAGGACATTATTGCCATAGAGGGAGTGCAGAGAAGGTTCACCAGACTGATTCCTGGGATGTCAGGACTGTCTTATGAAGAAAGACTGGATAGAGACTGGTTTATACTCTCTAGAATTTAGAAGATTGAGAGGGGATCTTATAGAAACTTACAAAATTCTTAAGGGGTTGGACAGGCTAGATGCAGGAAGATTGTTCCCGATGTTAGGGAAGTCCAGGACAAGGGGTCACAGCTTAAGGATAAAGGGGAAATCCTTTAAAACCGAGATGAGAAGAACTTTTTTCACGCAGAGAGTGGTGAATCTCTGGAACTCTCTGCCACAGAGGGTAGTTGAGGCCAGTTCATTGGCTATATTTAAGAGGGAGTTGGATGTGGCCCTTGTGGCTAAGGGGATCAGGGGGTATGGAGAGAAGGCAGGTACGGGATACTGAGTTGGATGATCAGCCATGATCATATTGAATGGCGGTGCAGGCTCGAAGGGCCGAATGGCCTGCTCCTGCACCTAATTTCTATGTTTCTATGCTTCTAAGAAGAGAGAAAGAACAAAGGGAAAAAGTGAGAAATGAAAAGATAGCTTGAAAATGCACATAGAAAAGATCCCTGCCTATTTTCTTCGCTCCATAGATGCTGCCTCACCCGCTGCGTTTCTCCAGCACTTTTGTCTACCATGGACACTGCAGGGTGTAGACAGTAATGCCAATGGGTGGGCAGTGATCATTCCTCTGTCACCATGCACACGAGTCCAGCGCATGATACCTCACTCTATCTCCCCATCCCAATATCTACCCTTGCCTAATATCCAATCTTTTCCCCAAACTGCTTCCTGACCCCCTAACTTTCCACACTTCTTTCGTCTCTCATTTAACCTTTGCCTAATCTTCTCTAGGCCCTGATTTTCTCATCCTGATCCTCATCTCCGCATCAAATCCTCACCCTGCCCGGCATTCTCCACAAACAG
Organism: Leucoraja erinaceus; assembly: GCF_028641065.1. Lineage (NCBI taxonomy): Eukaryota > Metazoa > Chordata > Chondrichthyes > Rajiformes > Rajidae > Leucoraja > Leucoraja erinaceus. The sequence goes on along the minus strand of NC_073392.1, from coordinate 39,550,326 downwards.
CACCTTGATCCACGCACCTACCAGTTTTGTCTCTATCCACCAATCATCTCTGCAGTGTAATGTTTTCGGGTTTGGACCTTTCTTGGGGGGGGGGGGGGGGGGGGGGGGGGGGGGGGGGGGTGGGGGGGGGGGTGGGGTGATGGAAGCTGGATGAGAGGAGGGGCGGAACAAAGGCTGGCAGGTAACAGGTAGATGCAGGGGAGGTCATTGTTTTCATAGGCAGATGAGTGGACAAAGTCCAAAGATTAAAGAGACAAAAGGTGTGAGACAAAAGGATTGAAGAGTTACAAATTGTGAAGCCAGAGGATGGAATGTAGGTGAAATGGGAAGAAGTGGGGAGAAATAGATAGGTACAGGGGGGAGGGGGGGAGATGGATTTTCTATGCCTTGCATTTAAAATTGTGAAGAATGTGCATATTTTTCTCAAGGGGTGTAATTTTAACTCGAATGAAAGAATCCTGCACCAGCTCGGATTTTTGTTGTTACCAAGTGAGTCCCCTTTATTTTTAGAGATGATTCCACAGAAGATTGGGTTAAACCTGGCCTTTTTTAGGTTTCCAGCATTGTTTTGTTGGTGGAGTAATGCCTTGACTGATATATATGTTTGAGACCACTGCCATTGAACACCACCAATATCTGAGGCCTTTTGTTGACCTAATCGGGCGTAGAAGTGGGCTTTAACCAGTCTGATGAAGGGTCTCGACCCGAAACGTCACCCATTCCTTCTCTCAAGAGATGCAGCCTGTTCCCGCTGAGTTGCTCCAGCATTTTGTGTCCCTCTCTGGTCTTTAACCTGTGCAAGTTCCACACCTGGAATCTGGAGGAAACTCCCTTATTTACATTTGGATCAGGTGCTTTCAAAAAGTCAATTAAAAAAAAGCATTTTTCGAGATTTTATTTCATCGGTTCTAAATCTCACATTGCATGGTGAGGGTCGATTGGTGTAGGATGAACTTGAAAGCCCTTGATGTAGAACCTTGTTTATTTCACTGAATGATAAAAACAAATTGTGGTTTTCCTTCTGGGCTTTTGTGTTGGTGATGAGCTTGATCCAACTGCCTGCTGTGGCCTCTGATGGGGTTCAAACCACATCTGATGCTGTTTCTAATTTTAATTACCTGGCCCGGGGTGGTTGCACTGTATCACGTGGAACTGAGGTTCACGGGGGCATGTGTGGCTCTGGCATCATTTAAAGTGAACCTACTCACAAGAAATGAGACTCCGACTAATAGATAAATATGACCAATTCTTAAAGAGTTGGTCTCCTTTCATCGACTTTTTGGAATCATGTGATGCAGCGGTACCGTAAGGATTGCTGCTTTCAGTTCATGACGCGGATAGATCTACATCTCCAAATACAGATTTGAAAAATTCTCTTTTAAGGGGCCTTCTCTTCTATTTCTACTTTCCACTTTCTCTCTTCCTTTTTTTATTTTTTATATACACACTTCACGTTTTTCTACTCTCTACCATCTATTTTTCCACTTTTTCCCCTTTCTATTGTTTTCTTTTTCTTGTTCTGCTTACTTCCTTCTTATAACATAAAACTAGAGGTTGTACATAGAATGGATTACGGTATTACATAGTTGGCACCTAAAATTAGGTGCCACTGTACTGTTTTGTGCTGTATTAACTTCTAATAAAATAAACAAAAAAAAATAAAAATAAAAATAAAGTGAACCTTCTCACAGAGCTCAGCCGTGAGAACTGGCTTCAAATGGGTGCAAGTTAGGTGATGGATGATTTCAGTTGTGGATGATTTCAGTTGCAAGCTCCACAAGGGTCTCTTGATGAGAATCACTGTCCCAGACATTGCACACAAACAGTGCTATAGGTGGCCTATGCTTCACCGGGCAGTTTGCTGGAGATCTGTGCACTCAACTGCACCAAACCCCCCATAGTAATGGTCTTCATTGCCCACTCTTACTCTCCCTTCAATCAAACCATTCCAAGGCCAGCAGCAGAATCAAGAAGGAGTTGCACCCTGACCACTCCCTCTTCTCCCCTCTCCCATCGGTATAGAAGTGTGAAAACGCACACCTCCAGATGCAGGGACAGTTTCTTCCCAGCTGTTATCAGGCAACTGAACCATCCTTCAACAACCAGTGAGTTGTCCTGAACTAAGATCTACCTCATTGGTGACATTCGGACCATCAAAGATTGGAGTCTACTGGCTTTACCATGCACTAAATGTTATTCCCTTATCGTGTATCTGCACACTGTAAATAGCTCAATTGTAATCATGTGTTGTCTTTCCGCTGGTTGGTGAGCAGGCAACAAATACTTTTCACTGTACATCGGTACACATGACAATATACTGAACTGAACTGAACCTAAAGGCAATCGATATATTAACATGCCTGCAGTGCCTCTCATTTGGGCACTCGCCCTCCTAAGCAGCACCCAGGACATAATGACACCCAACACCCTGGAACATGACCTCCCCTCCACTCCTTCCAGCCGAGGATTACAACCTCCTGCCCTGAACTCAATCTGACCCTGACCTTTGCACTCCCAACACCCAAGTCTTTGCCCGATGCCCTACAAACTGGAACACCCACAGTCTATTTCTCTTCAATGTACTGGAGGAAAGGCATGTTAACTGGGACAGACCTGCTGTACAGCACATATAGCTCATCAGTTCCTTCTCTCCTTCTCTTCTTCTGCCCCACTGAGTTACTCCAGCATGTTGTGTCTATCTTTGCTGTATAACCAGCCATCTGCAGTTCCTTCCTGCACACCTTGTTCTCCACGCTTTCTCAGAGGCATTGCCACATACTCTCACTCTCAACTCTATCTTGTTTGGTTATTCCATTATTGCACTTTAGATTTTGCTTTCCAGAGGCACCCCAATCCTTGCGCCATTCTGCTGTTTTGCATTTGTCATTGTTGCATCGACCATTATTATGTATACTGTGTGCTTCATGCGAACAATGAGTGTGAGTGGACCCTGGTGTACACGACAATAAACTGATCTAAATCGCATTCTGCCCCGCACATTTTCTGCAAGTCATGGAGTCTACAGCGTGGAAAATTAATTTATTATGGTTAGATGTATCGAGATACAATAAATAAAAAACCTTGCTTTGCGTGCTATCCAGGCACATCATGCCAGGTATAGAGACAACATAAATAGCAAACAGTGCAGACTGTCATGTTACACCGACAAAGAATGTGCAAGTAAAGGAAAGGTCAAGGGTGGCGATGAGGTCGACTGGGCATCAAGAGACTAGTCAACAACAAAGTGAAATAAAAAGGACCTGCGGATGCTGGTTTATACCAAAGATAGACACAAAGTGCTGCAGCAACTCAGCGGGCCAGACAGCGTCTCTGGTGAATATGGATAGGTGATGTTTCGAGTCGGGACCCTTCTTCAGGCTAAGAATGGAAGGCAATGGAACGATGAAATACTTACTTGCGGCAGCGTATTCATAATCATCATCATACTATATTAGCCAAGTATTTTTTGCAACATACGAGGAATTTGATTTGCCACACAGTCACACCATTAAAAAGCAACAGAACACATAAAATACATTTTAACATGAACATCCACCGCAGTGACCCCTCCACATTCCTCACTGTTACGGAAGGCCAAAAAATGTCCAATTTCTTCCCTTCTTTGTTGTCTGGCAGTCGGGGGCCTCGAGCCTTCCGTTGACGGGGCGATCTTCGCTCCCGTAGCCGGCGGCGTTTGGGCCCTTGCATCGGGGTGATCAAGCTCCTGCATTGGGGGGGAATCTCAGCTCCCCCGCGCCGGGCGATGTGACCCCGGGTCAGGGCTGGTCGAAACCTTCTTTGTCGTTTGGAGCTTCCCGACATCGGTCTCTACCCGAGACGACGAGCTCCTCGATGGTGAAATCCGCAGGCCACAGTTGGAGCGTTGATCCCAAGTAAAGGATCGGCTCCGATGTTAAGTCCACATCCCCACGGTGGGGATCAAAGTCAGTCCTGAGCGAGGCCTCCAGCTCCACGATGTTAGGCCGCAGAGCGACCGGAGATACGACCCGGAAAACAATCCCTTCCCCGATCAGGTAAGAGAGAGAAAAAAATGTTTCCCCCGACCCCCTCCAGCACACCCGACATAAAACAAACCAGAGAACATTAACACAAAATTTTAAAACACACTAAAAATAACAAAAAAAACCGAAAAGACAGACAGACTGTTGGCGAGACTGCCATCGTGCGGCGCCCCCTGGTGGTAATTTAATAAAATTATAGTGCAAAAATCCCACCCAAAGTCCTATCTTTGTGCAACCAAGGACAGTCCATCATAGTCGCTGAGGGTTGTATTATGCAGTGTTCAAGAGCCTGAAGGCTGTTGGCAAGAAGCTGTTCTTGAACCAAGTGGTCACAACTCTCAGGCTCTTGAATCTTCTTCCCGATGTTAGTAGCGAAATGAGAGCATGGCCAGGGTGGCGGGGATCTTTGATTATGCTGGCTGCCTTTTTTCAGACAGCACCTCTTTAGATCTCTTTGATGGTGTAAAGGTCAGTCTCTGATATCTTAGTTTAGTTCTGAGATACAGCGCGGAAATAGGCCCTTCGGCCCACTGGGTCCGTGCCGACCAGCGATCCCCGCACACTAACAATAACCCACACTATGGACAATTAAACATTTTTTTTAATATACCGAGCCAATTAACCTTGAGACCTGTACGTCTTTGGAGTGTGGAAGGAAGCCGAAGATCTCAGAGAAAACCCACGTGGTCACGGGTTGGACGTACCAAGTCCGTACAGACAGCACCCACAGTCGGGACCGAACCCAGGTCTCTGGTGCTGTAAGTGCTGTAAGTGCTGTAAGGCAGCAACTCTACCGCTGCGCCACCGTGACCGAGCAATATTTATCGCCCCCTGTGGCCTAATGGCGGAAACAAGGAACCACAGATGCAGATTCACCCTCGTTAATCTCCTGCATTTCTGGAACTTCATTCGAGTTGCCAAACGAAGATGCAAGCAGACAATTCCACTCTAGTATCAACCTGTAGAAGTTCAATAAGTATCCGTAGACATCATGCATGGAAATGTGTCCCTGGAGAAAACATTCATTGTGTGCTGTGGAACTGCATGTGCTTCCCCAGGCGTTGAAAAATACCTTGTCTAGTCACCTTTCACTGCAGTTAGTTAATCTACTGTAGTCAGCACGTTACTATAATGATTGCCTTTAGTGGCTTAATTGTTCTCCAATGCATAATGAAGAGTGGTTTTAATGAAGACCATTAATGTAGAGGTTTGGTGTAGTTGAGTGCACAGATCTAGAAAGCGCAGGCTCCTACCAGCATTGTTTACTGGCATTTATTTCGAGAGGAGTACAATACAAAAACAGGGATGTAATGCTGAAGGGTCTGTCTCACTTGGCGATTTTTTGACCGTCATTGACCGATGTATCAGGGTCGCCGAAAGATTTTGAAATTTTTTTTTAATCCAGCGGCGACAAAAATGTTTTTGCGACACTTGAAGAAACACCGCGCATCAATACCTCATCACGCCACATCACCGCCGTATCACGCCGCGACTTTTTCGGTGACCTGATATCTCAGTCAATGATGCCGCCAGTCGCCGAAAAAATCGCCAAGTGGGACAGGCTCTATAAGGCACTGGTCAGACCGCATTTGGAGTATTGTGAGCAATTTTGAGCCCCATGTCTGCGGAAGGATGTGTTGGCTCTGGAGAGGGTCCAGAGGAGGTTTACGAGAATGATCCCAGGAATTAGTAGGTTAATATTTGATGAGCGTTTGATGGCAATTGGCCTCTACTTGCTGGAGTTTAGAAAGATAACGGGGGGACCTCATTGAATTTGAAAGGCCTGGATAGAGTGGATGTGGAGAGGATGTTTCCACTAGTGGGAGAGTCTTGGACCAGAGGTCATAGCCTCAGCATTAAAGGACGCTCCTTTAGGAAGGAGTTGAGGAGGAATTTCTTTAGTGAGAGGGTGGTGAATCTGTGGAATTCTTTGCCACAGAAGGTTGTGGGTATCTTTAAGGCAGAGATAGATAGATTCTTGATTAGTATGGGTGTCAGAGGTTCTGGGGAGAAGGCTGGAGAATGGGGTTAGGAGGGAGAGATAGATCGGCCATGATTGAATGGGCTTGATGGGCTGAATGGCCTAATTCTGCTCCTATCACTATTGAACATGAAATATCCAGAATTGCAATTCTTGAGCAAGAGTATGGGGCTTTCTACTGAAAACATTCATTTACTATTAGTGATCTTATAACTCAAACATGTCATTACTTTGTCTGTTCCCACCTTTGACTCTTTTCTTCCCTTTGTGGATTTTTGATGGAATTAATTGAAAGATGCAGCATGGAAACAGGCCCTTCAGCCCATCGAGTCCACGGCAGCCATCAATCACCTGTTCACAGAGGTTTGGTGTTATACTGCATTCTTATCCACTCCCTACACACTCTGGGGGCAGTTTAAAGAGGCCAATTAACTTACAAACCAGCACATTTGTGGGACGTGGGAGGAAACTGGAGCACCCGTAGGAAACTGACATAGCACGGGGAGAACTTGCAAACTCCACACAATCAGCACCCAAGGTCAGGATCGAACCTGGGTCTCTGATGGTATGGCAGCTGCTTCAGGTAGGCACACCAATGTGTCACCTTCCATCTCCATCTCAGGAGATAAGCTAGCAACAAGTAATAAGTTCATAAGTAATAGGAGCAGAGTTAGGCCTTTGGCTGATCTAAGCCTCCATCTTAACCCCATTCTCTTGCCTTCTCCCTATAACCACTGATACCCATACTAACCAAGAAAGGGATGAGAAGATGGGACTGGCGGTGGGATCACATTGAAGGTGATGGACATGTTGGAGAATGATGTGTGTAGGAAGGAACTGCAGATGCCGGTTTAAAGAAAGACACAAAATGCTGGAGTAACTCAGTGGGACAGGGAGCATCTCTGGAGAGAAGGAATGGGTGACGTTTCAGGTCGAGTCCCTTCTTCAGACTGAGAGTCAGGGGAGAGGGAGACACAGAGATAGGGAAGCATTAGGTGTGAAAATGAGACAAAGGGGATGGAGATGAAGGAAAATGTAGAATAGATCATTGTTAGCTGGGCGAGGATGACAACAAAGCACACAAAGATACTATGTAATCGGGGGGACAGTGGGACTGGTGGGAGAACTAGGAAGGGGGAGAGAAATTCCTTCTCATCTCCATCCTAAAGTTATTGAAGCTTATACTCATAACGCTGGGGTGTAAGCTGCCCAAGCAAAATGTGGTGCTGTTCCTCCAATATGCGCTGGGCCTCACTCTGACAGTGGAGGAGACCCAGGGCAGAAAGGTCAGTGTGGGAATGAGACCACATTTACTGAAGAAAGAGAAAAATAAGGCATATGACTGGGAGACTGAAATATGGACGGGGAAGCCAATTGTAGGAAAAAACGTAGGCGTGCTTAAAAGGGATATTAGGAAGCTAAGTGGGCTCATAGAATATATGAGGAACAAGACTTTTTAACCTCCCAAAGTCCATGCCAAGCATGCAGGTACAGCAGGCAGTGAAGAAAGCGAATGGCATATTGGCCTTTATAACAAGAGCAGTCGAGTATAGATGTCACAGTCTGCCCTCTCCTCATTCTCATCCACTTCACCTCCCAGTACTTTTCCACCGGTCCCTCCTTCTCCTCGCCTGCCTGCCTGCCACTCCCCTCTCATCAGCCCAACTCTCCTCACCTGTTGCACTCTGTTGCCTCTAATCACCTATTAACCCGGTATATAGACTCTCCTCACCGTTCACACAATGCCAGATTGTTCTCAGCGTTCATGCAAGACTCTCCAGCGATTTCCCGACTGACTACACGGATTCGAACCTGCCTGCCCCTGACCATTCCGTCCTGTCATCTTCCCGGATATCACCTCAGCCTTCTGACCACGGCCTTCGTCCCGTACCTCCTGGTTTCTGTCTGTCTCTCTCCTGGGCTGTTTGGTGTATCCCTGCAACGGCTCCTCGACTTCCTGCCTGGCTTCGACTCTCCTTTCGTCTGTCCCTCGCTGGTTTGTTTGCATCGTGTGTTGGATCTCCTGGTTACCGGACTTTCCGCTACCCCGACTACGTCTCCTGCCTGCCCCTCTTCGGAACCCTCGCTCAATCCTGAGCCTCTGTGTGAGTATGGTGTACCCATTCCTGTGTTTCTACTCTGTGCTGCTATTGGGTCCAAGCTATACCCGTTACAATAGGAGCAAAGAGGCCCTTCTGCAGTTGTACAGAGCCCTAGTGAGACCACACCTGAAGCATTGTGTGCAGTTTTGGTCCCCTAATTTGAGGAAGGATATTCTTTCTATTGAGGGAGTGCAGCGTGGGTTTACAACGTTAATTCCCGGGATGGCGGGACTGTCATGTGCTGAGAGAATGGAGCGGCTGGGCTTGTACACTCTGGAATTTAGAAGGGTGAGAGGGGATCTTATTGAAACATATAAGATTGTTAAGGGTTTAGACACGCTAGAGGCAGGAAACAAGTTGTCGGGGGGGGTCCAGAACCAGGGGCCACAGTTTAAGAATAAGGGGTAAGCCATTTAGAACGGAGACAAGGAAACACTTTTTCACACAGAGAGTTGTGAGTGTGGAATTCTCTGCTGTGGAGGCAGGTTCTCTGGAAGCTTTCAAGAGAGAGCTAGATAGGGCTCTTAAAGATTGTGGAGTCAGGGGAAATGGGGAGAAGGCAGGAACGGGGTACTGATTGGGGATGATCAGCCATGATCACATTGAATGGCGGTGCTGGCTCAAAGGGCCGAATGGCCTACTCCTGCACCTATTGTCTATTGTCTATAATGCTAAATTAAACTAATCTCCACTTGTCCGCGCGTGATCCATATCCCTCCATTCCCTGCATATCCATGAGCATATCTAAAAGCCTCTTCAATATGCTGTCATTGTATTTATTGTTGCACCTACCATTATTATGTATACTGTGTGCTTCATGCGAACAATGAGCGTGATTTGACCCTGGTGTACACGACAATAAACTGATCTACATCGGAATGTCCCATCTACACTAGTCACACCTGCCATCGTTTGGCCCATATCCCTCTAAATCTACCCTATCCATGCACCTGTCTAAATGCTTGTTAATGGTTGCGATAGTTCCTGCCTCAACTATCTTTTCTGGCAGCTCGTTCCATCGAACCCGGGTCTCTGGAGCTGTAGGGCAGCAACTCTACCGCTGTGCCATCGTGCTGCCATTCATTTCAGATTTCCAACACCTGTGTTTTTTAAATTCTTGTTGCACTCTCTCCCGTGGTTTCTCCATTAACAATAAGAAACACGATTGAAAAGCTGGATGAGTAAAGAAAACAAATTAGAAGAAGTAATCTGTGAACTCTGAATGTCTTGGCAGTCTAGTCATCTGCAGAGCACAGGGGTTTCAATCAATGTAGTAGCAGTGCTTGAGTGCTTCTTTCAGCCATTCTTTCACTCATGTCACTCACATTCTCAGGTGAGAGCACAGCGTGATGAGCTGCGTTACCTCTGCCCTTAAGGGCCTGTCCCACTTGGGCGTCAATTGTGCGTCATTTACGCAACATCATTTACGCGTCTCGATGCACGACGCGCGTGTCATGTCACGCACGTGATGCGCGCATGGTGCGTGGTGATGTAGGCAGTGACGGGCGGTCGCGTGTGGCGCCCCAGGATTTTGGGATTCACAAAATGATCCCGAGCCATCTGCGTAACGCGCAAATGACGCTCAAGTGGGACAGCCCTTAAATCAATGACACTTGTGACCTGGTTTATAAGGTCATAAGTGATAGGAGCAGAATCAGGCCATTCAGCCCATCAAGTCTACTACACCATTTGATCATGGCTGATCTATCTCTCCCACCTAACCTAATTCTCCCGCCTTCTCCCCATAACCCCTGACACCCATACTAATCAAGAATCTATCTATCTCTGCTTTAAAAATATCTTTTGCCTTCTGTGACGAAGAATTCCACAGATTCACCACCCTCTGACTAAAGAAATTCCTTCTCATCTTCATCCTAAAGAAATGGTCTTTAATTCTGCGGTTATGACCTCTAGTTCTAGACTCTCTCACTAGTGGAAACATCCTTTCCACATCCACTCTAGCCAAGCCTGTATGTTTCAATGAGGTCCCCCCTCATTCTTCGAAACTCCAGTGAATACAGGCCCAGTGCCGACAAACACTCGTATGTTAACCCACTCATTCCCAGGATCATTCTTGTAAACCTACTCTGGGCCTCTCCAGAGCCAGCACATCCTTCCTCAGATCTGGTGCCCAAAATTGCTCACAATATTCCAAATGCAGCCTTTCCTGCACTTTATAAAGCCTCAGCATTTCATGCCTTGGTGATGTTTGCAGAGTTCAAGTTAGAAACTGAGCATTCAGTACAATTAAATATTATCTGTTCACTCACCCATACACTGGCCTGAGAATGAATTTTATTTACATAGAAATTAACGTTTCTGAACTGTTCTTTTGCCTGAATAACTGGTGCAAAAACAAATTATTTGATTCCAAGTAAAGGTTTATTCCTGATGCCGTGCCTCTGAGTCATCTAAATCAAGCGTGAAAAGGAAATAAATAAATTCAACTCTTAAAAACATTAACCAGCATTTGAAGATAGACACAAAAAAGCTGGAGTAACTCAATGGGACAAGCAGCATCTCTGGACAGAAGGAATGGGTGACATTTTGTGTGGAGACCCTTCTTGGGACTGGGAGACAAGGGAGAGGGGGACACAGAGATATGAAAGGGTAAGGTGTGATAATGAGACATCAAAAGGGACATAGATCAAGGACAATGTAGAATAGGTCATTATTATCTAAGGGAAGATGACAATGAAGCATACGAAGATAAAATTTAATCAGGAAGACAGTCCGGGTTACTTGAAGTTAGAGACGTCGATATTCATACCGCTGGATTGTAAGCTGCTCAAGCAAAACATGATATGAAATTGGAACCACTATCACAGAAAAATATAACATGTATCTTTACCTTTTATCTCAATAATTTTCCCTTCTCTCACAACTTTGCTTCGTGTTCTGTTGTGATTTTTAAATATCTTGCTTCCATCATAATATTTCTGCTCTCTGCATCAGATAATAAAACCCCTGCTGGGTGTACGGTTAGTCTGGGCCAGTACCCCAGTGATATGCTCAGAGTTTACTGCATCGTGTGTGTGTGTGTGTGTGTGTGCTGCCTTTCACCTGAGATAATAGTGAAATCTCATTAATAAAATCGTTGCATATGTTGAACAACTAAAGCAGATTTAAAACGAAGGAGCAAATCCTTGCAGCATAATTTATTCATTTCAGGCTGGGTTTCAAGCACCATTTAGGATGCTTTTACAATTGTAAAGATATAATCATGTAACAAATAAAATCTGGGTATCCATATTAATTTAGTTTAGTTAAGAGATATAGCACTGAAACAGGCCCTTCGGTCCACCGAATCCGCACCGATTGGCGATCCCCACACACTAACGCTATCCTACTCTAGGGATTTGTAAATGTTTACATTGACACCAAGCCAATTAACCTTCAAACCTGTACGTCTTTGGAGCGTGGGAGGAAACCGGAGCACCCAGAGAAAACCCACGCGGTCACGGAGAGAACGTACAAACTCCGTACAGACAGCGCCTGTAGTCAGGATCGAACCCGGGTCTCTGGTGCTGTAAGCGCTGTAAGGCAACAACATTACCGTGCCGCACCCGATTGCAAAGACATAATCATGAAAATGAAATAAAATCGGGGTATCCACATTCTGTACTTGGTTTTACATCCATCCCAGTATTCACCCTCAATATAATATATCATTAATACAATTAACGTATATCTTCATATTTGCTTGTTCATCTCCATTATTTTAAACAGCTACGAAGGAATAGATACAACTTTTCCTCAAAATCATTCAGAGAAAAGTGAACATCATTGCCTACATTTTCATCTTCCACAAATATATAACCCATACAAATTCAAAGTTGGTTTGATTAGCTCATTTTTGTTTAATAAGTTAAGTCAAGTCAAGTCACTTTTATTTCTATAGCACATTTAAAAAACAACTCTCGTTGACCAAAGTGCTTGACATTGGTGGAGGCACTAACGTTATACAACATTGGTTCATAGATTAATTACATACATAAATACATACATATAGCCCTCTCAGAGGACGTCAAGAAAGGCTTGAGAGTAAAGATGAGTTTTGTCTCGACTTAAAAGAGTCGATGAAGGGGCAGTTCTGTTGGGAAGGGGGATGCTGTTCCACAGTCTAGGAGCTGGAATCGCAAAGGTGCGGTCGCCCCTGAGCTTATGCCTAGACCGCGGGATGTTCAGTAACCCCAAGTCGGCCGATCTGAGGGACCTGGAGGTGGTGTGATGTGTAAGCAGACTTTTGATGTAGGTGGGGACAAGCCTGTTAAGGGCTTTGTAAACATAAAGAAAGATCTTGAAATTTATTCGGAACCGCACAGGGAGCCAGTGGAGAGAGGCCAGGATCGGGGTGATGTGGTCCCTTTTTCGGGTGCCCGTCAGGAGTCTCGCTGCGGCGTTTTGGGCCAGTTGCAGGTGGGACAGGGAAGATTGGCTGATGCCAGCGTAAAGGGAGTTGCAGTAATCGAGGCGGGAGGAGATAAATGTGTGGATGATCTTTTCGAGGTCGTCAAACTGGAGGAATTGTTTTATTTTAGCTATCGTCCAAAGCTGGAAGAAGCTAGCTTTTAATAAAAGCATTGACATAAAAATCAATAATTTTTCATCTAAATTATTTATACTTTCTATTGCAGCTGCTTTGAGTAGTTTGAATTTATACACTGAAAGTGACAGTGAAAGTGATGTAAATCTCCCAACTTGTACTGTCTGTATGCCTCGTTGTCACCTTCCCCTAGCTAACAATGATCCAGTCTACATTTTCCTTTTAGCTTCAGCCCCTTTGATCTTTTGTGTTCATACCTCACCCTTCCATATCTTTATGTCTTCCCCTCCCCTGACTCTCAGTCTTAAGAAGGGTCTCGACCTGAAACATCACCCTTTCCTGGTGAGTTACTCCAGCAGTTTCCCAACTTGGGGACATGGCAGTCCAACAGTGATCTCCGCTGTTAGTTTTATAGGTTTGTGTTGCTGTGTTGCAGTCCAAGTGGAAAATCAGTGATATCTGAAACGAGTGAACAATGGGGAACCTGGCAGTGTATCTCATCCATCACACTGTGATGAGAATGTTTGCACTGCTTCTCCATCATAAACACCAGCTACTTTCATTATAATATCTGAAGCTGTGCCTGCCCTGGAGTTCCAGTCACCATGATCTCCCACCAACTCTTGATCATGCTAATGTTCTGCAACCTGCCCTATCGTTGAGTCCAACACCACCTTACAACCCAGTGGTATGAATATTGATTTCTCAAAGTTCAAGTAACCCCAGCATTCCCTCTCTCTCCATCCCTCCGTCACCCGTTGCACCAGCCTCTTGCTCTCACTTAAACAAACACCGAACAATGGCCTGTTTCCTTTATCATCTTTACTTTTTTGCACATCTTTCATTCATTGTTCTATATCTCTCTACAGCACCTTTCCCTTTCCCGTGCCTTTGAAGAAGGGTCTCGACCCGAAACATCACCCACTCCTGCTCTCCAGAGATGCTGCCTGCCTGGCCCGCTGAGTTACTCCAGCATTTTGTGCTCGCCTTCATAACCACCAGGCGATAAAAGGGCCTGTCCCACTTGGGCGTCATTTGTGCATCACGCAGATGGCGTGCGAAGATTTTGTACATTCCCAAATTCCTGGGGCGCCGGGCACGACCGCGCGTCACTGCCTACGTCACCAGGCTCCATGCGTGCGTCGTGACGCGTAAATGATGTCGTGTAAATGACGCACAAATGACGCCCAATTGGGACAGGCCCTTAAACTGCCACAAGTGTAAAGCACAAATCACCCCTGTAATTCCTGACCTGCACTGGCTTCTATTCTCAAATCCCTCTGATTCAAAACCTTATCTCTTTAAATTCCCTCAAACTTTTTCCTCATTTTCTTCTTAACTTCAAGGAGCCCTGCACTCTTCACAGAGTTTTTCATGACCTTGGTCTTTTGTACCCATTCCTGTAGCCTTTATGGTACCATGCCTCAGTATGTCACCTCTATGCCCTTGAATGTCTATATGTATTCCTTCTTTAAAGCAGTCCTGAAATCCAACCTCTTTAACTAATCTTTTAGTCACCCTCTCGCTTATATTTGGTCAGGGTTCATTGCATGGTGATTACTTCTCTGCAAAGCACTGAAGCACGTTCTTCCACATTAGACGCAACTCAATTTTTGATTTATCAGCTACATTTCTATTTATATTATTTATTATAGCCCTATCACTGATCCAGGCGTACACTGACCCTGTCCCCGAACTCTACCTCTGCCACATTGATGACTGCATTGGTGCTGCCTCCTGCACCCGTGCAGAACTCACTGACTTCATCAACTTTACGACCAATTTCCATCCTGCACTCAAATTCACTTGGACCATCTCCGACATCTCCCTACCGTTTCTAGATCTCACCGTGGGATCCCACTATTGACCGACATCTACTACAAACCTACTGACTCCCATAGCTATCTAGACTGCACTTCCTCCCACCTTGCTTTCTGTAAAGACTCCCAATTCCTCCGTCTACACCGCATCTGCACCCAGGATGAGGTTTTCCATACCAGGGCATCGGAGATGTCCTCATTCTTTAGGAAACTGGGATTCCCCTCTTCCATTATAGATGAGGCCCTCACTAGGGTCTCCACGATATCCCACAACTTTGCTCTTGCTCCCCTTCCCCCCCATTCGTATGAAGGACAGTCCCCCTTCCACCTTCCACCCCATCAGCCGTCTTGGTCCTTTCTGTCCTGGGCCTCCTCCATTGTCACAGTGAGGCCCAGCACAAATTCGAGGAACAGCACCTCATATTTCGCTCGGGTAGTTTACATCCCAGCGGAATGATCATTGACTTCTCTAACTTGAAATAGCCCTTGCTTTCCCTCTCTCTCCATCCTTTCCCCCTTCCCAGTTTTCCCACCATTCTGTCTCCGACTACATTCTATCTTTGTCCTGCCCACGCCCCTGACAGTCTGAAGAAGGGTCTCGACCCGAAACGTCATCCATCCCTTCTCTCCAGAGATGCTGCCTGACTTTCCCGCTGAGTTACTCCAGCATTTTGTGTCTACCTTCGACCTACCAGCATCTGAAGTTCTTTCCTAAATATTTCTATTTATGTTCTGGTCACATGATTGGAGCGTAGTAACCAGGAAGTGGCTGCCGTGGCAACACTACGAGAAAGGAGAAAACGTGCAAATATATTGAAAGATTAATAAGAATCCCTTGTAATTGTAGTTAGTATTTTATATTTTCTGCAGGTTTGTTAACACATTTGAGACTCATGGATTTGTGCCAAGTTGTGCACAAACTGGCAGAACGTTGATCTTTGAAGATGAAGGTTAGACGTCCCGTATCTCCAGCGGTGGAACTCTGTGTTCTTAACTGGTGCATCTGGGCATGAATGTTAATATGCTCATAATGCCATACGTTTTCAAACTGGCAACTGCTCATACAGTTTGCATTGCAGACAAGGCACCTTTTACAGTAATTGCACAATTTCTGTTTCCACGACACGGGGATACAAATAAAAATTGGATGTTCTATTTAAGAGGAGCTGGGAAAAAAAATGACTTTCATCAAGGGCTAGGGAGGCCTAGAGTCCACTGCCTGGCTGAGATGTGAAGGCAGATATCTGCTTCACGTTTAAAGTGATCTTGGATGGACACTTCTCGGGTAGTAACTTCTATGTTTCTATAGGCTTGTATTCACTGGAGTTTAGAAGGATGAGGGGGTATCTTATAGAAACATATAAAATTATAAAAGGACTGGACAAGCTAGATGCAGGGAAAATGTTCCCAATGTTGGGCGAGTCCAGAACCAGGGGCCACAGTCGTAGAATAAAGGGGAGGTCATTTAAGACTGAGGTGAGAAAAAACGATTTCACCAGAGTTGTGAATTTATGGAATTCCCTGCCACAGAGGGCAGTGAAGGCCAAATCACTGGATGGATTTAAGAGAGAGTTAGATGGAGCTCAAGGGATATGGGGAGAAGACAGGCACGGGTTATTGATTGGGGACGATCAGCCATGATCACAATGAATGGCGGTGCTGACTCGAAGGGCTGAATGGCCTCCTCTTGCACCTATTTTCTATGTTTCTATGTTTCTAACCTGCAGGGGTATGGAATTACCCTGAAATCCATTTTGGTTAGCGTGGGTACAATAGAGAAAACAACCATGTTTTGGTGTGTCTAGTGTTAGTTTGGGTGTCTCTTGGTCTGTCAAAATTGTCCCTAGTGGGTGTGGGGTAGTGTTAATGTGCGGGGATCGCTGGTCAGTGCGGACTCGTTGGGCCGAAGGGCCTGTTTCCGCGCTGTATCTCTAAACTAAACTATAAAAATGACCACTGTGTTCCAATAGCTCTCTGTTGCCCCGGACCCAGGCCTCTACTTTATGGCATCAAGTTCTGGAATTGCTGGAGGTATGTAAAACATGAGGCATTTAGGGAATAGTTGGAGATGAATTATTTCCATCGACGGAAAGTTCAATATTCAGAGAATGAAGGTGATTGGCAAATTGGATGTGACATGACATGAGGAACAGCTTCTTTGCACAGTGGCAAGGGCTAGAGTTACTGCCTCACAGCGCCAGAGACCCGCATTCCATCCTGACCATGGGTGCTATCTATACAGAATTTGTATGTGCTCCCTGTGACCTGGGTGGGTTTTCTCTGGGTGCTCCGGTTTCCTCCCACACTCCAAAGTCGTACAGGGTTGTCGGTTAATTAGCTTTGGTAAAAATTGTACATTGTCCCTAGTGTATAGGATAGTGCTAGTGTATGGGGTGATTGTTGGTCGGAGCGGACTCGGTGGTACCTGAAGGGCCTGTTTCCACACTCTGTCTGTATTACTAAAAACGAAACAGTGAGCAGTAAGAATCTGGAATACACTGTGAATCGGTGGAGGCCGATCCAATCATTACATTCAAAAGACTACTGAATATGTATCTAAATCATTACAGGAGCATGGTGAGAGGGAAGGCAGTGGGGCCAGCTGGATAGCGTTTGCAATTGATTTAGCATGGAATCCAAGGCTGTGCAATGCCTTTACTGTTCTGTTCTGTTTTTAAATTGCACATAAATACCGGGAGGCATGGCAACGCTGCAGTAGAGTTGCTGCCTTATACTCCTTACAGCGCCAGAGACCCGGATTCAATCCCCACCACGGGGTCCTGTCTGTACGGAGTTTGCACGTTCTCCCAATGACTGCGTGGGTTTTCTCCGAGATCTTCGGTTTCCCCCCACACTCCAAAGACGTACAGGTTTGTAAGTTAATTGGCTTGGCATAAATGCAAAATTGTCCCATAGTGAGTAGGATAGACTAAAGGTGCGGGGAATGCTGGTCGGTACGCACCCTGTGGGCTGAAGGGCCTGTTTCCACGCTGTATCTCTAAACTAAACTAAACCAAACTCAAACAGTATAGAAGCGTCACTCCTACGGGGAGGATTCTGCTCTGGAAGAGATCAAAGCCATTCTTGTGAAGCAGTTTACAGACTCTACGCAGATAATTTATAGCACGTAGAACTCCCCATGGCCCTAAACCAATTGATAATAAGAACATCTTTTAGTCTACCAACATGAACTGCTCACAATGATATTGAGCCTGATTGTAGACATGGTGAAATTATCCAGCATTCAGGAAATGGTTCTGACCACATTCAATTTGGCTTGGAAATGGAATGTGAAACTTCCAGCGCTGTAGGATATCTTTAGAAGCAGCAGTTCATCAGGGGTTTATTTTTTGTAAGCACAAATGTAAATCCAGTATCCCTGAAAGCACCTGTGATAGTGGCTCCCAGATCTTACTGTAGAGCAGCAGGATGAACAGGTAGTGATCCAGGTCAGAGTCAGCAGGCATCTGTCATTGTCGCTGCTGCCTCTGGCTGCTGTGTGACTTACTGGAGAAATAAAAATCACACCTTATACAAGAAGACACAGATGGCCATTTGCATCGCATAGCTCAAAGATTGAGTCAGAAAAGGTTCATAAATTTAGCCCAAGGCTCTACACTCCACAATTTTATCATGAAAATTGACTCCAGATTCACTGCATCGCTCTGACATTTTGAGAAAAATTGCAAAATCAATCAAACAGAATGTATTAAAGAGCATGTATTATCTCCAGATCAATATCCACACCTCCTCAAACAAATTATCCTGCACTTCCTTTAACTTCCATCAGGTGTCTCTGATTTCAGCAAAAGCTGTCTTACATCAGGATCAAGATTGTGCTGTGGAAATAACTCAATCATCAAATAACGTCAGCCTCACATTATTTCAAATGAACCAATAACCAGAATGGGTTGTTTACATTCCTCTCAGAGCAAAGATGGAGGATTCTGTTAAATTCAGGTCAGTTTGATGGAATCAATTTCCATTCATCTGACACCAGGGAGCAGTAAGCTTAAATTAATGTGGGCAGCCTTAGCTTTGTTCACCACAGCCTGCAGTACAAAATACCACAGTAAAATAGTGACCTTGGTCAAAGCGGTGAAAGGTATAAAAGGTGCGGACCACGTGAAAACACTCACATAGATGGGACATGAAAATGGCGCCAAACTGGCGACTCTCTATACTGAGATAGACACATATTGCTGGAGTAATTCAGTGCAGGGCTGCCAACATTGGGTGAGTGTTGGGAGTGAGGAAATGCGAGAGACCAAGCCCGAGGGAGCGTTGCGACTGGGGGGGGGGGCGATGGGGAGGGTGTGGGAGGGGGTGAGGGTGTGGGTGTCCTCCCTCCGATTGGTACGGAGCTTTTTCATTTTTCTGCTTGAAATTGTGCAATCTGGTGCTTACTGTAGGTAGTCTTTTAACCTACACTTGAATGCAATATTTGTGCTTTAAATTGGATTAGCTATGAATAAGGTTAGACTAAATTACATTCCTAATTCCATTCCACAGTAGAGCCAGGCTCTGATCAACAGGTGCAGCACATGAATGAACTTAGTATATTCATGTATGGGAATCAGACTATAAACAAACACTTGGCCCATGTTGACCAGCCTGGGTCTCACTGCACACCTGGTACTACTCCTGACCCTGGCACCAGTTGCATACATTCTCTCATTCCTGACCCTGAGTCCAGCCTTACACCTGGGCCCCTATTCTACCCTGATCATAGCTGCTTACCAGCTTAGGTTCCCAGTGCTGAACACTCCCATTGTCCCAGCTTTGACGGCACACCGAGTACTATTCCAGACCTTGACTCTGGATGCACACTTGGCCTTGCTCCTAGCCCCTCTGCACTGACAACATATCTGGCCCACACATAAAGCCCCATATCTGACCCCCTGGACTTAACCTATTACGTTCAAGTCCACAGGTGCTTATCTAATGCGGTAATCTTTTATGGGGCACTTCACGGACCAAATTTTGTATAACAAAATTTGTTGGTAGGTGCAATCAAAATTTGTATAACAAAATTTGCTACATCCATTGGCTTCCTTGTTATCTAACATGCTAGTTACTTTGTCAAAGAAATCATCAATTGGTTGAACACAATTTCTCATCCATAAAATTATACTCACTCAGTTGTATAAGTATTCTGTTACCGTTTCCTTCATTTTCCTTACAAACTATCCCGGTCATTTTCTCCCCCAATATTTTCAGTAATTTGCTGTCTTTCTCTCAGCTGGGACTTTTCCGAAATGCAAAGTCCAATAACTATATATTTAAGCAATATTTTTCTATTAAATGTGATCTTGAAAGTACATCATATTTTCTGTGGTATTCATAACACAACAATGATAAAAAAAATATCTTTGTTTTGATTGCACCTACCAACATGCATACATTATTATATTACAGTTAATATATACCGAGGGCAAATAAATTGTTTCTTGAAGGAAACAGGCAATATTTCATGCAAGAATTCAGCAAAAGGCTGCATATCAATGTTCATCAATGTATACAGTGCCCTCCATAATGTTTGGGACAAAGACCCATCATTTATTTATTTGCCTCCTTACTCCACAATTTGAGATTTGTAATAGAAAAAATCAGATTTTATTAAAGGGTATTTTTATACATTTTGGTTTCACCGTGTAGAAATTACAACTGTGTTTGGGCAGTGAGCAGGTGCTATAAACCTGCACGGGAAGGTAGACGCTCCCGCCCCCACGAGTCTCGGGCAGATATGGGGGTCGTCAGCCTGGGATGGCAGTCCATCTAGGAGAGGGAAAACTCTGATTTAAAACCTCCACTGCCTTGTGGCCATATCCAGTCATGGAAAAGGCTCCTGGAGTAAATCTCAAGATAAACTGGAGTCGGAGCCCCTAAGGGCGTTCGTCGTTGTCTCCAACCTCGCTCTGGCAGCTCCTGCAACAGCGCTGGTGCCAAACTGTAACGGCCCTGCTGTTCCTTTGGATCGATCAGTGACATGGAGAGGGGGGACGTGCTGCACGGGCAACAGCCTGTCCTCCATATGACATCGCCCAGGCTTGCATCCGACCACACATCACCTGCAAACTAGGATGCATCACCCATGGTCAGTCATGACCGAGGAGGGTGTACTACTACTACTGTTTATACATAGTCCTCTCTCCCATTTCAGGGCACCATAATGTTTGGGACACATGGCTTCACAGGTGTTTGTAATTGCTCGGGTATGTTTAATTGCCTCCTTCATGCAGGTATATAAGAGAGCTCTCAGCACCTAGTCTTCCCTCCAGTCTTTCCATCACCTTTGGAAACTTTTATTGCTATTTATCAACATGAGGACCAAAGTTGTGCCTATGAAAGTTAAATAAGCCATTATGAGACTGAGAAACAAGAATAAAACTGTTAGAGACATCAGCCAAACGTTAGGTGTACCAAAATCAACTGTTTGGAACATCATTCAGAAGAAAGAGAGGTTACTAATCGCAAAGGGACAGGCAGGCCAAGGAAGACCTACATAGCTGATGACCGAAGAATTCTCTCCTATAATAAAGAAAATTCCCAAACACTTGTCCGACAGATCAGAAACACTCTTCAGGAGTCAGGTGTGAATTTGTCAATGACCACTGTCCGCAGAAGACCTCATGAACAGAAATACAGAGGCTACACTGCAAGATGCAAACCACTGGTTAGCCACAAAAATAGGATGGCCGGGTTATAGTTTGCCAATAAGTACTTAAAAGAGCAACCACAGTTCTGGAAAAATGTCTTGTGGACAGATGAGACAAAGGTTAACGTATGGAGGGGAGGGGGGGGGGGGAGAAGGGGGAGGGGGAGGGGGGGGGGGGGGGGAGGGGGGGGGGGGGGGAGAAGGGGAGGGGGGGAGGAGGGGGGGGGGGGGGTATAAAAATGGCCTTAATTAACCACATGTGATTTTTTTATATTACAAATCTCAAATTGTGGAGTACAGAGACAAATAAATAAATGATGGGTCTTTGTCCCAAACATTATGGAGGGCACTGTATATGGCTCTTAAAGGGAAATGATACCTGTTTGGTAAGAGACCAAGCAATTTCTTACTATGATTCAAGCCAGTTTGGGAGGTAATTGTTTTTAATATTTATAGAATTTCAGTTTCTTTAGATAGTAAAATCTTACATAATATTTAACTGTATTACTATATTAAAGCATTATATTACCTCAATGTGAACATGGCATGAATTATTATGATGGTATTCGTGCCCCATGTTATGATGTAATGAAGTATGGAGTATATGTTATCCAAAAACGTCAGAAGACAGACACAGCGGGACAGGCAGCATTTCAGGAGACAAAGGACAAAGGACATTTATTGTCACGTACACCAATTGGAAGTAAAATTTGAGTTGCAGCACGCCAATAAAAATAAAACACAACATTAAAGAATTTAACATTAGACATAAAAACATCGCCCCACAATGGTTCCCACTGTGAGGGAAGGCAACAAAGTCCAGTCCTCTTCCTCTTGTTAACCCATGGTCGGGGCCTATTGAGGCCTCCGCAGTCGCCACTACGGCAGCCCAATGTTTCAGGCCCTCTCGCCGGATGATGGAGCTCCGGCGTCGGAAGAACACTCTCAGCGGCTTCGAGTGTCTGGAACGGCCGCTTCCTCCCCGGAGACGGCAGCTCCTGAAGACCACAGGCTTCGCTGGTCGAAGCTCCAACACTGGCAATCCCGGCGATAGATCTCAGGCTCCACGACCGCCCACGGCTGGACGCTCCGCAACCACAGCTCCGCGATGTTGGGAGTCGGCGGTCACAGCACTCTGGAGCTTACCACACGGCAACCCGGGTAAGGCATCGCCCACTCTGCGATGGACCTTCAGCGCTGCGCCGAAGCTGAGGTTCTTGCGGTTCAGGAAACGCCGCTCCAGTCCCGTTGGTAGGCCGCGAGGAAGGGGTGAAGGAATGGGTGACATTTTGGATTGAGACACTTCTTCAAACCCAAAACATCACCCAGCCCTTCTCTCCAAAGATGCTGCCTGTCTCGCTGAGTTACTCCAGCTTTTTGTGTCTATCTTCAGTTTAAACCGGCATCTGCAGTTCCTTCATCCACATCTACAAAGTAATTTCCGTTGGAGATCAGATGTATAAGATAAAGTTGAATAGGGTAGAAATGATTAGGAAGGGACAGTGGTTATAGTGTGAATTAGAAAGTGAAAATATGATGGAGGTAATTCTTCAAAATAAAACAAATTGCAGATGCCAGACATCTGTAACAAAACTGCAAATGCTCAACACATCAGTCAGCATCTAGAACACCCAACTTAGAGCAGCACAGATCCGGAACAGGCCCATCAGCCCACAATATCTGTGCCATACCTGATGCCATGTTAGGGCAGCACGGTGGCACAGCAGTAGATTTACTGCCTTACAGCGCTTACAGCACCAGAAACCAGGGTTCGATCCCGACTACGGGTGCTGTCTGCACCAAGTTTGTACGTTCTCTCCGTGACCGCATGGGTTTTTTTCCTGAGATCTTCAGTTCCCTCCCACACTCCAAAGACGTACGGGTTTGTAGGTTAATTGGCTTGGTGTAAATGTAAAATTGTCCCTAGTGTGTGTAGGATAGTGTTAATGTGCGGGGATCACTGGTCAGTGCGAACTCGGTGGGCTGAAGGGCCTGTTTCCCCCCCTGTATCTCGAAACTAGACTAAACTAAACTAAGTTAAACTAATGTCCGAAGGTGGAAAAAATTGCTGGCGAAACTCAGCGGGTGCGACAGCATCTATGGAGCGAAGTCCTCACGCCAGCACTATACGCATCCGTGCAATATCTGCGGAAAGATAAATAGAGTTTGTGTTTTAGGTCAAAGATCATTTATCAGAACTGGAAAGGACAGAAAATAAACGAGTTTTAAGTTGTTGATAGGATAGGAGAATGATGGATGGTCAAAATTGAATTACTCTGAGGGGGGAGGTGAGACCAGGATTGCTCTGATAATAACATGTTATTGAAGCCATTTGGTTGTTGGTTGGTGAGGGCGATTGGGGAAAGAGTAAACAAACATAAAGGTAAACGGGTATAGCAAATGCTCAGCTGATCAAACGGTATAAGCGGAGTGAGAGAAAAAAAATGATATAATGTTACAGGTGGGTCTTGAAAATAAAATCTGGCTGGTTCCGAAATAAAAATGATGAAGTGTTACCTATGATTATTGCATTTGATAATGAGTCTTAAAAGCTGTTGTCTGCACAAAAGGATGATGAGGCACTGTTCCATAAATTAATATTGGACCTCGTTAGCACAATCGGAAGACCAGAGATAGATAATCAGAGCGGGAATGGGCTGGATTGTAACTGGAAACTCAGGGCATGGGTGCTCCTCAAATGGTCACCTAAAGAAGTTCTCCTCCTCTCTCCGAAGACAGTTTAGCAACATCCTCTCTCACTGCACCCCCCCCCCCCTTGTGCTTTCCCCCTCCTTCCCCTCTCCCTTCCCAGTTCTCCCACAGTCCTACTGTCTCCGCCTACCACATTTCTTTCCCTCCCCCCCTCACCCCCCGATTTCAGTCTGATGAAGAGACTTGACCCAAAACGTCTCCTATTCCTTCTCTCCATAGGTGCTGCTTCACCCACTGAGTTTCTCCAGCATTTTTTGTCCACCTTCGATTTTACCAGCATCTGCCATTCTTTCTTAAACACCGAATCTGAAAGGATGGTTTGAATCTGTAAATAATGGGAGGGTTAGTGATTGCATGGGGAGCGAATGGTGTTTAGTTTTAGGAGAGATACAGCGCGAAAACAGGCCCTTCGGCCCACCGAGTCCGCGCCAACCAGCAATTCCCGCACATAAACACTACCCTACACACACTAGGGACAATTTACAATTTTACTACCAGGCCCATTAATCCTACAAACCTGTATGTCTTTGGAGTGCGGGATGAAACCAGAGCACCCGGAGAAAACCCACGCATGTAATGGGGAGAACGTACAAACTCCGGACAGACAGAACCCATAGTCAAGATCGAACCTGGGTCTCTGGCGCTGTAAGGCACAACTCTACCACTGCACCACCGTGCCGTGAGATTGAAGATTGGACCAGGGAGACAGAAAGAAAAGGATCAGTGAAGGGAAAGGAAGATATATGTTTGAAGAAGTGTCTCGACCCGAACCGTCACCCATTCCTTCTCTACAGAGACGCTGCCTGTCCCGCTGAGTTACTCCAGCATTTTGTGTCTGTCTTCGGTTTAAAACCACCATCTTCAGTTCCTTCCTACACACATATGTTTGGTGTTGGAATCTCGTTGAAGAAAGCAGGATTTGCAAAGGTTGATCTGTGAATGCAAAAACTAGTGAGGTAGAAAATGACACCTTGCTCTGTTTGGGAGAGTTATTGTTGTTTTGGTTATATTTTCAATGTTTAAATGCTGTTTATGTATTATGGATGTTCATGGCTCATAATCACATGAACAATTAGTTCTCTGAAATATGTGATTTAGCATTACAATCCAATATCGTCGCTCGTTCATCAAATGGACTGGTGCCTCCAAGACTAGTTGGCTGCATTTTAGAATGCCGTTCTTGCTGGCAGGAGGCATTAACAGAAGGATTGGGAGGGGCTGTGGAATTAGATAGCTGTGAGGCCTGAAGGCGGCTCCTGGTGACTTAAAGGTCGTCTCACACTTTACTCCGTCGGAACTGCAGATGCTGGTTTACACCGAAAATGCTGCAGTAACTCAGCAGTTCAGGCAACATCTCTGGAGAGAAGCGATGGGTGATGGTTCGGGTCGTGAAATGTCTGAGGGTGGCACGGTGGCGCAGCGGTAGAGTTGCTGCCTTAGAGTTCGATCCCGACTACGGGTGCTGTCTGCACAGAGTTTGTATGTTCTCCTCGTGACGGCCTGGGTTTTCTCCGAGATTTTCGGTTTCCTCCCACACTCCAAAGACGTACAGATTTGTAGGCTGTTTGTATTGGTATAAGTGTAAATTGTCCCTAGTGTGTGTAGTGTAGTGTTAATGTGTGGGGATTGCTGGTTGGTGCAGACTTGGTGGGCTGAAGGGCCTGTTTCCGCATTGTATCTCTAAAACTAAACCAAAAGGGTCTCGACCCGAAACATCACCCATTCTCGATAACAATCAGCACGAGAGCACCTCAAGGCTGTGTGCTCAGCCCCCTGCTGTACTCACTCTATACTCATGACTGCATAGCCGGTCAAGTTCGCTGACGACACCACTGTTGTGGGAGGTATCACTGATGGGGACGAGTCAGAGTGTAGAAGTAAGATCGACCGACTGACCAAATGGTGCCAGCACAATAACCTGGCCCTCAACACCAGCAAAACCAAGGAACTGATTGTGGACTTTGGAAGGGGTAGGATGGGGGCCCACAGTCCCGTTTATATCAACGGGTCGATGGTAAAGAGGGTCAAGAGCTTCAGATTCCTGGGTGTGCACATCTCTGAAGATCTCTCCTGATCCGAGTACACAGATGCAATTATAAAGAAAGCACATCAGCGCCTCCACTTCCTGAGAAGATTACGGAGAGTCGGTATGACAAGGAGGACTCTCCCTAACTTCTACAGGTGCACAGTAGAGAACAGGCTGACCCAGGAGTGTCCAGGAGCGGAAAAAACTACAAAAAGTAGTAAACACTGCCCAGTCCATCATCGGCTCTGACCTTCCTTCCATCGAGGGGATTTATCGCAGTCGCTGTCTCAA
This sequence comes from Leucoraja erinaceus, assembly GCF_028641065.1. Taxonomy (NCBI): domain Eukaryota; kingdom Metazoa; phylum Chordata; class Chondrichthyes; order Rajiformes; family Rajidae; genus Leucoraja; species Leucoraja erinaceus. Next base: position 39,524,168 of record NC_073392.1, on the reverse strand, counting down.
AAAGGCTGGCAGCATCATCAAGGATCCACACCATCCTGGCCAATCACTCATCTCCCCACTACCTTCAGGTAGAGGGTATAGGAGCCTGAAATCTGCAATCTCCAGGTTCAGGAATAGCTCTTCCCCACAGCCATCAGGTTATTAAACTGAACTCAAACAAAATTCTGATCATTAATAGCCCATTGCACTTTATCTGTCTATTTATGTGTGTATATTTAAAATTCATTAGTATATGGACACACTGATCTGTTCTGTTCTGTATTTATGTATGCCTACAATATTCTGTTGTGCTGAAGCAAAGCAAGAATTTCATTGTCCTATCTGGGACACTTGACAATAAACCCTCTTGAACTAATCTAAAAGGGTCTCGACCCGAAACATCACCCATTCCTTCTATCCAGCGATGCTGCCTGTCCTGTTGAGTTACTCCAGCATTTTGTGTCACGCTTACTAGGTGGACCTCAGAATCAGAATCAGAATCAGAATCAGAATCAATTTATTTGTCATTTGGACCCCTGGAGGTCCAAACGAAATGCCGTTTCTGCAGCCATACAATACACACAAATAGACCCCAGACACAACATAATTACATTTAACATAAACATCCATCACATAACTGTGATGGAAGGCCAAATAAACGTATCTCTCCACTGCACTCTCCCCCCCCCGATGTCAGAGTCAAAGTCATAGCCCCCGGCTGGCGATGGCGATTGTCCCGCGGCCATTAAAGCCACGCCGGGTGGTGCGAGGTCGCACACCGGGTCTTGATGTTGGAGCCCCCGGTGTGCGCTCGCAAAGTCCGTGGCCATTCCAGCCGCGCGGGGCAGTGATGTAGGCCCCGCTCCAGGAGCTCTTCGACCCCGCAACTCGGGCGGGAGAAGTCGCCACCGCAGAAGCCCCGAAAAGCGGTCTCCCCCCCAGGGAGCTGTGGGCTCGGCGCCGTCGTCCACAGACCTGTAGAGAGCCTCCGACTCTCCGGCAGCAGCAGCAGCAGCAACAGCAACAGCACCAGCGGCAGCAGCAACAGCACCAGCAGCAGCAGCAACAGCACCAGCAGCAGCAGCGCTCCTCCACCGCTCCGGACCCGGCCAGCTCCACCACGGTGAGGTGAGTCGACACCTGAGTCCCCGGTCTCTTCCTGTTGGAGGCCGCACCTCGTTGCGGCCTCAACGACGACTGAGGCCCGACGAGAAAAGGTCGGGTCTCAGTGCAGGGAGAGATTCAAAAAGTTTCCCCACCCCACCCCCATCCTCCCACACACACACCCCAACATAAAATAACAAACACTACATAAAAACACAGACAAAAATAATAAAAACGCGGACAGGCTGCAGAGGCCGCTGCTGGCCAGAGCCGCGCCGCCTACCGGAAGCGCCTACTGATTCTGATTCTGATTCTGAAGGGAAGAGATCGAACTTTTTCTCGCCTTCCATCACAGTGAGGAATGTGAAGGAGTCACCGTGGTGGATGTTCATGTTAAAATGGATTTTGTGTATTCTGTTGCTTTTTATTGGTATGACTGTGTGGCAAATCAAATTCCTCGTTTGTTGCAAAACATACGTGGCTAAAAAAGAATGATTATGATTATAATGAAAGCACAAAATGCCGGAGTAACTCAGCGGAACTGGCGGCATCTCTGGAGAGAAGGAGCGGGTGACGTTTTGGGTCGAGACCCTTCTTCAGTAGATGGGTACGTTATAATTGGAGACGTCTTTCCATTCCACACACTCTTTCCAGGCCAATTGTATATGCATGTTCTCTTTCTTTTCACCAGGCTGTCAACCTTATTTTGCTTTTTCATTTTTATTGTTACCTTTCCTTTTAACTTCATTGTTGTTTTAACTTGTTAGTTTTAGATGGATCATTTCTTTTAAATTCTTTCTTCATTCTTTATTCTCTTCTTCATACTTGTCTCTCCTCCTCTCTAACATCCTTGAGAAAAGGAGGTGCTGTTCACAGCAAGGGAACCTTTGCAAATTCAGCCCCGAATCAGGAACAGCAACGACAAGCAAATTGCACTTGACAGTGAACAGGAGGAACAGAACATTCAATTCTTGGTAGACAAAAACGCTGGAGAAACTCAGCGGGTGAGGCAGCATCTATGGAGTGAAGGAATAGGTGACGTTTTGGGTCGAGACCCTTCTTCAGACAAATAATCCTTGCTTTCATCTGAAAAATATCACATCACATATTTGGTGGATCATTTTGGGCTGAACGATATAAAAAATGTAAGAATGGCTTGACAGTTCAGATATTATAGTAGATTACAAACTATCATAAGATTTATTTAATTGTAATTTTATACCATACAGAAAGTGAATGCGTTTATTTCTGGAAATCTGGCTTAAAAACAAAAACATGACGATGTTGCCAGGACAACAGGGCCTGAGCTGTAGGGAGAGGTTGAGTAGGCTGGGACTCTATTCCTTGGAGCGCAGGAGGATGAGGGGTGATCTTATAGAGGTGGTTAATATCATAGATCAGGTAGATGCACACAGTCATCATGACCCCTTCTCCCATCTCCAATGGACCCCCTCAATCAAGACACTGTTTCTGGAATACTTATCTTTTGATGGCATTGGATATCTCGTGGCGAGCTCGTGGAATGTGTACGATTACCGTCTGACCCATAATCAGCACATTAGTGACTATCGAGGACTAAATCCTTGAGGCGTCGTAAAAACTGTCACTATACCCACAGTAGGTGAATCAAGGCCATTGGTTTAAGGTGAAGGGGAAAAGATTTCATAGGAATTTGAGGAGTAACTTTTTCACACAAAGGGTGGTGGGTATATGGAATCTGCCAGAGGATGTATATGAGGCAGGGGCTACCCCAATTTTTAAGAAGCAGTTGGACAGGTACATGGATAGGACAGGTTTGGAGGAATATGGACCAAACGCAGGCAGGTGGGACTAGTGTAGCTGGGACATGTTGGCCGGTGTGGGCAAGTTGGGCTTAGGGGCCTGTTTCCACACTGTATCACTCTATGACTCTATAATACACAAAACACACAACAGGTCAGAAAGCATTTGTGCAAAGAGGAGCAAAGTCAATGTTTCAGGCTTTGACTATTTGGTCATCAAAGCCTGAAACATCGACTATGTTTCCATCTCTGCTAAAGCTGCCTGAACTGCTGAGTATTTGCACCTAATGATTTTTTTGCAGGTCTATCACCATTTATGGAGCCTCAGAAATAAATGTTGCCCAAATGCTGTTATGGGTAGAAAGTTAAGAGTACAAACAGGTATTTAAAAACAAAAACACAACATGCTAAAGTAGTGTGTAGGAAGGAACTGCAGATGCTGGTTTAAACTGAAGAAAGACACAAAAAGCTGGAGTAGCGAGTCAGAAAGCATCACTGGAGAAAAGGAATAGGTGACGTTTCAGGTCGAGACCCTTTTTCAGTCTCAGTTCGCCTATTCCTTGTCTCCAGAGATGGTGCCTTCGGAGTGGCGGCGCGGCTCTGGCTGCAGCGGCTTACCGGCGGTCCCGTTGTCTTTGTGCTTTTTATGTTGTTTATTTTGTTTGTTTAGTCTAGATTTTGGTTTTAGCTTGTGTTTTTGGGGGGGGGGGGGGTTTAGCTTGTGTTTTTGTCGTATTCCCCTTCTCTGCCTCCGTCTGTGCTGAGGCCTAACGGAGCTGACGACCTCGAGGCTCCGGAGGCAGAGCCCGCCAGGACTTGCTCTGAGCTCGCTCCCGTGAGGGTGGTCCGGCTCAGGGCTGGAAGAGGCTGGGACGCTCCCGTGAGGGCGACCAGCCCGAGGGTGGAACGAGGCTCCCGTCGGAGCGGCCGAGCTCGGGAAGGTGCGGCGCTGGCAGCCCGAGGGAGGTTCGGCGCCCAAGTCGGGGCGGCCCAGCCCGAGGCTGAAGACGGCGCAGTACTCACGTGAGGGTGGCTGGGACGGTGTTCTGGCGGCGGTGGCCTGAGTCCGGGGTTCGGCCGCGGGCCAGCAGCTGCTTCTGCAGAACTGGTGGGCGGCAGCTTAAACCACCCCGGGCCGCGGTGTTTCAGCCGCGGGACTGATCTTAACATCGCCCGGGGGGGGGGGGGGGGGGGGCATCGCCCCAGCGCAGAGGGAGAAGAGGAGGGAAGAGACTGCGACCTAAGACTTTTGCCTCCATCACAGTGAGGAGATGCTGGGTGGACTCACTGTGGTGGATGTTAATGTGTGTTTTATTGTTGTTCTATTTATTGTATGGAATTATATGTATGACTGCTGCAATTTCGTTCAGATTTCTGAATGACAATAAAAGGCTATCGCTATCTCTATCTCTATCTCTGACCTGAATTACTCCAGCTTTTTGTGTCTCGCATGCTAAAGTAACTTATTGGGTGAGGCAGCAGCTCTGGAAGACATGGATAGTTGATGTTTCGGGTTGGGGCCATTCTTCAGACTGATTATAGGGGGAGGGGGAGAAAGCTGGAAAGCTGGTGGGCGGGACAATACCTGGCAAGTGATGGGTGGATACAGGTGGGGGGGGGCGGGAGGTTTAATTGGCAGATGGGGGGGGGGACAAAGACCAGAGATGAAGATGTGAGGAAAAGGCGTATAGTGAGAAAAGATGAGATGCCAAGGGAGGGGATATGTGGAAAGGATTGGAGGATGCGAAAAGGGGGCTGGGGTGGAGGGGCGGACAGGATAGTGGGAGAAATGGCTGTGTACCCTGGTGGGGCACAGGGGAGAGTAGGGGAACAAAGGACAGAGACTCGTAGAATTCAATGGTCATACCATTGTGTTGTAAGCTAGCTAATGGAATATGAGGTGTTGTTCATCCATTTTGCTTGTGGCCTCACTAGTAATGGAGGAGGCCCAGGACAGAAAGGTTGGTATGGAAATGGGAAGGGGAGCTCTAAACATTGGTATAATATGGTCCTCATTTTATAATGTCACATTTCAACATCATCTTACAGTCTGAAAGTGGATCTCGACCCGAAACGTCACCTATTCCTGTTCTCCACTGATGCCGTCTGACCCGCAGAGTTACTCCAGCTTTTTGTGTCGATCTTCATTTTCAATAAACTCATTTCATGTTCCGGTTTAAAGTACAGGTTCAAATTTAAAATCATTTGGAAGGAGAAGAATAAATGTGTTGGATCAGAGGGATTTGTCTGCAAGGAATAGAGAGATGTGAAAGGATTTGCTGCTGCTGCTATATCCGTTTTGTATTTGCTTATGACTAAACTGTTCATATTTGTTGGTAAGGCTGAGCCCTGCAAGTAGATGTAAAGATAGGAAAAATGTGCTCATACGCAGGGGTTACCAAATATTTGTAGGATTAAGTGCCTGTCCCACTTTCGCGACCTTTACAGGCAACTACAGGCACCCGTGATAGGTCGCTGAAATTTTCAACATGTTTAAAATTCAGCGGTGACCAAAAAAACGTGTATGACTCTTTGGAGACCTCTCATGACCATAGGAGACCTCGCACGACCATGGTCCTGAGAGGTCTCCTATGGTTGTGAGAGGTCACCCGCGACATGTCGCCAGGGGTCGCTGCCTGTACGGTCATGAGAGGTCTCCAAAGAGTCATAGTGTCTTTCTGGTCGCTGCTGAATTTTCAACATGTTGTAAATGTCGGCGACCTATGACGGGTGCCGGCAGTTGCCTGTAAAGGTCACGTAAGTGGGACAGGCCCTTTAGGATTTGGGTTACGCTGTGGCCACTGGTGTAGATATTAATATTTCTCAACACAGAATATATTGGACTTTGGCTGCTTGTCAACTTTGTCAACAGATTTGTACTGGATATATCAAATACTGTTGTCAAGGTACGTCCATCCGAGGATATATGGGGATCCTGTGGATAGGGTGAACTGTTTTAAATATCTGGGAGTCCACATCTCCGAGGATATGACATGGGCATCACACGCCTCAGCACTCGTGAGTAAGGCAAGGCAGCGCCTTTACCACCTCAGGCAATTGAGGAAATTCAGAGTAGAAACATAGAAACATAGAAAGTAGGTGCGAGAGCAGACCACCAGGTCCATCGAGCCCGCACCGCCATTCGCTCATGGCTGAACACTAAACAGACACACTTACCCACAAACAGTAGACACAAGACACAGAACACAAGACACTACCCTCCCCTTTATACCGCTATCACCCCTCTCCACCCCAAGAACCTCGTGATCTCCTGGGGGAGGCAAAAAACCGGATAAAAACCCAGGTCCAATTCGGGAAAAAAATCCGGGAAATTCCTCTCCGACCCCAATCTAGGCGATCGACACTTGTCCAGGAGATCACTCAGGTCTTACTATACTAACCATACCTAGGTCCATATCCCTGCCCTCTCCCCATAGCCCCTTATCCCCTTGGCAGCTAAAAAACCATCTATTTTAGTCTTAAATATATTTAAAGTTTCTGCTTCCACTGCTCCCTGGGGCAGTGAATTCCATAAATTAACCACCCTCTGGGTGAAGAAGTTCTTCCTCATCTCAGTTTTAAAAGAGCCCCCCCTTATTCTGCAACTATGTCCCCTAGTTCTAGTTTCCCCGATCATTGGGAACATCCTCGGGGCATCCACCCGATCAAGGCCCCTCACGATCTTATATGTTTCAATGAGATCGCCTCTCATTCTTCTAAACTCCAAAGAGTAGAGTTCCAGCCTACTTAACCTTTCCTCATATGTCAATCCCCTCATTGCAGGAATTAATCTTGTAAACCTTCGCTGCACTGCCTCCAGGGCTAGTACATCCTTTCTTAAGTATGGACCCCAGAACTGTACACAGTATTCCAAATGTGGTCTCACTAATACTGTGTACAGCTGCAGCAAGACCTCCGTGTTTTTATACTCAATCCCCCTAGCAATAAAGGCCAAAACTCCATTGGCCTTCCTGATTGCTTGCTGCACCTGCATACTAACTTTCAGTGATTCATGTACTAATACCCCTAGATCCCTTTGCGTTGCATTACAACGCAGCTCCTCCTCATTTAGAAAATAACTTGCCCTATCATTTTTTTTCCCAAAGTGAATGACTTCACATTTATTAGTATTAAATTTCATCTGCCAAATTGTTGCCCACTCACCTAGCTTATCTATATCCTTTTGCAGACTCTTCCTATCCTCCTCATCCCCTACTTTTCCTCCCATTTTTGTATCGTCCGCAAATTTTGATATATTACACTTGGTTCCCTCCTCCAAATCATTTATATAAATTGTGAACAACTGGGGTCCCAGCACCGACCCTTGCGGAACCCCGCTAGTTACCGGTAGCCATCCCGAGTATGAACCATTTATCCCCACTCTCTGCTTCCTATTTGTTAGCCAATCCTCTACCCATGCTAATATATTACCCCCAATCCCATAATTTTTTATTTTTAGCAATAGTCTCTTATGTGGCACCTTGTCAAAAGCCTTTTGGAAGTCCAAGTATACCACATCCACCGATTCCCCTTTATCCACCCGGGTTGTTACTTCCTCAAAGAATTCGAGCAGATTCGTTAAACAGGACTTCCCCTTCACAAAACCATGTTGGTTCTGTCCGATGAAGTCATGTTTATCCAAGTGCCCCGTTAGTGTTTCTTTAATAATTGTCTCTAACATTTTACCCACCACCGATGTTAGACTAACCGGTCTATAGTTACCCGCCTTTTGTTTACTTCCTTTTTTAAATATAGGTGTTACATTGGCCATTTTCCAATCCACTGGGACCGTTCCTGCCTCCAGGGAGTTTTGGAAAATTATCACCAATGCATCCACAATCCCCACCGCTATCTCCCTCAAGACCCTTGGATGTAATCCATCAGGCCCAGGGGATTTATCCTCCTTCAGTCTCATTAATTTCCCTAATACCACCTCCTTGGTGATCTTAATAGTATTTAGCTCCTCCATTCCTACCGCCCCCTGTTTATCCAGCGTTGGAATATTTTTTGTGTCTTCTATGGTGAAGACTGATACAAAATACTCGTTTAATGCCTTTGCCATTTCCATGTTCCCCACCAACAACTCTCCAGTCTCACCCTCCAATGGACCAACGTTCACCTTAGCCACCCTTTTTCTTTTTATATAGCTATAAAAACTCTTACTATTAGTTTTTATGTTGTTCGCTAAATTCCTTTCATAGTCTATTTTCCCCGTCTTAATTAATCTCTTAGTTATTTTTTGCTGACCTTTAAATGCTTCCCAATCCTCTACCCTCCCACTATCTCTGGCTACCTTATATGCCCTTGCCTTCAGCCGAATACTATCCTTTATAGTTTTACTGAGCCATGGCTGACTGTTCTTACCCTTACCCCTTTTTTTCTTCATAGGAATAAATTTTTCTTGAAGGTTATACAGTATACCCTTAAACGTACACCACTGCTCATGTACCGTCTTATTCTTGAGTCTGCTATCCCAGTCAACTTTGATCAGCTCAGTCCTCATACCATCATAATCCCCCTTATTTAGACTAAGCACCCTAGCCTGAGTTTCAACCTGCTCCCCTTCTATTTGAATATGGAATTCGACCATATTGTGGTCACTTGTTCCCAATGAGTCCCTAACTATGACATTTTTAATTAATCCTGCTTCATTACACAGGACCAGATCCAAGATTGCCTCCCCCCTTGTCGGTTCTGTGACATACTGTTCTAGGAACCCGTCTCTAATACATTCTATAAACTATTCCTCTAGTCTACCCTGCCCAGTTTGGTTTGCCCAATTAATATGAAAATTGAAGTCCCCCATGATTACAGCAGTTCCCTTTTTACATGCGTCAACTATTTGCAGATTTATGTTCTGACTAACAGCGTCACAGCTATTTGGAGGTCTATAAATTACACCCACTAGTGTTTTTTTCCCCTTATTATTCTCTATCTGTACCCAAGCTGTTTCACTATCCTGATCCTTCAACGCAATATCCTTCCTCTCTATTGCCGTTATTCCCTCCCTTATTAAAAGGGCCACCCCTCCTCCCTTTCTTTCCTGTCTATCTTTCCTAATTGTCGAGTACCCCTCTATATTTAACTCCCAGTCCTGATCCCCTTGCAGCCATGTCTCCGTAACTGGCCACGATATCATAACTATATATACTTAATTGCACCGTTAATTCATTTATCTTATTACGAATACTCCGTGCATTTAGATAAAGCACTTTCAGATGATTTTTACTACCCTTCCTTTCCGTTTTTGCCCCTTTTACATCTAAAGCTTTATCTTCACACATTCTGTCTCCTGTCACATTTTGACTTTCCGCTTCCCCACTGATACCCTGCTCTATTTCCTCTACCCCTGCCGTTATTACCCCCCTTGATACCTCCCCCCCGCTACTTAGTTTAAAGACCTCTCTACTGCCCTAGTTATATGATTTGCCAGGACCCCAGTCCCAGCACCGTTCAGGTGAAGTCCGTCCTTACAGAACAGATCCCCCCTGTCCCAGTACTGGTGCCAGTGGCCCAAGAAACCAAACCCATTATTCCCACACCAGTCTTTGAGCCACGCATTTAGCTTCTTAATTTTACGTACCCTCGCCGATTTGGCCCGTGGCTCAGGTAGCAATCCGGAGATCAGTACCCTCGAGATTCTGCTTTTTAATTTATTCCCTAACTGCTCAAACTCCTTCAGCAGATCCTCCTTCCTCGTCCTTCCTATGTCATTGGTCCCCACATGGACCACGACCACTGGATCCTCCCCCTCCCACTGCAAATTTCTCTCCAGCATCGCAGAGATATCCTTAACCCTAGCACCGGGTAGGCAACACAGCCTTCGGGACATGTTCTGCTGGCCGCAGAGAACCTTATCTACCCCCCGAATAATACTATCCCCTATCACTACGGCATTTCTTCTAACTCCCCCCTCTTGAATGGCCTCCTGATCCACGGTGCTGCAGCCAGGTTGCTCATCCCTCCCACAGCCCCTGATCCCGTCCTTACATTGAGTAAGAGCCTCGGTCATGCTCGTCAGGGACAAGGGCTGTGGCTCCTGCCGCATCTCCTCCTGGTTCCCCCTACCTGCCTCGCTTATGGCCACACCTTCCTTTCCTTGCTCACTGCCTACTGAATTAGTTAAACTGGTCGGTGTGACCATCCCCTGGCACAAAACATCCAGGTAATACTCCCCCTCCCTGATGTACCGCAGCGTATGAAGTTGGGTCTCCAGCTCATCAATGCGGAGCTGGAGTTCCTCTAGCCTCAAACACTTACTGCAGCTGTAGGGATCTTCTACATCAATGGTGTCGACAAATTCCCACATCTCGCAGTATTGGCACATCTCCTGACCGCCCATCTTATATAAGTAATTAACTGGTCCTATTTAAGAATCCCCTACTGTATTGATACACCCCTTATTTATATAATCCTACCTCCTATAAATGGGAAAGTACTCACACCAGCCGTAAATTACCTACTGGTTTGGCTGTCTAGTGGTAATTCCGTCCGCTCTTCCTGTCTGGTCCACTGCTCCCTTGCAGTGCGTGGCAAACCTCTTTGCCTCTCCCAGAATCCTTAGCCTCTCAAGCGTATTGCGTGGTCTCCTCTCCTCAGCCTCCTCTCCGAAGACTCTCGAGCCAAAGACTCACACTTTTCTCACTAGGCCGCTCACTCACTCATGTGAGTGAGTGTCTCCGAGGATCCTCCAGTGCTTCTACGCAGCGGCGGTGGAAAGCATCTTGTCCGGGAACATTACCATCTGGTTTGGGAATTGCTCTGCCAAGGACAAGAAGGCTCTGCAGAGAGTAGTGCGTTCGGCCGAACGCACTATGGGAACTTCACTCGCCCCCCCTGCAGGAACTATACAACAGGAGGTGCAACTCCAGAGCAAATAAAATCATGGGAGACCCCTTCCACCCCTGCAATGGACTGTTCCAGCTGCTACGGTCAGGCAAACGCCTCCGTTGCCATGCGGTGAGAACGGAGAGGTTGAGAAGGATTTTCTTCCCAGAGGCAATTCGGACTGTAAACGCCTATCTCACCAGGGACTAACTCTACAGAACATTTTTCCTTCCATTATTTATTATGTAAAATAATATGTGTGTTATGATTGTGTTTATAATTTGTTTGGTTGTTTTGTTGTTTGTCTTTTGCACAAAAGTCCGCGAGCATTGCCACTTTCATTTCACTGCACATCTCGTATGTGTATGTGACAAATAAACTTGACTTGACTTGACTTGTGTAGAGGAGAGTGTGCGAAAATGTAAATGTAACTGCAGTTGGAGGGACATTCATACAGTATATTATATGTATGAACATGAACAAGAATAAGGGGTAAGCCATTTAGAACTGAGACGAGGAAACACTTCTTCACACAGAGAGTTGCGAGTCTGTGGAATTCTCTGCCTCAGAGGGCGGTGGAGGCCGGTTCTCTGGATACTTTCAGGAGAGAGCTAGATTGGGCTCTCAAAGATAGCGGAGTCAGGGGATATGGGAAGAGGGCAGGAACGGGGTACTGATTGGGGATGATCAGCCATGATCACATTGAATGGCGCTGCTGGCTCGAAGGGCCAAATGGCCTACTCCTGCACCTATTGTCTATTGCCTATTGTCTATTGTAATCTGGCTGCTATAATATATTGTATTATTCTAGAGAAAGGATTGTGGATGAAGGGTTACTCATTCTGTGTAGATCTCTATTGATAAGCATTCGCACAAGAGATAGACACAAAATGCTGGAGTAACTCAGCGGAACAGGCAGCATCTCTGGATAGATGGAGTAGGTGACGTTTTGGGTCAAGACCCTTCTTCGGACTGAAGAAATCTGGTCTAAATGTCTGATGTCCAGTCTCGACCCGAAACGTCACCCATACCTGCCCTCCAGAGGCGCTGACTGTCCCGCTGAGCTACTCCAGCATTTTGTGTCCATCTTTGGTGTAAACAAGCATCTGCAGTTCCTTCCTACACATTTGCATAAGAGAAAATTGCTTAAAGCTGTAGCTCATGGAATTCAAGGTTAACTATTGACTTAGTTAAGTTTGTTCAGGGAGCAAAGAGCAAACAATTAATTATTCAAACAGATGCCAGTGCTCAAGGCTGGGGAGCAACTAATTCCATATCCAGCACAGGTGGTAGATGGACTAACCTAGAGTCATCGTTACTACTTACACTGGGCATAAATTATCTAGAAATGTTGGGTGCATTTTATGGATTAAAAGCATATTCAACAAATATGCATCACTTGCATGTTCGGTTACAAATAGACAATACTACGGTGGTGGCCTATATTAACCATATGGGCGGCATAAAATCGATATCATGTGACAAATTGGTCAACACAATCTGGCAATGGTGTGTCGACAGACATATTTGGCTATCAGCAACTTACCTGCCAGGTAAGCTAAATACAGTGGCAGACACCAGGTCACGCAAATTCAATGATAACACCGAATGGATGTTAAATCCCAAAGTATTTGCTAAAATTACCAAGCAATATGGCACACCAGATATCGATCAATTTGCACCAGGTTCCTACGTATGTCGCTTGGGAACCAGACCCTGAGGCATCAGCGGTAGATGCGTTCGCGCTGGACTGGGGAAATTTCTTCTTTTATGCATTTCCTCCCTTCTGCCTCAACAGTCGGGTACTAAGCAAAATACAAATGGACTCTGCTTCAGGTATTTTGATAGTACCCGACTGGCCAACACAACCATGGTTCCCAGTGCTCCTCGACATGATCGTCGAGACCCCAATGACTTTTCCCAGTAGCCCAGAATTGCTAACCCACCCAGTATCTGGCATAAGCCACACATGCCACGATATAATTAAACTCCTGGGTTGCAGATTTTGAAAAGGCCTTTGCTGGGCCTGGGATTGTCAGAAAACACCATCAACACCATGACAGCATCCCACCGTGTATCCACAAGGAAACAATACTTGTCAAGTATCAAGAAGTGGGAGAAATACTGTTTGGATACAGGAACCACCTATTCAAACACAACAGTAACCAATGTACTGGAGTTCCTGGCAGGCCTTCACCATAATGAAGGACTCGGCTACAGCGCCATCAACACAGCCAGAAGTGCTCTGTCTGCCTATTTAATACAGGCACCAGGACAACAGGCCATGGGGTCCCACCCACTGGTGGTCAAACTCATGAGGGGGATATTCAACTCCAACCCCGTAGACCTAGGTACACCCATATCTGCGATGTCAGTGTGGTCCTGACATACCTCAGGGGATGGTCACCAGCCAGGTCCCTCACCCTGGACCAATGAACTCTGAAGACGGTCATGCTGATGGCACTTGTGTCAGCACAAAGAGTCCAGTCACTTCACCTTTCACGACTGGACAACATGATCATAACTCCAGACCACGTCTCATTTACTATCCAGGGGCTGGTCAAACAGAGCAGGCCAGGAACACCAAATCCAGTCATGGAATTCCGGGCCTACCCACCAGAACCACAGTTATGTGCCATGACCCACCTACTGAACTATATTGACACAACTAAAATCCATCGAGGGAGTGAAAAAGCCTTATGGGTCAGCCACAAGAAACCTTATGGTCGGGTGACGAGCCAAACCATTTCAAGATGGCTCAAGCAGGTGCTGAAAGCCGCTGGTATAAATACTAACATGTATAAATCTCACTCCACCAGGGCAGCATCCACGTCGGTGGCAAAAAGAATGGACGTACCAATAGACCACATCCTGGCTACAGCGGGGTGGTCTGGGGAAAGAACGTTCCGAACTGTTTATAATAAGCCGTTGGCAGAACCTGCTTCATTTGCAGAGAAAATATTACAATCTGCAAATATATAATTTAGCCCGGGTGATCAATTTGTTTTTTGTTATTGTTAATAAACACCATTATTGTTTTTTTACAAACAGATTCATGATTGATTACGATAACATACTTCCTCCCTCAAATGACCGGCAGTGAGTGAAGTATGAACTGTTACACGGTTTGAAATCACAGAGCTTTAAAATCTTCACGTAGTCACTCACGTGACTCCGAAGTAAAATAGTAAGATTAAATGAGAACTTACCAGTTTGAAGTTTGATCTGTATATTATGAGGAGTTACGATGAGGGTTTACGTGCCCTCCGCTCCCACCCTCAATTATAGAGATCAAACTGGTATCTAAGCTCTCCTTTTCTTTACTATATTTATTTCAATTACTGTGTCTTTCTGTGATTCCACACCGCTGCTTTGAAGTATGTCGCGCATGCGTGCTGGACGGGTTCTTCATGTAATCCCTCATCGTAACTCCTCATAAAATACAGATCAAACTTCAAACTGGTAAGTTCTCATTTAATCTTACTTTTAAATTTGTATCTACTCCAGTGATGCCGCCTCTGCATGTCCTCAATCAGAATGGAGTGGTGTTGAATGTGTTCGACGGAGGCAGACAGCAGTTGTCCAACAAGTTCAACGTCTCAATGCAGTATAATTGACAGCAGATTTGCAGGCTGGCAGTGCTGCTGCTGAACTAAATCTTCGTCAGTGTCTGCAGCTTCTTGCTACAGGCCCAGGCACTGCTGGGTGCGTCTATGTGATCCCTGCCCCCTTAAAAAGGAAGAGTGTTAGTGTTAGTCAACATACATATTTTGCTTTTGATCATCTGAATATAATTCTTTGTAAGCATGTTTTGCCCTACTGGCAAGTCTAGTGGCAGTGAGTGGTGTGCCTCGGGGGGTCAGTAATGGGCCCATTATTGTTTGTCGTCTTGTATCGGTTGGATGAGAATGCGGAGGACATGGTCGTGCAGACAAGAATCACAGTCGGATCTCGATCACAAAATGCTGGAGAAACTCAGCGGGTCAGGCAACATATCTGGAGAGAAGGAACGGAGTGATATTTCTGGGTCCCAACCCGAAACGTCATCTATTCCTTCTCTCCAGAGATGCTGCCCGACCCGCTGAGGAACTCCGTCATTTTGTGTCTATCTTTGGTGTAAACCAGCATCTGCAGTTCCTTTCTACACATCTTGTCCCCATCCTCATGTTGAGTGGGTGGTCACCCTAGTGGATAAATAAATACCCACTCTAAATACCTACGATAAATACATTTCACTATGATTACACAATGACAAGATGTTGGACCTTAGCAATGTGTTTTTGTCAAATCTGAGTGTGTACGTGTAAGAAACTGATGAACAATGTCGACTGCAGCAGCCTCTAAAACTATGCCATCTGAATTGGCAGAAATCAAAGGAATTAATACATTATCTATGTATATCCACTCTTCTAACACAGTATCAGTATTACAGCAATAAGATAATTAAAGCTAAGTGATGCTTCATGAAAGTGAATTAGCTCTTTGGTGAAATAGATTGAATGATGTAAATTTGTCTCTTGTTTTTTTGATGAGAATCTTTTCCATGCATATAGATAATATCATGAATATCATCAGATCAGCTGGCACCGTTTTCGAGGCCACTGCAGTCAACATCCTCCACCAGTCTATCGCGCACACATATATCGCAACGAAGTACAGAATATATCACAACAAGTACAGATTGGCAAAAGGAGCACTTTGCAATGGCCCTGCCATCCGTATCTGTGTGATCCCAGTGAAACGCCAAGGATGGCTAGAGAGGTGGAAGCTTTCTTTTACTGCAACATAATGCCACTGGCTTCGGTGCGACAAACCTTTCCTCCTTCAAAAACAAGATCTAAATATATATCTGAAGCATTAAAATGGGATTGCAAAGGACTACATATAAATCAAAGACCTAGGCAACTCCTGCTCTGAAGCAGTTGTTCTAACCAGCCATGAGCTGCAGAATCAATATTATGTTCATTTATAAAATAGGAGTTAGAGAAATCTCTTTGCACTCTACCAGATGAGTAAATTTAATTAAGAAATGTTCTCGTCCGAGCATGAAGGACATGGTTACAATTGATTACAACAGTGTTAGGTAAACTCTTTGTTTCTTCTTCAATTTGGGGGGGGGGGGGGGGGGGGGGGGGGCAGTTTTAGTCCAGGAGTGCAATGGAAGGTTTTATTACTTGATTTGTACATGTAAAATTGATGCAAAAGGATTTTTTTCCCACAATAAGCCAGAAGTGTAATTTACACGAGGACACCGACAATGATCAGCAGCAGAGAAGTAACCTATTTCTGAGCAGAAGTGTTTAAGAAGGAACTGCACATGATGGAAAATCGAAAGTAGACAAAAATGCTGGACAAACTCAGCTGGTGAGGCAGCATCTATGGAGCGAAGGAAATAGGCGACGTTTCGGGTAGATACCCAAGACCTGGGTGTGATTGGTGATCAGAATGTTCTTATGCAATAAGACTGGCCTATTGAATATACTGTTCACTTGTCACACGAGTATCATAATTCTAGAGAACTGCCACTGCTCTCGTCTTGGAAATGTAGTAATCACTGCTGGAGCCCTCACACAAACATCTTTGTACAAACCATTTGCAATATATACGCAACGGACATTGTACTAACACTGTGGGAAAACAAAGCCAATGGCAAACTAGTCTAACTGCTTTCACAAATATGCTTTTAGATTACTAGGTATTGATCAACACACTGTACGTTTGCTAATGAAATGAAAACTAGCATTTAAAAAAAATGCTTTAGTCTGTTTCTGCCCCAGCTTTGATATCTCTATACACAGTTAATCACTCATATTGCAGCACAGGAGAGATACTGCAAAAAGGTTCATTTTCCAAGCACACGCCAAAGGCTTACGTTTCCTCGCTCACAGTAATTGCTAAATTCCGAGAGGGCTCAGAGCAACAATATCTTGCAGGATTGTGGTGCTTAGCTTCACTTGAAAAGTGCAGGACAGGTTGCCTGTTCTGTCATCTCCTTTTGCTCTGGGGAAACATTTTGCCAGGAACTGTATATTGGAGCACACACTCACACACACACGTGCACACACACACACACTCACACACATACATACACATTCACACACACACACACACTCACACTCACACACAGACACACTCACACACACAGACACACTCACACACACACACAGACACACTCACACACACACACACACTCACACACACACACACACACACTCACACACACAGACACACTCACACTCACACATACACTCACACACAGACACGTTCACAATCACACACACATGCTCACACACACTCGCACACACACTCACACTCACACACTCACACACAAACACTCACACACAAACACTCACACACTCACACACTCACACACTCGCATACACACACTCACTCACACACACGCACATGCACACGCGCACACGCAGGCGCACACACGCACATGCACACGCACATGCACACACACATGCACACACACACATGGACACACTCACACACACACACACACACACACACACACACACACACACACACACACACACACGCACACACACACACACTCACGCACATTCACACACACACACACACACACACACACACACACACACACACACACACACACACACACACACACACACACACACACACACACAGGTGTCAAATGACAAAATACCAATATCACCACATAACAAAATATAAAATCTACAATGTAAAGACCTGATTTTAAAATGAAGATGAAACGATTAAAAGACACAACAGCACAACATATGGCTTATTTGCAATTTGACATTCCCTCCCCTTCATCTCACCCCTTCCCCCATTCATCCCTTCTCTTCCTCCTTCCTCTCTTCTCTTGCCATCTCAAACCCATCTCCCTTTCCCGTTTTCTCTCGCCCCTTCTTTCCTCATCTCCCCCCCCCCCCCCCCCCCCCCCCCCCCCCCCCTTTGGGCTCTCTCCCTCCGTTTTAAATCACAATTTTCTCAGTGCAGACAAGGTTAAATTTGAAATTGTCTCAGGAAAATTATTGACTTGTTTCATATTTGCTTGGGAAAGCACTGCCCTGTACCGTCACGGATTGACCGTGTAGTGTGACTGAAAGAATAATCACTTAAGGATAGCACAAAATATGTCACCATCATAGACCGATCATCCAGTTACTAATTACAGCGACACGACTTTGCAGGGAAATCGTCGTGTGGTCAAAACATGAGTCTTTGAGATTTTACAGATTATGAGGTTATGTTAACCTTAAAATGAAACGCCAACACCTTGCATGTTCAGAAGCTGCTGGTGAGTAGATATGTTAATAACAGTGATTGGGCGGATATATATAGAGCACATTGGGGAAAAACCCCATCTGCCTGCCTAATGATCTTTGGAGATGTGGAGAGAATGTAAACTCATCCGTCAGCTCCCCCTTTCAGCTGCAAAGTCAGAATGAAATACAGGAAGTGAATATCGACAACATATATAGGCAGACCCACCCATCCGCTGTATATTGATAGGGAGGGATTCACTGGATAGCGTGTGACGGCTCCCTATAATACCCAAGACGGAGAAGGTGTGGGCTGTCACAGAAGAGGCGGTTGGGGCAGTGGCTTGAAGAGAGAGGAGAGGGGAGAGGAGAGGAGAGGGGAGGAGAGGAGGAGTGGAGAGGAGGATACAGGGGTGACTAGAGTCGTGCAGTAGCTGTCGCTCAGCGTATGTGCAGTTGTGATGCTGCACATGAGCGGTCGTTAGACACACACACACACACACACACACATATATATATAAAGGCAGGGCGCAGCAGCTCGCTGTTTGCACGGAGCTGCCAGACTTGTGGAAGTCCCCGCTCGTCTCCTGCACCTCCTGCCCGGCTTGCACCGTCTGATTCCGCACAAATGATGAACTTTCTCCGCCGAAGGCTCTCCGACAGCAGCTTCATCGCCAACCTGCCCAATGGATACATGACCGACCTGCAGCGGCCGGAGACCCCGCAGCCCCCTCCGCCCGTGTCCCCGGTCCCCGACAAGAGGCAGCCGCCCCAGTCCGCTGGAAGCAGCTTCTTCTCGTCCATCTCCAACGCTGTCAAGCAGACCACCGCGGCCGCCGCGGCCGGATTAGCCGAGCAGACGTCCACTGGCGCTGCCAAGAAAGCCAAGATCCTGCTCATCGTTGACGAGCCTCACACTGACTGGTAGGTAACCCCGAGTCTGTCCATGGCAGGCAGCGCCGCGCCTCGCCACTGTCCACCCCGGTGTGGTACCTATCCCCCTCGCAAACGGGGCACAGCACCATTCACACCCACTGTAATATTCCAGTAGCAATCGCTCCAGAATCTACACACACACACACACAAGACACACAGACACACACACAGAAAAATACACACACACACACACACACAGAAAAGACACACACACACACACACAGAAAAAACACACACACACACACACACAGACAGACACAAATACACAGAGAGGGAGAGACACACACCCACACCCACACACAGAAAAGACACACACACACACACACACACACACACAGAAAAGACACACACACACACACACACACACACACAGAAAAGACACACACACACACACACACACAGAAACACACCCACACCCACACACAGAAAACACACACACACACACACAGACACACAGAAGCCACACACACACAGAAAAAAGACACACCCACACACACCCACAGACAGACACACACACACAAACACACACACACACACACGCACGCACACACACACGCACACACACACACACACACACAGAAAAAAGACACACACACACATACACACAAACTGCAATCTAAGATGCCTTATTCCACATCAACATACTTGAAGGCAACCTAATAAAAGAAAAGCAATGTTATGTTCTCAGAAAAGTCTTTATTCTCATTTATCGGAGTCCCATCAGCGGTGGGAGAGTGGCAGTGTATTTGCGTTCTCGGGTGGGTTAGCAGGTGTTTATTGAACGTTCCCCTTCATGGTGCTCGTCGCCATGGGCTGTTGGAGGCGGGCTGGGGAGTTACCCCGGTACAACTCTCCGAGCTTGCCTCCTTAACCTTCCACTCTGCACTGCAGATCAGGGAGACTCTGCTATCCACATCTCAAGCTTCGAGTCCTCTGCGAGGCAGCAGTCATTTGACAGTAAAACGCCTTATTTTATTGAGACCATTGCAATGTTCCCCCTGTCACATGCTCCTAGGTGGCTACTTCATCCCTATGTGACAGCACCCATTTAACATATTCTGTCTCGCCCGTAGCGGAAATTATGACACTACTTTGCTCTTAATGGTGTTTCACTCCAAGGTCACCAATTGCTATTTCAGTGTAAAAGAGTCTCGCCGGGGAAGATCAACATGAAAGCTAAAGCATTTTGATTTTACAGTATCGGAAAGCGACTCACAGATATTCCAACTGGAGATTGCTACAAACAACTATTTATTGTTAAAAGCAAACCCGTATTTATGGTCACATTTCTTTAAATTGAGAAATTAAATATGCATTGCATGGCTGTTTCTTACAATGCAGACATTAGCTCCAAGAGTTCTTGCAATCAAAGCATTCAAATCACCTTTGGTGAAACGGTTCCTTTCATTGCGTTAGTCAATGGGGATTATTTTAACACTGGAGAAAAGGAATGGGTGAAAGGAAAATGATTTGCTTCTCCAGTCTGAAGAAGGATCTCGACCCGAAATGTCACCTATTCCTTTCCTCCAGAGATGCTGTCCGTCCCGCTGAGTTACTCCAGCTTTTTGTGTCTGTCTTTGGTTTAAATCAGCATCTGTGGTTCCTTCCGACACGATATTTTAACGGTTTCCCTGTTGCTGCTCGTCTCTGGCCATTGGTCTCAATGGCACCTTCATACAGTCGTGTATGACTCAGTCACGTTGCCACGAGATGACTTAGCCTGCAGTGAGTTGTGGGTTAATGGTACCTCCAGGCTCCAGGCCACCTCTCCTCACATGACATCATTTCCAAATAACTGAACAGATTTTAAGAGGCAAATTAATAAAACCTCGGTGGCACCATGACAACCGTAATTATATCTCCCCCCCCCCCCCCCCCCCTGCAGCCACACAACAGGAAATGATTATACAATTAGTTGAGGTGGTTTGGAGATAATCTTATCAGGGCTATCATCTCTGGGGGGTAATTGGTTTACAAAGATTCATTTTAACCGAATAGAATGCGCGTCGTGACACTGGCATATCAATTTTTAAAATAAACCTTTACAAGACCTGGCTTTCTCGCAGCATATAATGAATGTGTCGTTATCCTCAGGACTCAAATGATGATTGATTTGAACTTTTGAACTTTCACAGAAGCTTGGGAATTTATTTGTTGCTTTTCCTGGTGTCTAAGAATCAATATTCTGCTGCGGCTATGTGTGCTCTTGGGCTATAAACCCACACACAGCCCTGCCATTCTATACATTTGTTTTAGATATTTACTCCTCATGTCTGCACTTGATGGTGTTCTAGCATCAAATGAAGTAGGAATGTTCTGATTCCACCAGATATTAATTTGCAACCAGCCAGATGCCCAGATTTATCGAGATTTATGATCAGATATTTGATATTAATTTCCTTCACATCGAAGCATGGTTTATACCTTGTCATTATAATACTAGACTCGATGTGCATTCTATAACATTAATGTGCTACAAGAATCCTACCAAGGCTCTCAAATGGTTGCTCATCCCGGTAAATATAATGCATATTCTACCCCGGCTGGAAGTGTAGAATTAATGCTTAAGGACTTATAACATTGACTCCTTCAATCACACAACAGAAGCCATTCTGATTAAGAATCCATTATGCAAGATATCAATGTGAAGATATGATTTGTATGAATATAATTTAAACCAACACTGGACAATATACATTAAAAGGAAAACATTATAAATCAATAGTAGTTATGTTATTTTTGAATGATCACATGCCCACCACTCATAATCAACTTTTGCTTGCAAATTTCTAATTTACTGGATAACCCATTTAAGTAAATATGGAACTATATTGCTCTAACATTAATTGTTGCTTCTTCCAGATAGCACAATGAATTGTTTCGTTAGACAATTTGGCCGTTGAAGTGTAATTTTGTGCATTTCACCAAAGAGCACAGTAATTGAAATGGACCCTTACTATCTTTGTAATTTGTAATGAATGAAGTTGCTTGTGAAACAAAATATGCTGCATCGCAAGTTGAATATGGTATTGCCATTTTAGTGCACAGGCAGTGATTTTCCAGACAACATTCTAGACTTTGAAAAGGCTATCATTCCCTACCTGTCCTTAAGGAGATTGCACTGCACCTGTGAAATTAATCAGGAGGACATTGAAACTGGTCGGAGAACTCGGGTGGGGGAGGGACAGAGAGAGAGGGAAAGCAAGGGTTACGTGGTTAGAGAAATCATTCATACCGTTGGGTTGGAAGCTGCCAGAGCAAAATATAAGGTGCTGTTCGTCCAATTTGCATTTGGTCTCACTCTGATGGTTGAGGAGGCCCAGGACCGAAAGGTCAGTGTGGGAATGGGAGGGGGCGGGTGGGGGGGGAGGGGGGGTTATAGTGTTTAGCAACTGGACATGATACTGTTCCCTTTCATCGTGTCCTTGGTCTTTGAAGTGGTGGAGGGTACATTCTTGTGAAGTGTTGCTAAAGTAGCTACAATTCCATGAGTAGATCATATGCATTGTAATCATGTTCCTCCACTGGTGGAACGAGTAGATGTTTCAAAACTAGACACAGTGATCAAGCAGGATATTTTTTCCTATATGGTGGTGAATGGTTTCAGGTCCGCACCAGACCAGGCAGGTGGGGTATATTCCATCACATTCTTCCTTTGTATGTTGCAGGTGGTAAAGGTTTTGGAGAGTAAAGATACAGAGAAGACTCAAGTCCTAACCAATTTTTTTTAAGGCTTAATATTTAAATTGAGGAGAGACGCTAAAAGCTGGAGTAACTCTGCGGGACAGGCAGCATCTCTGGATAGAAGGAACAGGTGATGTTTCGGGTCGAGACCCTTCTTCAGACTGAAGAAAGGTCTCGACCCGAAACGTTACCCATTCCTTCTAACCAGAGATGCTGCCTGTCCTGCAGAACTACTCCAGCTTTTTGTGTTTTGCTTTGTTACAGTCAATCTGGTAGATTGGCAAGGTATTTTGCTATGCTCGGAGACGGAGTACTGCTTAATCCCTCTGGACTGAAATATTCACAGTTTGTGGCATCGAGGCACTTGCACAAGATTACAAGAGCTCACAAAATTCCCCTTGTCGTTGGATCCATGGCTTTCTAAATTTCAGCTTCAAATTCAGTCACATTTGATACGTGATAGAATGTAGAAAACATCATCTATCTCCAATGTATAATTTGTTGGCAACGAAACGTGTAGGTAGGAACTGCAGATGCTGGTTTAAACCAAAGATAGACACAAAAAGCATTCTGTGTCTATCTTCGGTTTGAACCAGCATCTGCACTTCTTTCCTACAATATTTAAGTTGAGATTCTGGTCAATGATGTCCAAAGGATTCCAAAGATGGTCAACTTTGGAATTGTTGGGCTCTTTTCAATTGCTACTTTGTACCTGTGTGGTGTGGTTATTATTTTCCACTCATTAGTCCATGTGCATGCCTTCTTTTTGCATTCGGACATGGTTCTAACAAAATCTGAATCGGCAACAAACACATCTTGTCTCTCCTTGCAATGAAGAAGCGCTCATTGATGAAGCAGTTAAAGATTGAGGCTCCAGAATACTGCTATGGGGCGCTTCGAGAATGCTGGCATGCAGCTGCGCTGCCCCGTTTGAATCAGATGCCTCCTGAAACTACAACTTTCCTTCTGACAACAGAATCAACAAGCTCATCAGGAAGGCTGGCTCCATCCTGGAGGCGGAGTTAGATTCATTGGAGGTGGTCTTGGAGGGGAGGATGCTCCTCAAACTGCGCAGCATCTTGGACAATACAGCTCGCCCCCTCCATGACACGCTGGTCAACCTGAGGAGCACCTTCAGCAGCAGGCTGGCTCCACCAAGATGCAGTACAGAACGCCACAGGAGACCATTTTTCCCTGTGGCTATCTAACTGTACAACTCCTCCCCTTTCTCTAGACTGACTCCCCTCCCCCCCACTCCCCAATCTTTGCACATCCCCAATCCTGTTCTTTCCACTCATCACTTTAATTTCATGTTTCATGTGTCTTGTGTTTTATGACTGTTGGCAGAACAATTTCCCTCCTGGGATAAATAAGGTTCTATCGTATCATATCGTAAGGCAGTAATATTCAGTTCCTCTCTAGTGTAACAAAGTTTTGATGCAACTCAACTGATCCCAAATGAGCAACACCAAGCTGGTATGAGGTCATTGGGAATAGACCGATAGGATGTCAAGGTCCCTCCTTATTCTTCTAAACTGTGAGGAAGATAGATACAAATTGTCTAGCCTTTGTTGATAGTTCATCGCTCTAATGCCAGGAATTAGCCTGGTGCATCTCCTCTGGACTGCCACAATTGCTATTATTACCCTTGTTTTAGGTTAAGGAGATCAGTGCCAACACCAACACCCTATTCAATTGTAACAAAAGTGTCTTATTCTTAAACTCCAACACATTTCTAATAAAGGCCAAAATGCCATTTGCCTTTATAACCACTCGTTGGACCCGCCTGCAATTATTTTGTGGTTCATGCACTAGAACACCAAGATCCATATGAACTTCACTTACTATCTAATTCCAGCCTCAGACTTTCCCACAAGGAACTCCATTTGCCAGGTTTTCACCCAATCCCTCCCTATCCTGTTTCAAAATCACAATGTCCTCATCACAACATATTCTTCTGCCTTGGGACTTTTTCATGATTTGTGTGTGTGTGTGTTTGTGTTTGTGTGTGTGTGTGTGTGTGTGTGTGTGTGTGTGTGTGTGTGTGTGTGTGTGTGTGTGTGTGTGTGTGTGTGTGTGTGTGTGTGTGTGTGTGTGTGTGTGTGTGTGTGTGTGTGTGTGTGTGTGTGTGTATATGCGTGTGTGTGTGTGTATATATGTGTGTGTGTGTGTGTGTGTATGTGTGTGTGTGTGTGTGTGTGTATATGTGTGTGTGTGTGTGTGTGTGTGTGTATATGTGTGCGTGTGTGTGTGTGTGTATGTGTGTGCGTGTGTTTGTGTGTGTGTGTTTGAGTGTATGCGTGTGTGAGTGTGTGTGCGTGTGTGTTGTGTGTGTGTGTATATGCGTGTGTGTGTGTGTGTGCGTGCGTGCGTGCGTGTGTGTGCATGCATGCGTGCGTGTGTGTGTGTGTATTTGCAATCTTAAGTTGTAAATCTTCCTTCCCTTTTCACATCATTGGCAGACATGGAAACGTTGCAGTTTGTTCCCTCCTGCAGGTCACTAATGTAAATAGAGACAAAAGACAACAGGTGCAGGAGTAGACCATTCGGCCCTTCAAGCCAGCACCGCCATTCACTGCGATCATGGCTGATCATCCACAATCAATTCCCTGTTTCTGCCTTTTGCCCATATCCACTGACTCCGCTATCTTTAAGAGCTCTATCCAACCCCTGAAAGCATCCAGAGAATTGGCCTCCATTGCCTTCTGAGACAGAGAATTCCACAGATTCACAACCCTCTGTGTGAAAAAGTTTTTCCTCATCTCCGTTCTAAATGGCTTACCCCTTATTCTTGCATGGTCAATAACTGATTCCTGGGCTACTCCACGAGTTATATTACTCCATCCTGAAAATAATCTATTCATTCCACTTCTTTGTTCTCTGTGTGAGTCAATTTCCAAACCATTTAGATATTAAATTTTAGAGATGCAGCGTGGATATGGACCCTTCAGCCCACTGAGCCTGCGCGGACCAGCGATCACCCTGTACTCTGGCCTACACACACTAGGGACAATTTTACAATTTTTGCAACTTGCTGAAGCCAATTAACTTACAAACCTGTACGTCTTTGGAATGTGGGAGGAACCAGAGCACCCGGAGGAAACCCACGCAGTCACAGGGAGACTCCTTACGTACAGCACCCATAGTTAGGGTCTAATCCATTTCTCTGGCATTGCAAGGGAGCAACTCTACCGCTGCACCACTGTTGCCACCACTTGTAACACATTTCTTACAAAAACCTGGGCTCTTAACATGTGCACCAGCCCCTTGTGTGACACCTTGTAAAATGCCATTAGGAAACTTAAATACACTATATTTAGAAAGTTCTCTCTGTTACGTCCTCTAACCAGTAAGTGTATTGCAGCACCAGATCTGGTCCTGATGGTGCATCTGGCTACGTCCTTAGAACCTGAGTGGACCAACTGCTGGAATATTTTCAGATATCTTCAACCTCTCTGAGGCCCCCAAATATTTTTAAAATACATCAATAAAACTGGTGCCCAAAATGAGCAAGGTGACATGCCTCGGTGACTACCAACTGGTGGCACTAACATTCTATTCCTTAGTTAATTGGGAGGTTGGTAACGATGCATCTCAACTCTTGCTTTGGCAAGAATTGGAACCATTACATTCTCCTTACCGCCACAATAGATCAACAGAGGATGCGATATTGCTGGTTCTCCACTCTGTACTGGATCATCGGGACAATAAGAATACATATGCCAGGCTGAAGTTCATAAACTTCAGTCTGAAAAAAGGTTTCGGCCCGAAACGTCGCCTCTTTCCTTCGCTCCATAGATGCTGCTGCACCCGCTGAGTTTCTCCAGCACTTTTGTCTACCTTCATAAACTATAACTCAGCATTCAACACCATCATCCCCTCCAACCCAAAGAACAGGGTTTCTGCTCATTCCTATGTAATTGTATCCACGACTTCCTCATCGGCAGACCACAATCAGTATAGGAACATAGAAAATAGGTGTTGGAGAAGATCATTCGGCCCTTCAAGCCAGCTCCCCCATTCAATATGATCATTGCTGATCATCCAAAATCAGTACACCGTTACTACTTTCTCCCCATATCCCTTGATCCCTTTAACTGAATTACATTAGTATGAATTAGCAAGAACATTTTTTCCTTGATAACCATCAAGACAGACGCAACACAAGGCTGCGTGCTCAGTCCCCTCCTCTACTCGCTCTGTACCCAAGACTATGTAGCCAGACAGAGCTCCAATGCCATCTTTAATTTCACCGACAATACTAATGATTTTCAGTGATAAGGCAGAGTACAGGAGGGAGATGGAGAATCTGATTTAATGATGCCAGAACAAAATCTTGTTCTCAATGTCAGCCGGATCAAGGACCTGATTAGTGACTTCAGGAGGGGAAAGCAAGAGGTTAATGAACCTTTCTTCAGCAATGGCTTGCTGGTGGTGGGAGTCAACAGCCTCATGTTCCCAGGCACGCATATCTCTGAGGATCTGCCCTGGACCCAGCACATTGATACAATCACGAATAAAGCTCATCAACGCCTCTACCTCCTGAGAAGATTGAGGAGATTCAGCATGTCAACAAATACTCTATCAAAAGTTGTGCTCAGTAGAGAGCTTACTGACTGGCCGCATACCAGTTGGGTTCTGCATCTCCAATGCCCAGGAGAAGAATGCCCAGGATGAGGCAGCATCTACAGAGAATGGTTGACACAGCCCGGTCCATCACAGGTACTGACCTCCCCATCACCAATGGGATTTTGTAGAAGGTGCTACCACTTAAAATGCAGCCAATATCACCATAGACCAACAACAGCTTGGCTTCCTGCCATCAGGAAGAAAGTACAGAGAACTAAAAACCACCATGTGCAGGAGTAGCTTATTCCCAGCAACATTCATGCTTTTAAACACAGCACTAACGTCAGCAATTCAGAAATGGAAATGGTCTTTCGTTGCACAACGGACTTCAGTTTTTGCACTATTGTGTTTCGCTAGTTTTACAGTCACTGTATTCATTGTATTTTTGATTATTATACATTACTGTTGTAATGTTCTTTTTACAAACCATGTTCTCGGGGTATCTAAATCTAAATTTTATTAGTTATTTAAGTTATGACATCGGATGGAAGCTGCATACCAAATCTCGTTGCACTTATGTGCAATGACAATAAAATATATTATTATTATTATTATTATTATTATTATTATTATTGTTATTATGTTATACAGCGTTTCCACTGTGGCATGTAGCTGTGGCAAGTAAGAATTGTATTGTTCCATTGTCAGTACATACGACAATTAAACACTCTTGAAGAATTTGTGCAAATTGGCCAAATATCGTTTATCAGTCACATAACCACGTTTGTATGGTTTAACTATATTCAGCTATTCTAACTGATTAGTTGTTTACAGTAGGTAGATACAAATGCTGGCGAAACTCAGCGGGTGAGGCAGCATCTATGGAGCGAAGGAACAGGTGACGTTTCGGGCCTCGACCCGAAACGTCACCTTTTCCTTTGCTCCATAGATGCTGCCTCACCCGCTGAGTTTCTCCGGCATTTTTATCTACCCTCGATTTTTCCAGCATCTGCAGTTCCTTCTTAAACAGTTAATTGCAGTATGGAAGTTGGAAGGAACTGCAGATGCTGGTTTAAAGCGAAGATTGACACAAAATGCTGGAGTAACTAAACGGGACAGGCAGCATCTCTGGAGAGAAGGAATGTGTGACGTTTTGGGTCAAGGCCGTTATTCAGACCTTAATTGCAGGAGGTTGATTCCACACAGGTCTGCTACTGGTTTTGTATCATAGAAACATAGAAACATAGAAAATAGGTGCAGGAGTAGGCCATTCGGCCCTTCGAGCCTGCACCGCCATTCAATATGATCATGGCTGATCATCCAACTCAGTATCCTGTACCTGCCTTCTCTCCATACCCCCTGATCCTTTTAGCCACAAGGGCCACATCTAACTCCCTCTTAAATATAGCCGATGAACTGGCCTCAACTACCTTCTGTGGCAGACAATTCCAGAGATTCACCACTCTCTGTGTGAAAAATGTTTTTCTCATCTCGGTCCTAAAAGACTTCCTGTGAGGAAGTTGTGTCATATAATTGACAAATGACACAACTTGGTTGATGGCTAAGTAATGTCTAAGCACAATCTGGTGTTCCTATTTTCATTGTTATCTAATGCAACCAAAAAGTGCTCTAAAAAAACACTCTTTATCATCAATTTTAGAGATTGCTCTGAGTGATTTTATTCAGGGACTAAACACACTGCAGGCAGTGAACGACTAGTTATCTAAAGCAGGGTCGACAGTAACCAAAACAGCAACAAATGAAACAAAACACAAAACTGAAGGCACTGGGAGTAAAAACAAAAAGTTAGAAAAAACCATTAGGCCAGACATTAACGGTGGGAAGAGAAGCAGCTAACATATATCAGTATCAGTATATCTTTATTGTCATTTCCTGAGTACTCACATACCCAGAGGAAACAAAAAAACGTTGCTCAACCATGTAATTCGGTGGGAAGAGAAGCATAATAGAAATAAAAATACATATATCATGCTAATATAAACACTACTACAGGCGTTTCCGATACAGCAGCCTGTGTCCAGGTTGGTGATGAGCAAAGTTCCTCATCAAGAAGTGAGGAGCACTTTGAAAGATCCTGATGGCAGGAAGAATAGCAGCGATTAGGGGTCTTTTGATGGACATGGCTCTGATGATACATCCCTTCCTGTATATGTCCAGCAGGAAAGGAGAGTGGAGCAGCCGGTCTTCACAATCCTGTCAAGTCTGAATCAATACCAGCAGTGATGCCGTTGGTTAATGTGCTCTCTGTCCCCCTATGCCGTAGGAAAGAACCTGCTTTAGGTGTCTGGTTTAAACCAGTGCTGTGGTGTTGGTTGTAGACACAAAACAGGTGGAGTCCTAGGAACTTCACGTAACCCTTTCCACATCAGCGGGTGCAGAGGCAGCAACCGCCATCTCCTTAGTTTTTTTTTTTTCACGTTGAGAATGAGGTTGTGGGATTTGAAACCTCTGAACAGCTCCACCTCCATCCTGTCGAGACTCATCATTCCCCATTACAGGCCACCCAAGCCTCCTTCTGAAAGGTGATGAGGCTCTCAACCCTGAAACACGGAAAGCACCCATTACCTGAAGGTTGCTGCTCCAGAAAGATGCAGCTGCTGTCCTGCTGAGTTACTCAGCGGGGCAGCATTTCTGGAGAGATCTTTTCTATTGAAGGTTGTTGCTTTCCTTGGCTCCCCATTGTCACTTGTTTTACTATTTTCCCAGCCATAAATGTCTGATCCAATTTTGAGCTAAGTGAAAAGCGTTTTAGAGTTTGCTGCTCTGTGCTGCCTTGATTTAAAAATATTTATGTCATACACAACATTACTTTGAGTAGCAGAGGATTTGATCTTCTCATTTCTGTTTGTAAGTGATCTGTTATCTCGGAATAATGCTTTTACATGTCATGGTGAGAAGCTCTTGAACTCAGATATAGCTCAATTGTTAGCAAGTATAAATGTGTTCACTTACACACCTTGATGGGTGACTATAAATCTTCATGAGCGCCTTCAGTACTGTTAACTTTCCAGCTTTTTTACCCCCTGCTCTGTCATTTAATGGATTCTCCCCATTGTTAATTGAATAGTGATTGGAGTGATAAAGCCTTTGGTTAGGTAAGGCCATTTCAAATACCACAACCTGATTGTGCAGGGACCGTGACACTGTTTCAGTTTAATATCTCAACTAATCTTCCAAACCTGCAGCATCAGCCTCTTGAATGGTAACTTAATTAACTAATTAGAGTAGAGAAGTACTTGATCTTTTTAACTGTTGATTGTTGAAATGTAATTAAATATAGTAATGTTCACTTTGTTTGTCATTTCCAGATTAGTAACGTTTCTCACTGAAGATCGATAATTTACTGCGGTGACTCATTTTTCCTCACGATGTACATTACCTATAATAAATGGAACATTGGTTGCCAGAGATAATTCATGTTGACTGTAGGATAGCAACATATATATTGAGACCAGTGCTCATAAGATCATAAGTGATAGGAGCAGCATTACACCATTCGGCCCATCGTCTATTCCACCATTCGATCATGGCTGATCTACCTCTCCCTCTAAACCCCATTCTCCTGCCTTCTCCCCATAACCCCTGACACCCATACTAATCAAGTAGCATTGGAGTGATTTCTCAGCATTATCTGAACAGCAAGATCAGATGAGAACCCTGAGAGACGGAAAGGCCCACCGTTTATAAGTTTCACATGAAGGTTTGGGAATTAGGCTAGAATAGCTGTTGGCATGAATCCTCCGTCAGGTGTGTTCAGGGTCTGAGTGTGATGCAGATAATACCGTCAATGGCACAACTGCTGCAGGGTATTGAGAAATACTCTCTTGCAATTTCTAAACTAGTCTTTTCCAAGATCCTGTGATGGTGGTGTGTGTCAAATCACCAATCTGTGCATCATAGAGGAATACAATGTGAGTTCATATCTGTAGACCTCCTATGTTACAAAGCTTGGGATTTCCACTGTGAGGGAATGCAGACGGGACTTAAGGGGCTGTCCCACTGTACGAGGTTATTCAAGAAATCTCCCGAGTTTAAAAAAAATTAAACACATGGTAAGTATGTAGAATATACTTAGCGGCTTTGTTTAAGCTCGTGGACATCTTGTAGCGACTCGTAACGCTAACGGCAGGTACTCGGGAAACGCGGTAACTCGTGAAGTTTTTTCAGCACTGTGAAAAATGTCCACGAGAGCCCCGAGTTCCTACGAACGGCTATTACCGTAATTCTCTGAGTTCGAATCAGGGAAAACTCAGGAGAACTCTTGAATTAGCTCGTACAGTGGGACAGGCCCTTTAAGGTGAAGTAAGATTTGGGTGCTTCATGCTGTGTGTGCCTATTCCAGCAACCTAGATCTTATCTCTTGACCGAACTCTTGATGCTGTCTTCCCACTCTAGTTTTGACCAATGGATTTCTTTCCAAATTGAAACATTGCATTAAGCAGCTCAATGATGATGTAATAAATGCATTTAATGGGCTAATATTTGAACCGTGCACTGTTTGAAATCCGTCCCTTGGAGATGGCAAGTGGCTCTGCAATTCCTGATGTCATCTCCGGATGATGTCTTGAAATGAACCAGCTATGAGTAGGCATGGAAAAGAGAAAAACATGTGATATTGGGTATGTTCCAGAGATAATGCAACTCATCCAACATGGCTTCTTCTAAAAAATGTGTTTATCTACCTTTTGGAAATGGCAGGAGCAAACACTGGAAACACCTGCCATGCATAACATCAAAGTACATTACATTTCAAATGTGTGTTCAATAGGACAATCCATCTCCCTCAAGAAGGCACCTACATGTCAGTGTCCCTTGGGTACAGGAGAGCAGGTGTAATCAGCAGCATGTTGAAAGCAACATAAAGTAGATTATATGTCTGGAATTAAATTAATTCCAAGCAGTAAATACTTCTGACTTTTCAGTGATTAAGAACAGATTTAGAGATGATTTTTTAACCAAAATGGATTGAATATATTAAATGAATAGCAATATATATATTGAGACCAGTGCTCATAAGATCATAAGTGATAGGAGCAGAATTACACCATTCGGCCCATTGTCTACTCCACCATTCGATCATGGCTGATCTATCTCTCCCTCTAAATCCCATTCTCCTGCCTTCTCCCCCTAAATGGTTTGAAGAAGGGTCTCGACCCGAAACGTCACCCATCCCTTCTCTCCAGGGATGCTGCCTGTCCCGTGGAGTTCCTCCAGCAATCTTCGGTGTAAACCAGCATCTGCAGTTCCTTCCCACACGTTAAATGCCAGCCTTGCCAGCAATACCCAAGTCCCTAAAACGGAATTGGAAAAAAAACCCAGCGTGGTTTTCTATTCTCTACATTTCTTGGCCGGTTGAAATTGACATCCCATGCATTTATTTTTTGGATTTAAAGAAAGTGATGTCAATGTCCCTCAGACAAATGCGCACACACTGGTGACGTGAGTCTGGTTGTCCACCATTGCCGTGTCACCATTAACACATGCACAGTTAATGGCTGTGTGAAGTATGTAGGAAAAGCAGATTATGATGTGAGTCAGTGTGACATTAACACTCCAGATTAAGCTGCTGATCATTTTTCACAGCTGAACACACATTCAGCAGCTGGTGGCCACTGTAACTACTACTTAAACGGATCATCCATGAATAGCAGTTTAATTGGTCATAGATTTTTGAAGTCTTTTGGTTTAGTTTAGTTTTAGATTGGTTTTAGTTTAGAGATACAGCGCGGAAACAGGCCCTTCGACCCACCAAGTCCACACTGACCAGCGATCCCCGCGCACACACACCCAGGGACAATTCACGCTTATACCAAGCCAAATGACCTACAAACGTGTATGTCTTTGGAGTGTGGGAAGAAACCGGAGATCTCGGAGTAAACCAGCGCGGTCACGGGGAGAACGTACAAACTCCATGCAGACAGCACCTGTAGGCGGTCCCTGGCACTGCAAGTGCTGCAAGGCAACAACTCTACCTCTGTGCCAATGTGCCACCGAGGTTTTTGAACATATTTACTTTTATTAGAGTTCCTGCAAGTTGGTACAGGCTATGGTTGGTGGTGAGCAAAGGAGGACCTGAAGCGGGGGGACAGCTGGGAGGAAGGGGGGGGGGGGGGGGAGAACAAAGGAGGACCTGACATGGATAATTTTTCGGCGCCCTTTATGTGGCAACTCTTTGCATACCTTTCGCAAATTCATTCAATCATTCATTCATTCATCCATCCATCCATTCATCCATCCATCATTCATTCATTCATTCATTCATTCATCCATCCATCCATCCATCAATCATTCATTCATTCATTCATTCATCCATCCATCCATTCATGCATTCATTCATTCATTCATCATACATTCATTTATGCATCCATTCATTCATGCATTCATTCATTCATTCATTCATTCATACTTGTTGCTGAAGACCTCTGTATAAACTGCCTGTTTCCAGAGAAGGGTGCAATAATAAACTTTCCCCAAGTGTGCAGCATGACGGGAAGAATGAGCCAAACAGCTTGAGCCAATGTGTTAACGTTTACTGGGGAGAAGGCAGGACAATGGGGATGAGAGGGAAAACTAGATCAGCCATGATCGACTGCCGGACAGGCATGTGTTATGGTCGTAAGCAAACAATTTAGAGGTATCTGCAGATAGACACAAAATGCTGGAGTAACTCAGCGGGACCGGTAGCGTCTCTGGGGAGAAGGAATGGGTGACGTTTCGGGTCGAGACCCTTCATCAGACTGAGTGTCGAGGGAAAGGGAGTCCAGAGATGAGGAAGGGTATGGTGTGAAAACTGCAGATCAAAGCAGATAACCATAAGGAAATGTAGAATGGTTCGTTGGTAGCTGAGAGGAAGGTGGCAACGAGGCATTGAGTATCAGAGGGAAAGCAAGGGTTACTTGAAGTTAGAGAAATCAATGTTCATAGTGCTGGATTGTAAGCTGCCCAAGTAAAATATGAGGTGCTGTTCCTCCAGTTTGCGCTAGGTCTCACTCTGGCATGGTAGGTAGGTCTAGGCAGAATGAGCGGACAGATGCTGGGTATCTGAACTTCTGTAAGGATATCTCCACTTAAATCCGTCACCTACTCCAAACATATTATCCAGGTATATCTCAGAGAAGGATGGGTATCGCAAGACCCATGACTCCCAAGCTTACAGCAGCCTGCAACGTCTGTTCATCAGGATGCCTGCACTGGAGATATAAACTCCTCTCTGCAGGATTGGGAAAGAACTGACAACATTTAATTCTCACTTCTAGTGTTGTAAATAACTGTAAAAAAACAAATCCTAGTGTTATTTATTTGAATGCACTCAGCATTTGCAACAAGATAGATGAGTTGATAGTATAGACAGCAACTTGTTGCAATAGCTCTTACAAAACCTATTTGCTGAGTGACCCAGAATGAGTGCACAATGTCTTCTAGGTTGTGCACTGTTCCAAAGGGTATTGCAGATGGGGTTATATTGTTAATCAAGAAAGGGGCCACAGTGATGCTTACAGTGTAACATAAAGACAATGGATGATGAGGTGGAATTGGTTGGAATTTAAACCACAAAGAACAGGGGAAGGAAGATGTGAGTAATTTATAGAAATCCAAATGTTACCTCTCAGTAGGTTAAAGCATACTCGGGGGGATATCAAGGGCTGGTTTGAAAGGGACTGCGATTATTACAGGAGATTCTAATCTACAGTTTGATTGAATGAACCATGGATATCAAAGAAGAAGAGTTTGTGGAATGCATCAGGAACTGCTTCTTGGTCTGCTACTGCAGAGTATACCCAGTGATGGGCTATTTTAGATTTAGTCTTGTGTACCTAGCAATAAATAATAAGTGAGCTTGTGGTTAACCAACCCCCTTGGCCACAATATGATAGAATTCTGAATGCCATTTGAGGATAAGCACATTGGGTCCACGACTAGTGTCTTCAATTTAACTAAAGGTGTGAGCGAAGGGTTGTCTCAAATGGACTGGGTCAATAAGCTAAGAGGCAGATCCATAGATGATAAACAGCAAAATGTCAAACCGTTGGTCTGTAACACTCAACAAGAGTCGGGAGCGGGCCGCTGATTAGCGGACCTCGCTCTCTCCCTGTAGGGTCGGGCGGCCCTTCTGCACACCCTGCACTCGGGCTGATCAGCGTACTCCCCGCCAGCCTTCTCTCCACCCCCCTGATCCCCTAGCGGCTCCGCCAATGTCTAACGGAAGCCTCCTCCCGCCCGCCAATGCCTGCCTGCAACTCCCCTGTGGCAGTGCGTGGAGAGAGCGAGCGAGTGACTAAGGGGAACCATCAACGGAGCGCTAGCGCCGTTATCCTTAGCTGTCAACTGTAGCCCTGGGGAGATTTTTTCGGCACCGGCACAGGTCCCATTCATGGTCCGCCGGTGCTCTGTCCAACCCCTGGTAATTTTGCGTTTTCCTATAAGATCCCCTCTCAATCTCGAACGGAGAAACTCAAGTGCCAGAGTCCAAGGGGTCCGCTTGCACGTCCTGCGGGAAAAAATTTGGAGACCAAAACTGCACGCAAAGGGGGTGTAAAGACCCTGTAAAGGTAAGTACTTACCTAAACTCTTGCTAGATTCTCTCTCGTTTCGCTCTTTACTGCCTGCTGCACCTG
Organism: Leucoraja erinaceus; assembly: GCF_028641065.1. Classification (NCBI taxonomy): domain Eukaryota; kingdom Metazoa; phylum Chordata; class Chondrichthyes; order Rajiformes; family Rajidae; genus Leucoraja; species Leucoraja erinaceus. The sequence continues at coordinate 39,488,399 of NC_073392.1, read as the reverse complement.
CATGCCTACCTTCAATGACTGCCATGCTTTGCCTGCTGAAACTCCCCCTTTCCGCAATCGCGTCCATGGGACGGGCTTCCGTTTTTGCCACGGAATCACTCACGTGACTCCGAAGTAAAATAGAGGAGTTCCCTGTGAAAGAGCCACACCCTTTGTTAACAAAGGCAGTAAGGGATAATATTACATTGAAAAATAAGGTTTGCAAAGTGGCAAGAATGTGATGGACCAGGGGACTGCAACATTTTTAAGATCCATCAGTGGTAGGCCGAAAACCTCAAAAGGGAGAAAATGAATTTTAAAAGACAACATGTACGAAAGACAACTTATGTATGAAACTTATTGAAAGACAACATATGAAAACCAACGTTAAAAGTACACATCATGGATAGGAAGACCACAGCTAGGGTAAAGCTCGTGTCTAAAAAACAAAACTGGTGCATTAGTAACAGCAAAAAATAAATGACATGTTAAATAAATATGTTGGATCTGTCTGCACTGTGGAAGACATTGGTAATATTCTTAAGATATCATGTGGGCTAATTTCAAATTACATGGTAGAATTCACAAAAATCTAAATTTCAAAGGAGAAAGTATTGGAGATACTTTGGGATAGGGTGGGAGGAAGGTTCGGGGAAGGGTTGCGATGGGTGTTGGTGGCTTAGCTCAAGACAGCCAAGTCACCAGAACAGTGATCTGCACATTAGGTGTATCAAGGGAGTAGCTGTTGTTATGGTGGGTCACCTAGTTGGCATTTTTTATAACTTGCTGAACATCAGGAGGGTACCTGAAGACTGGAAATTAGTGAATGTGACTCCATTGTTCAAAAAAGAAAAAAGACAAAAGCAGAGAAACACAGACCAGTGCGTTTATTAACTTTTATTGGCAATCAAAGACAGAATAGTTCTGTCTGACACCCGTACTAATCAAGAATCTATCTATCTCTGCCTTAAATATATCCACTGACTTGGCCTCCACAGGCAAAGCATTCCACAGATTCACCACCCTCTGACTAAAGAAATTCACCCTCATCTCTTTCCTAAAATAATGTCTTTTAATTCTGAGGCTATGGCCTCTAGTCGGAAACTCTCCCACTAGTGGAAACATCCTCTCCACATCCACTCTATCCAAGCCAGAGTTGATAGAAGGTAACCATGCACTCAAATGCTTGGAGAAATCCAAAGGCACATTGTTACCTGAATTGAGAGAATACACAGGTGAGTGAAATACAGAGGGATCTAGGTTTTTGAATGCACAAATCATAAAAAGCTCACAGGCAGGTCTAACAGTAATTGAGAAGGGAAATAGCATTTTGGCCTTCATTACAAAAGGGTTGGAGTTTAACAGTAGGGTGGTTCTGTTGCAATTGTACAGGGAGTTAATCAGGTGTCATCTGAAACGCTGCAGGGTTTGGTCGTCTTACCTTAACACAGAAATGTTAACATTAGAGGCAATGCAAATGTGATGAAATCACCAGGCTAAGTCCTAGCAGAAGAGGGTTGTCCTTCCAAGAGAGACTAAATAGTTTGCGCAAGGACAATGTCCTTGGAGTTTTGTAGAATAAGGGGTAACATTATTTAAGCATATACTGTAAGGGGGTTCTATAGGGCAGATATTTTTTACCACAAGGGAGATGTAACTACAAGATAAGGCTCCAGTTACATAAAACCAAGGCACATCAAACATTTTTTCAGAGGATGGTAAAACTATGAGATTCTGTCCTGGTAAGTGAGGTAAGCTGGATAAAGTGCTTAAAATGAAGATACATAAATATTTGGTAGATTGGGGAATAGTGGGGTGTGGAAGAAGAGTTGAGACCAGTGTAGATCATCCACAATCATGGTAAATGGTGACATACATAATCCATGAGGGATATCACTCCCTCAATGTAGAGCTGGTGTTTGACTATACACTATGTATCATTGAGGTATGTTCCAGGTATCCTTGCAGGAGTTCCTAGCAGCAAGCTGCCTGCGAGGTTTTTGTGATTCATGCAACGCAAATACATCGATCCCCCCGTATTTCACTTACCTGCGGTCTTTCTCAATTCAGGAAATAATCTGCCATTTGATTTCTCTAACCATAACTTCATTCCTTTGTGTCATCTGCATTTCGAGCCACCATGATAAACCAGCGTGTGAGTGACAGTGCTTCCGCTGTCGATAGGCTGGTGAATTGTGTACACAGCCACAAACATCAGTCTGAAGAAGGGTCTCAACCTGAAACGTCAACCATTCATTCTCTCCAGAGATGCTGCCTGCCTGAGATACTCCAGCATTTTGTGTCTGTCTTCGGTTTAAACCAGCATCTGCCGTTCCTTCCTACACCCAGCAGTCAGTCAGTTTAGTTTATTGTCGCGTGTACCGAGGTACAGGGAAAAGCTTTTGTTGTGTGATAACCAGTCAGCGGAAAGACAATACATGGTTACAATTGATCCAGTTGCAGTGTATAGATCAGGGGGTGTCAAACTCGCGGCCCGCGAAGGGATCCAATCCGGCCCGTGTGATGATTTCCCCGATGCCAGAGCGGGCTGCAGTTGTCCCCAGTGCCAGAGTGGGCTGATCCGGCGCGCATGAAGTCACATTTTGCCCGTGACCTAAAATGAGTTTGACACCCCTGGTATAGACACATGATAAGAGAATAACATATAGTGCAAAGTAAGGTCAGTAAAGTCCAATCAAGGCTAGTCCGAGCGTCACCGAAGAGGTAGATAGTAGTCCAGGACTGCTCTCTGGTTGTGGTAGGATGATTCAGTTGCCTGATAACAGCTGGGTAGAAACATGTGGATGAAATATCGTTACCATAAGAAATTTGGCATGCTCAAGCAGTTGGCTTTGATTCGGACCCCACAAGTATTTTGTGCTTTGAAGAGTGTTTACACGTTGCTCTAATCCCCAGTGAGTTGCCAGCCAGTTGCATGGACCACTCGCCAGGCTTACCCGCACTCTTCTGAATATGCATCAAATTTCACAGTGATTTGCTGCGTACTGTTTGACCTGCCATCACAAGGCTGGAGTAACTCAGTTCTTCCTTCCCTCCAGAGGGGCTGCCTGTCCCGCTGCGTTACGCCTGCATTTTGTGTCTATCTGCGATGTAAACCAGCATCTGCGGATCCTTCCTACACATCAAAAGGCAGTAATTGAACCCAGTTTGAAAGAGGAGGAAAAGAGGAAGAGTGAGAACATCAATAATCAATGGAGGGAGGAAGAGAGAGTGCAGACAAACTCGCCAAGGTTTATCTATCCATCAAGAGCTCTTACAACTGCATCAGTTCCTAGAATTTGCAGCTCAGGGAGTAGGTCGCGCAGTCTGGTGGGTGGAAGAGCTCGCCCCAATATTTGAAAGGGGGTGGAGAGAGAAAACGGGATCCACAGATCGCTCCGCCTGGTGTTGGCAGTGGGGACATTGCTCGAGACGGATATGAATGACGAGTTAACCAAACATTCTGTAGACATAAAGGGGATTCAACAAAGTGAACACTGATGTCTGGTTGAGATACCACGTGTGACAAGTCATTGGCCTTTTTGAGAATGTGAATGGTAGGATAGACAAGGGAGAACCAGTGGATGTAGTGCTATTGGATTTAAAGAACCTTAGATACATAGGCAGATACATAGAAAATAGGTGCAGGGGTAGGCCATTCGGCCCTTCGAGCCTGCATCACCATTCAATATGATCATGGCTGATCATCCAACTCAATATCCTGTACATGCCTTCTCTCCATACCCCCTGATCCCTTTAGCCACAAGGGCCACATCTAACTCCCTCTTAAATATAGCCAATGAACTGGCCTCAACTACCTTCTGTGGCAGAGAGTCCCAGAGATTCACCATTCTCTGTGTAAAGAATTTTTTTCTCAATTCGGTCTTAAAAGATTCCCCCCTTATCCTTAAACTGTGACCCCTTGTCCTGGACTTCCCCAACATCGGGAACAATCTTCCTGCATCTAGCCTGTCCAACCCCTTAAGAATTTTGTATGTTTCTATAAGATCCCCCCTCAATCTCCTAAATTCTAGCGAGACCTTCTGATGAAGTCCTAAATAAAAGGTTTCTATGGAGAATTGGAAGTGCATGATAATGTGTGCAATGGATTAGCATGATTTGAAAATTGGTAAAACAGAACAGGAATAAATGAAGAAGGGTTTTGACCCGAAACATCACCCATTCCTTTTCTCCAGAGATACTGTCTAACGCACTGAGTTACTCCAGCTTTTTGTGTCTATTTTAGGAATAAATGGGCCTTTTCTGTGATGGCAGGCAGTCACTGGTGAAGTACTGCAGGGATCATTGCTTGGGTCTCGGCTAACCAAATATAATATTGTAGTTTACCACAGCACAAAACTGGGCAGAGATTGAAGGGAGACCTGATAGAAGTTTCTAAAATTATCAGAGGCAGAGATGGGGTAGACAGTCAAAACCTTTTGCCCAGTGTGGAAATATCACAGACTGGAAGTCTTTAGGGTGAGAGGGGCAAGGTTTAAAATATATTTGTTTTTATTAACACAGAGGGTGGTGGGAGTCTGGGACGTGCTGGTAGAGGTGGCGGACCAGTCATATACGATGGTGGCTTTTTTTTTGTGTTTATTTTATTAGAAGTTAATACAGCACAAAACAGTACAGTGGAACCTAATTTTAGGTGCCAACTATGTCATACCGTAATCCATTCTATGTACAACCTCTAGTTTTATGTTATGAAAAGGAAGTAAGCAAGACAAGAAAAAGGAAACAATAGAAAGAGGAAAAAGTGGAAAAATAGATGGTAGAGAGTAGAAAAACGTGAAGTGTGTATATAAAAAATAAAAAATAAATAAAAAGTGGAAAGTAAAAATAGGAGAGAAGGCCCCTTAAAAGAGAATTTTTCAAATCTGTATTCGGAGATGTAGATCTATCTGCGTCATGAACTGAAATCAGCAATCTTTACGGTACCGCTGCATCACATGATTCCAAAAAGTTGATGAAAGGAGACCAACTCCTTAAGAATTGGTCATATTTATCTATTAGTCGGAGTCTCATTTCTTCAAGGCGTGCTATGTCCATCCGATGGTGGCTTTTAAGAGACTTTTAGATGGGCACATGGATATGCAAGGAATGGATGGACAACTATGAACAAAGGAGGAAGATGACTGAACTTTATTGCCTTCCATCACGGTGAAGAATGTTGATTCCACCGTGGCGGATGTTTATGTTGAATATTATTTTGTGTGTGTACATTCATTGTGTTCTTTTCACTTAGTGTGGCTGTACGGTAACTCAAATGTCACTGTACCTTAGCTGGTTAAGTGACAATAAACGCCAACTTGAAGTTGAAGTTGAACTTGATATGGATTATGTGCAGGCAGATGAGATTAGTTTATCTTGTCAAGTTGATAAAGGAATAATTCTTGGCTGGGTGACAGGAGAAAGGCACAAAAGAATGGTGGTTGTGGAGATAATGTGCCCATACCACCCACCACTTGTAAATGGGAAGAGATTGTGAGATGGGGGGGGTATAGATTGTGAGTAGCTGGAGGGTGGCCTCACTTTCCTCTGGTTTCAGGCCAGCTGCAGGCCCTGACTTTGCTCCAACCAAGGAACATGCTTGTTCCCCGCAGGCCGAGACCTGTCTCCTTCACGGCAGGTAGCTGAGGCTGTTGTGCCCACCACCTCCCATTTCAATGGCCACGGCCCAAGATTATGTGGCACCCTGTCCTACATGAGAGAGAGAGAGAGTTGCATGTGCCAATGTTGCCCAATGTACTTGGCACGATGGAAGCTGGCAGCGTACATACACTGTGAGAGCTGGATGTGATATTCACAGCAGTGTGTGTGTGTGTGGGCGTGACAGACTAGATTACAGTTAGTTCCACATTCTGAGTCACAGGGGTAGCTTGTTTGTGAACGACTCTCGGGGTATGGCGAACTGAACTGAGGTGACGCTGGGGTAACGGTTCTCAGGATTTGTCATTGGACGACCCAGTCACTGACCTTGGCTCGGCATCTAAGGTCATTGAGCTATTTAGCGACGCAGTCCTTGGAGCAAGCCCTCTTGCTTTGAGTGTCATGGCCATCTGCTCCAGAGATTTCTGAGCCAAGTGACTAGTACATTGTCAGCTTGTGGGCTGGCATGGCCTAGATGTGGCATCAAGCCTCATGAAATTGAGATGCACTTAGACACATTTAAAAAAAACTTTATTTCTCAGGTAATTGTGCATTTAATTAACAGAAATATAATGCGTTTCAAATGAAATATTAAATTCCTTATTATTCTCAGATGCTTCTAAATGTCTCTGACAGTGTGAGGTATATAAGGCCACTTGTGGTCCACTTCATTTGTCAACTATGACGGCACGGTGACACAGCGGTAGAGTTGCTGCCTCACAGCGCCACAGACGCGGGTTCGATCCTGACCATGGGTGCTGTCTGTACGGAGTTTGTACGTTCTCCCCGTGACCTGTGTGGGTTTTCTCCGGGTGCTCCGGTTTTCTCCCGCACTCCAAAGACGTACAGGTTTGTAGGTTAATTGGCTTCGGTAAAATTGTAGACCGTCCTTCGTGGGTGTATGATATAGTGTTAGTGTGAGGAGATCGCTGGTCAGTGCGGACTCAGAGGGCCAATTTTCACGCTGCGTCTTCAAATTAAACTAAAAATAACCTAGTCCCGGGACTGAAGCATGAAGGTCAGGGTTGATGCCACAGGATGGTGGGTGGGACTGATTACAATCCTACCCATTCATATTTTGAAAGCTGAAACTGCGATGTTAGGTTTTCGGTCATAGTTTGGGTGTTTTGAATGAAACTATGGTGCGGCACGGTGGCGCAGCAGTAGAGTTGCTGCGTTACAGCGCTTGCAGTGCCAGAGACGCGGGTTCGATCCCGACCACGGGTGCTGTCTGTACGCAGTTTATACCACATGGGTTTCCACCGAGATCTTCGGTTTCCTCCCACACTCCAAAGACGTGCAGGTTTGTAGGTTAATTGGCTTGATATAAGTGTAAATTGTTCCTAGAATGTGTAGGATAGTGTTAATGTGCAGAGATCGCTGGTCGGCGCTGAGTTGGTGGGCCGAAGGGTCTGTTCCCACACTGTATCTCTAAACTAAACTAAACTAAATTATTTCAGATAAATAAAAGTGCTGGAGAAACTCAGCGGGTGAGGCAGCATTTATGGAGCGAAGGAAATAGGCAACGTTTCGGGCCGAAACCCTTCCTCAGTCTGAGGAAGGGTTTCGGCCCAAAACGTTGCCTATTTCCTTCGCTCCATAGATGCTGCCTCACTCGTTGAGTTTCTCCAGCACTTTTGTCTACCTTCGATTCTCCAGCATCTGCAGTTCCTTGAATATTCTTGAATATTTCTGAAAAATGCCCGTTTTCTAGAATTTCTGAGGTTATTAACTATTTTTCATACAAGTACAAGTACAATAAGAGACCGGAGGCACACAAAAATGCTGGAGAAACTCAGCGGGTGCAGCAGCATCTATGGAGCGAAGGAGATAGGCAACGTTTCGGGCCGAGACCCTTCTTCAGACTGATGGGGGGTGGGCGGGGAGAAGAAAGGAAAAAGGAGGAGGTGCCCGAGGGCTGAGGAAGAGCTGGGAAGGGGAGGAGACAGCAAGGGCTAACAGAATTGTGAGAATTCAATGTTCATGCCACCAATAAGAGACCCACTGATTGTGTCACAACTCCAGGGATCTGGGTTTGATCCCAACTGCGGCCTGTGTAGAGTTTGCACAGTCTACTTGTGACTGTGTGTTTTCCCCGAGTGCCCTAGTTCCCTCCAACAGCCCAAAGATGTGCTTGAAGACATTACCTCTCAGCTTAACTAGGTAGCAAAACAATCGATAGGTTTGTCGATGGGCAAATGAGTGAGAAGCGTTTGCAGTGATACAGTGAAGTAAGGACTCAGTGCTGGAGTAGCTCAGCGGGTCAGGCAGCATATCTGGGAACATGGATGGGTGACGTTTTGGGTTGGGGGAGGGAGGGTAGAAAGGTAAAGAGAGGAGGGTAAGGTGAAAGCCAGACAAGGGATATGTGCAAGATTGGCATCAAATGCTGGAGTCACTCAGCGGGACAGGCAGCATCTCTGGAGAGAAGGACTGGGTGATGTTTCTGGTCGAGACCCTTCTTCAGACTGGCATATTGGCAAGGTATTTTGCTATGCTCGGAGATGCTTAATCCCTCTGGACTGAAATATTCACAATTTGTGGCATCGAGGCACTTGCACAAGATTACAAGAGCTCACAAAATTCCCCTTGTCATTGGATCCACGGCTTTCTAAATTTCAGCTTCAAATTCAGTGACATTTGTGATACGTGATAGAATGTAGAAAATATCATCTATCTGCAATGATATACAGTAAAATCACAAAGTATAAAAACATGTATAATTTGTTGGAGACAAAATGTGTAGGAAGGAACTGCAGATGCTAGTTTAAACCGAAGATAGACACAAAAAGCTGGAGCAACTCAACGGGTCAGGCAGCATCTCTGGAGAGAAGGAATGGGTGACGTTCTGGGTCGGGACCCTTCTTCTCGACCCGAAACATCACAAAACTAATTTATTTGTGTCAATCTTCAGTTTTAACCAGCATCTGCAGTTCCTTCCTACACGTCTGAATAAATGTCACCCACTCCTCTCCAGAGATGCTGACTGTCCCGCTGAGTTACTTCAGTTTTTGCGTTTGTCGATAATTTGTTGGAGTTGGATATTAAATTGTATTCTTAGGGACAAACTGATTTGCAAAAAAATCAATCTCATCTGTCTTTCAAGGAAATTTTAATTCTTCCCATCCACCCCCACATCAGTCCGAAGAAAGGTCTCGACCCGAAACGTCACCTATTCCTTCGCTCCATGGATGCTGCCTCACCCGCTAAGTTTCTCCAGCATTTTTGTCTACCTTCAATTTTTCCAGCATCTGCAGTTCTTTCTTAAATAAATTCTAAATGAATCAGCGTATTTGGACGAGGTAAGCTCCAGTAACTTTGGTGTTCTGTGGCAATGTAAACCTCCTCTGCTGCTTTGAGTGGGAACTCAGATTAAAGTCTCATTATCTTTGCTAAAATTCCTTCCCACGAAGAACAAGCTTAAAATTACAGAAAACAGTCGTTGACATGAACAGCAAATCTTGCACCAAATGATTAACCAGAAATTATGCCAAATTTCACATCCGACAAGGACAAAGATTTTGAAATCGCCTTTGCCTTCTTACCATTGCTTTGGAAAATATTGCTTTCAATTGTTACTTTTCATAAACAAATTATGTTTATAACTTGATCTCTTGCCCAGTGTTGGGGAATCGAGGACCAGAGGACATAGGTTCGAGGTGAAGGGGAAAATATTTAATAGGAATCTGTGGGGTAACTTTTTCACACAAAGGGTGATGGGTGTATGGAAGGAGTTGCCAGAGGAGGTAGTTGAGGCTGGGACTATCCCAACGTTTAAGAAACAGTTAGTCAGGTACATGGATAGGACAGGTTTGGCAGGATATGGACCAAATGTAGGCAGGTGGGACTAGTGTAGCTGGGACATGTTGGCCGGTGTGAGCGAGTTGGGCTGAAGGACCCATTTCTACTGTGTCACTCCATGACTCAGCATGGAAATAGGCCCTTTGGTTCGACCATTGGTTCACGCCGACCATTGTTCACCCGTTCACAATTTCTCACATACACTAGGAACAAATTACAGAGCCCGATCAACCTATAAACTCGCATCTTTGGGTTGTGGGAGAAAACCGGAGTACATGGACCAACCTCAGTTACTGGGAGAACATGCAAACACCACAGAGACAGCACCTGAGTCCGGGATCGAAACTGGATCTCTGGCAATGTGAGGCAGCAGCTCTACCAGCTGTGCAATTTTGCCACCTATAATTTCAAAAAGCAATAAAAAGGAGGGAATTTTACCAACATTTCAAATTTATGCTTTTGAATATTCAACTTTGGTGATTATGTTGTGTAATTTAAGTTTGTTTTGTTTCCATATTTAATCATGCCACTTTTATGTTTGTCTCGTATTTTTAATCTTCTGTCAGCGGGATATTTATTAACCTGAAGGGTTTCGGCCGAAACATTGCCTTTTTCCTTCGCTCCATAGATGCTGCTGCACCCGCTGAGTTTCTCCAGCTTTTTTGTGTACCTTCGATTTTCCAGCATCTGCAGTTCCTTCTTAAAAACTATTTATTAACCTTATTCTGCCGGCTTTGCAAATCTAGCAAATATAACAGTGGTGGAATGTACTAATTAAGGGCCTGTCCCACTTGGGCGACCTAAGCTGCGAGTTTAGACGAGTTTGCCCTGGACTCAAACTCGCAGCATGGTCGATACGAGGTCCTAGGAGGTCGTATGAGGTGGCTGGAACTCTCCTTCATGTTTGTGGGAGGTTCCTGCCTACTCGCGGCCTCAGCTAGGTTGCAGAAAAATTTTCAGGGTATTGAAAAGTTCTCCGCGAGTAAAATCGGGTCGGTATGGGTCTTTTTCATTCGTGGTGCAGTGGAGTGGGGTCGCTATTTACTTACAGGCTCTTGAGGGCAGCCGTAGGCCATCTCCTTTGCAGACCGGCCATTTTGATTGGCTCAGTGGAGTTTCACGACCTAGGAAAACTGACCGGTAGGTAAAATGCCCGCTAAACTTTATTATACTTCTTAAAAGTGTCTCCACTCCGTTTCCCGCACTTCTCCCCGCCTTTCCTCCCCTTCTCTCCCCTTCTGTCTGCCTTCTCTCTCCCTTCTCTCTCCTTCTCTCTCCTTCTCTCTCCTTCTCTCTCCCTTCTCTCTCCTTCTCTCTCCTTCTCTCCCCTTCCCTCCCCCTCTCGCGCTCTCTAAAGGACTTACCGTGCTCTGTGGCAGCCATTTCTGTTCATCGCGCAGACAGCGCTCCTCCGCTTTCCCTGGCCCCCACCTTCGCGATGTGTGTGTGTGTGCGTGTGCGTGTGCGTGTGCGTGTGCGTGTGCGTGTGCGTGCGTGTGCGTGCGTGTGCGTGTGCGTGTGCGTGTGTGTGTGGTGTGTGTGCGGTCGGTCGATGCAGTTTCAACGCGGCCGGTCGATCCTGCTTGAGGCTTTCCAGGTGAGTGCCCTCGAGCTTGAAGGTCGAAGACACTCTTCTGGACTCGCGGATTAGGTCGCCCAAGTGGGACAGGCCCTTAAGGGACTAGCTCGCCATGTTTAAGAATGCTGTGATTAGTTTGATCTCTCCTGAAATAGATCAGTTTATATTAGCAATTTGTTAGTTAAATGGATGACTTCAGCCTGAAAAATCTTTACAAAGGTCATTTGCTCAGGAATCCAAACACCTTTTCACAGCTGGGGAATGAATTCAGAAATGATTTGGGTCAGTTTTCTTGAAAACCGTTAGCAGTTGTGGACATGCTAACATATGTTCACTGGAGATACACACAAAGAGCTGGAGTAACTCAGTGAGACAGGCAGCATCTCTGGAGAGAAGGAATGGGTGACGTTTCAGGTCAAGTCCTTTCTTCTCCACCCGAAAACGTCACAAAACAAAGCTTTTTGTGACTACCTTCGGTTTAAACCAGCATTTGCACTTCCTTCCTACATGTCTGAAGAAGTGTCTCGACCCGAAACGTCACCCATTCCTTCTCTCCAGAGATGCTGCCTGTCCCGCTGAGTTACTCCAGCATTTTGTGTCTGTCTTCCTACACATATGTTCACTGGAGATAGACACAAAAAGCTGGAGTAACTCAGCGGGTCAGACAGCATCTCTGGAGAAATGAAGAAGGGTCTCGACCCAAAACGTCACCTATTCCTTTTCTCCAGAGATGTGCCGGACCCGCTGAGTTATTCCAGCATTTTGTGTCTATCTTTGGTTTAAACCAGCATCTTTAGTTCCTTCCTACTGATATATGTACTGGGACTTGTCCACAATGCTCTGCGTCTGGACTCCAGTGTGACAGGGCTCCATGTAGTTTCCCAGAGTTGGTGCATGGGGAATCAGCTCTGTGAACCAGCACCACATCACCCCATTCATTTCAAAGTGCAAAACCATATGTGCTTTTTATAATTGTGTGCTTTGCTTTGAAGTGCTTTCATTTTTTTCAGATTTTCAAATTTTCGTATGTTTATGTTTAAACAGTTTTTCAATGTTCAGAATGCCAGAGAGAATTAAAGTTTTCATCAGACTTGGCAGCCAGCTGAGCTTGGGGGCATGGCTTAGCTGGCTGACAAATTACGTTTCGATTTTCGATGGGGAGAGCCTGGTCTGGCTCTGCGACTTGATCCGCTTCCAACTAGATGGAAGCACCTTTTGCGGGGAAGAACTTGACAAGAGACCGTGTGATGATCTTTCTTGCAAAAGCTGCCTCAATCTTGTCGGAAGTGGATCAAGTAGCAGAGCAGGTATTTACGTAAGATAACCAGTGGGCTCAGAGGGTAGATAAACACCAGGCCTTAACCAAGAAATTGTGAGCCAATGCTTCACTCGTTTCCAACTAATCAGTCTAATGATTAGGAAGATTATGCAGAAGCTTAAACCCATATTTCCCTGTGTATATTCATTTAATTTATGTATGATGTTGTCATGCTTCCAAATACTTTGTAAGACTGAGCTACCTCTTCAAGTACAGTAACTGCTCTAATGGAAATCGATCCATTTGATTGATCAGAAGTGGGTTTTGTCCAATCTGAGCAAAGGAATAAGAAAAAGAAAAATAGGATCATTACTACATTGACAAATATTTAATTTGCCTAACTCTAGGCGACTGTTGATTCCAACAGCAGTAAAGCTAACATGTACTCAACAGAGTCACATGGGTATGCGTTGTTTGCATCCAGTTCACTGCAGTTCGTTTATTAGCATGACTAATGGGCCTGTCCCACTTAGGCGATTTTTCAGGCGACTGCCGGCAACTGTCAAGCAGCAGGTCACTGAACTGCCGGCAAGTCGTGGCAGGTCACTGAAAAACCAGCAACAGGAACGGCAACTGTCACACAGTGGAACACACACACACACACACACACACACACACACACACACACACACACACACACACACACACACACACACACACACACACACACACACACACACACACACACACACACACACACACACACACACTTCACACCACACACAGGCGGGGGAAACTGCTTCCTTACCAGCCAGTTATGCTGAGTGAAATTCACATGGTGCAACACCAATGTGATACAGACACACACCACGATGAACAGGAAGGTTGGTGCTGTAATTAAGACAGTGAAAGCACAGTGTACGGGAAGGGTCACTTATTTCCTTTAAAAGACGGGGGGGGGGAGGAGGGGGGGGGGGGGGGGGGGGAAGGGGGGGGGGGGGGGGGGAGGAGGGAAGGGGGGGGGGGGATTAGGAGAGAAGGGGAGAGAAGAGAGGAGGAGGGGAGAGACAGGGTGGGGAGAAGGAGTGGAGGTAACTTTTAAGAAGCCAGAGATACACGGCTGTGAAGCTCGGCGGACATTAGCATTACCGGTCGGTTATCCTTGGTTCTGAAAACTACTGCTTATGTTTTTTTTCCCCCAATGAGCCAACAACCGGCGACAACCAACGCCAACTTACGACCTCCTCCCGACTCACAACCCCTGCACCTACGTCACAAGAATTCTTGCTACGCTCCATGGCGTCAAAATTCTGGTCCCCGCTAAATTTTCAACATGTTGAAAAATTAGCGGCGACCAGATTGAAGCTGCGACTAGTTACGAGAATGCGGGAACTACTCACCACCTTGCAGGCGACACCCCGGCAACCTCCGGCGAACATGTGGCGACATTGTGGCGACTTCATAGTCTCCTCAAAGTTGCGTAAGTGGGACAGGCCCGTTAGGAATATTTGCATGTGCTGCAGGTATTGTAGCTGGAACAAATATTGTGTTCAGTGATATTTTATAGTATTGGGATGTTGCAATATGTTCCTATAGATGTCAGAAAAGGTCCAAAATATGTTAATAGTCAACAGTGTTTAATTGTCCCATGTACCAGGGATGGAACAAAGACAATTTCCTCCCTGTACCTCCCACTCCCCTGACATCAGTCTGAAGAAGAGTCTCGACCCGACACATCACCCATTCCTTCTCTCCAGAGATGCTGCCTGTCCCGCTGAGATACTTTGGCATTTTGTGTCTATCGACGATTTAAACCAGCATCTGCCGTTCTTTCCTACACATTCTTAGTTTAACCATTAACTCAATAACACACAAATACACAATCATCATTAATACAATAATTTAATAATCAGTAATACTGGGCAACCAGATTATAATAATGCAGAACTGAAGTACCTAGTGCAACAAAAACATAGTCCATCGCTGCTCAGGTAGGTTTGTGGTTAGCCTTGTGCTACTGTATATTCAAGAGTCCTGATGGTGGCTCGGAAGAGGCATTTCTTGAATGTGAAGATAACTGGGCTCCAGGCTGCTGTACATTTTTCCCAGTGGTGGTTGTGACATGAGATTTGGCCAGGGTGATTTATCAGTTTATCAGTTTAGTTTATTGTCACGTGTGCCGAGGTACGGTGAAAAGCTTTTGTCGTGCGCTATCCAGTCAGCGGAAAGACAATACATGATTACAACCGATCCATTTACAGTGTATATAGATACATGATAAGGGAATAACGTTTAGTGCAAGGTAAAGCCAGCAAAGTCTGATCAAGGATAGTCCGATGGTCACCAAAGAGGTAGATAGTAGTTCAACACTGCTCTCTGGTTGTGGTAGGATGATTCAGTTGCCTGATAACAACTGGGAAGAAACTGTCCCTGAATCTGGAGGTGTGCGTTTTCATACCTATATCTTTTGCCTGATGGGAGAGGGGAGAAGAGGGAGTGGCCAGGGTGTGACTAGTCCTTGATTATGCTGCTGGTGAACATACTGTGTGTGCCTTTTTGAGGCAGCACCTCCTGTAAATCCCTTTGATGTTGGAGAGCTCAGCACACTTGGACTGATCTGTAGCAGTTCTGTAGAGTACTCTTCAAAATACTGGATCTCTTTAGTCTGCTAAGGAATTAGAGGCATTTGGTGAGCTTTCTTTGTGATTGTATCAATGTACATGATCGAATGCTTTCCAAGGGTTCATTCTACTGACACCATAGAGTCATTGAGTGACTCAGTGTGGTGACAGGCCCTTCGGCCCAACTTGCCCACGCCGGCCACCATGTCCCAGCAGTACTAGTCCCACCTGCCCGCGTTTGGCCCGTATCCTGCTAAATCTGTCTTATCCATGGAACTGTCGAACTGCTTCTACAGTTCAGTAACTGAGACTGCAACATCGTTGAGGGCTGAGGGACCCTGAGAGAGTGCACCATTGTTCTCCTTTCAAAGCCAGCATAGAAAGGATTGAGCTCATCCAAGAGTGATCCATTGCTGTCACCTGAGTGACTGCTTGGCTTTGTCTTATTGGAGCTAATGATGTGCAAGTGCTGCCACAGCAGACATATGGCCGTCTGATCATCCAATGTGTTCGCCAAGAGTGTCCCTTTGCTTTCTGATGTCCTTATCAATGTCGTACTAGGATGTACCTTTGAGCAGGAATTTGTACTGCCAACTTTGCTGCAATGCCCACCAGTTCTGAAGCACCTGTATTCCTTCAATTTGGTAACAAAATAATCTTTAAGTGAGTTTACTTAATCCCCCCAGCCTTATTTGATGTCTATTGAAGTGAAAGTGGATGAGGCATGGGAACATTTCCATACATCTGCACTGTGGCCGAGCTGTTTCGGGTATTGCTGAATGTTGATTTTCTAGCTAATGTGATGTTTTCTGCAGAAATTATCGAAACAGATGGCATGATTCTGCACATGATTTCTTGATAATCAAGGCCCTGAGGTGATACCGACAGTCATTAGCTCCCCATAGTCAGTGCCAGTTCCTCTAGTAACATTTGATTATGTCATGGACAGTCAATGTTTTGGGTCAGGACCCTTCCTCAGGAATATACAGGCTAGAACTTGACCCAAAATGTTGATGTTGATTTCCCGCACAAATGTTGCTGAGTCCCAGCAGCAATTTATTTATGTTCAAGAAGGAACTGCAGATGCTGGAAAATCGAAGGTACACAAAAATGTTTTTGGTTGTGGATTCCTGCATCTGCAGTCTTTGTGTCTCCTCTTTGACTATATATCTTGACCGATACAACCAATTGAACCTAAAAACTTTCTCACGAGTCAATGGAAGCATTACGTGTGACTGAATTGCTTTTGAGGAATTAGTCGGTGATCTTAATATTAACACTTGTTGTTCTCAAGTTCTTTGAGCGCATTCATTGGGGGTTGGGGTTGTGGTTCAGGCAGATACAATAGTAGCATTTAAAAGACCGTTGGAAAGGCGTATGGATGTGCAGGGAATGAAGGGATATGGATTATGTACAGGCACATAAGAGATTGTCTTGGCATCATGTTCAGCACACACATTGTGGACTGAAGGGCCATTCTCGTGCTGTACTGCTCTACATTTTATGTCATTTTGAACGTCAAACCTTCCCATTTCCATTTAAACAATATTTTGTTCTCCTGTGTTTTGTGCATCTCATACAGTTAAAGGTAGACACAAAATGCTGGAGTAGCTCAGCGGGACAGACAGCATCTCTGGAGAGAAGGATGGGTGATGTTTCAGGTCGAGACCCTTCTTCAGATTATGCCCCTGTCCCACTTAGGAAACCTGAACGGAAACCTCTGGAGACGTTGTGCGCCACCCAAGATTTCCTTGCGGTTCCTGGAGGTTCCCGGAGGTTTTTGTCAGTCTCCCTACCTGCTTCCAATACCTGCAACCTCTGGCAACCACCTGCAATCTCCGGGAACCGCACGGAAACCTTGGGTGGGGCGCAAAGTCTCCAGAGGTTTCCGTACAGATTTCCTAAGTGGGACAGGGGCATTACTCCAGCATTTTGTGTCTATCTTTGGTTTAAACCAGCATCTGCAGTCCTTTCCTACACTTCGTGCCATTCAATGAACCTGTCTATATTCTCTTGAAGGCTCAGTACATTCTTTTCCTTGCTTGGCCATTCTTTGCTGAGTTATAACCATATAATAACCATATAACAATTACAGCACGAAAACAGGCCATCTCGGCCCTACAAGTCCGTGTCAAACAAATTTTTTTTCCCCTTAGTCCCACCTGCCTGCACTCATACCATAACCCTCCATTCCCTTCTCATCCATATGCCTATCCAATTTATTTTTAAATGATACCAATGAACCTGCCTTCACCACTTCCACTGGAAGCTCATTCCACACCGCTACCACTCTCTGAGTAAAGAAGTTCCCCCTCATATTACCCCTAAACTTCTGTCCCTTAATTCTAGTTCTAAAGTGTTCTCAATTCTCAGGCCGAGTGTTGTATGTGGCAACTTTATAGATATCTGGTCTTTGTTTTTAAATACCAACTTTAGCTTTCACGGTCTGCTGCAGACAGAATAAGTTTGCTGCAAGATGTTTTTTACTTAAACAATTCTTTTTGCAAACTATGTTGCTTTTCTTTAATGCCATCCTTTGCTTGTCAACCCTTTCTATAACTAAAAACAATTTTTGTTTTGTCCTGCACAACTTCATAGTTTGTCTTGTTTTATATTAAACCCTGGTTTTACATTGAACTCACCACTTTCAAACCATATACAGCCCAGGACCTCCTTCATTGCCAATGGTGAGGCCACATGGAAACTGGAGGACCAGCGCCTCATATTTGGCTTGGGTAGCAAACAACCATGAACATTGAAATCGCCAATTTTAGGTAACTTCTAACAACCCTCCCCCTCCCCCTCTACTGTGGCCATACCTGGGTATGCACCTATTCCTCCACCTCCACCTCCACCTCCACCTGCACTCCTTCCTCTGGCTTCACAATTCACAACTCTTCAGTCCTTTTGCCTTAAGGGCCTGTCCCACTATACGAGTTTACCCAAGAGCTCTCCCGAGTTTAAAAAAAAATCAAACTCGTGGTAAGTACGTAGAATGTACGTAGCGGTTACGTCGGAGCTCGTGGACGTCTCGTATCGGCTCGTAATGCTAACGGCAGGTACTCGGGAAACGCGGTAAGCTCTTGAAGTTTTTTCAGCACTGTGAAAAATGTCCACGAGAGCCCCGAGTACCTACGAACGGCTATTGCCGTAATTCTCCGAGTTCAAATCAGGGGAAACTTATACAGTGTTGTACAGTGGGACAGGCCCTTTACACTTAATGTTTCTTACATCTATGGCCATTGTCATCACATAATATTAATAAATTAATAAATAGATAATAGAAATATAAAAAATATTGCGCATTATATTGCGCCACGAATTGTGTTGTGTTGCCCGCGGTGTTATCTCTTTGAGTTGAGTTCATTTATGGCACATGGGTAGAAACTGTTAATTAGTCTACAAGTGCGGGCCTTCAGAGACCTGTATCGCCTCCCAGAAGGCAGCAGAGTGAAAAGGTGATTGGCAGGGTGGGATGAGTCCTGTTTGATGTTTGTAGCCCAGCGTAAACATCGGGCCGTGTAAATGTCATCCAGGGAGGGTAGTTGAGCGTTTGTGATGTTCTGTGCTGTCGTTGTTATTTAGCATATAACCCTCCGACACTTTTGCCACCTCCAACGGGATCTCGCTACTGGCCACATCTTTCCATTTGTACCCTTTTCTGCTTTCTGCAGAGACCTCCGCAACTCCCTGGTCAACTCGCCCGTTCCCACCCAAACCACCCCCTCCCCAGGTACATTCTACTGTAACCACAGGAGATGCTACACCTGTTCCTATACCTTCCCCCTCGACTCTGTCCAAGGACCCTGCCATTCTTTTCAGTTGAGGCAGAGGTTCAGTTGCACCTCCTCTAACCTCATCTATTGTATCAGCGAGACCAAGTGCAGGCTCAGCGATCGTTTCGCTGAACATGTCCGCTCAGTCTGCCTGAACCTACCTGATCTCCCAGTTGCTTAACACTTTAATTCCCATTCCCATTCCCGCACTGACCTTTCTGTCCTGGGCCTCCTCCATTGTCAGAGTGAGGCCCAGTGCAAATTGGTGAAAGAGCATCTCATATTTCGCTTGAGTAGCTTACACTGACTTGAACATTGACTTCTCCAACATCAAGTAGCCCTTGCTTTCCCTCTCTCTCCATCCCCTCCCCCTTCCCAGTTCTCCGACCAGTCTTACTGTCTCTGACTACATTTTATCTCTGTACCACCCACTCCTCTGACATCAGTCAGAAGGGTCTCGACCCAAAACTTCACCCATTCCTTCTCTCCAGAGATGCTGACTGTCCCGCTGAGTTTCTCCAGCATTTTGTGTGTATCTTTGATTTAAACCAGCATCGGCAGTTCTTTCCTAAACATAGTTCAGTTTAAAAACATCCCCTATCCGTGTTCTCCAGGGATGCTGCCTGTGCCGCTGAGTTATTCCAGCACCATTTCTTTCCCTACAAACATTTTCTGCCTGATGCATTTTTTTAGGTCCATTCAAACTCATTATAGTTCTGCTCCACCCTATCAAGCCAAGACCGTTTCCCATTCCCTATCTTCTTGACAGTTCAACACCACCTCCTTTCCCTTTTCTATCTCAATGTTGAATACTCTGGAACGTGCAGCTCCCAGCTTAACCACCTGCAGTCATGTTTACAGAAATGTGTTTGTCCCCTTTTATAGACAATAGACAATAGGTGCAGGAGGAGGCCATTTGGCCCTTCGAGCCAGCACCGCCATTCACTGTGATCATAGCTGATCATCCACGATCAGTACCTCGTTCCTGCCCTCTCCCCATATCACTTGAATCCGCTATCTTTAATGGCCTGTCCCACTTTCACGACCTAATTCACGACCTCTGTCGAGTTTGCTCTTGGCTCATACTCGCAGCATGGTCGTCACGAGGTCATAGGAGGTCGTAGGTAGGTCGTGATGCTAGTCGTAGGTACTCGTGGCATCAGGTAGATCGGGGCGTTTTTCTAGCATGATGAAAAATGTCCACGAGTAAAAAAGGTCATGAATTAAGTCGTGAAAGTGGGACAGGCCCTTAGAGTTAAAGCTCTTGAAAGCATCCAGAGAATTGGCCTCCACTGACTTCAGAGGCTGAGAATTCCACAGATTCACAATCCTCTGGGTGAAAAGGTTTTTCCTCGTCTCCGTTCTAAACGGTTTATCCCATATTCGTAAACTGTGGCCCCTGGTTCTGGACTTCCCCAACATCGGGAACATGTTTGCTGCCTTTAGCGTGTCCAATCTCTTAATAATCTTATATGTTTCAATAAGATCCCCTCTTATCCTTCTAAATTCCAGAGTATACATGCCCAGTCACTCCAATCTTTCAACATATGACGGTCCCGCCATCCCGGGAATGTCGGGAAACTTCTATTTGTGTTATTGATTTATCTATTTTGTTTCAAATGCTCTGTTTATTTAAAAATGGTGCATTTATTTTTTCAAATCATATTTTGAGCCCATTTGGTACTTCCTTTATTTATTCTGCTCATTATTTTTTTAACTTTGACTTTATGATGTTTCTTTCATTCTTCAATTCCCGTTTATGATTGCTATCCTCATACCCAGCTATTTCAAACCTACCCAACACCCCTAGCAGGTATATTAGCTCCAGTCCCATTGAAAAATAACCAGTCCAATTCATACCTTCCATCTTCCCCAGAATATAATGCTTCCAACCCCCCTCCCCCCCCCCCCCCCCCCCCCCCCCCCTCCCCCCCCCCCCCCACCCCCCCCCCCCCCCCCCCCCCCCCCCCCCCCCCCCCCCCCCCCCCCCACCCTATCCTACCCACACTAGGGACAATTTACACACACACACCAAGCCAGTTAACCTACAAACCTGTTCATCTTTGGAGTGCGGGAGGAAACTGAAGATCTCGGAGAAAACCCACGCGGTCACGTACAAACTCCGTACAGACAGCACCCATAGTCAGGATCGAACCCGGGTCTCCGGCGCCTCACGTGATGTTCAGTAACAACTCTACCGCTGCGCCACTATGCCACCCCATCATCAATTCACCTTTCGACATGAAAATGTAAATGTTCTTGCATTTCCAATGCTGTTTTTAAATTCCATGTTCATGTGCTAAGTAAACTGAGATCAGCCCAGAACACTGGCATCACCTGCCTCCACACCATCTGCTGTTAGGACTTTCACCATGTCGTCATCACCGTGAGGTTCAATCACCCCTGGCTGACCTGCCTCCCTTCTCCATACTCTAATTCATTCCAAAAAAAAATTGTCTTTATACAAACCTGCACCTGCATTTAGTTTAGTTTAGTTTTTCGATACGGCACGAAAACATGCCCACGCAGTCCGCACCGACCAGCAATGCCTGTACACTAGGACTATCCAACACACACTGGGGACAATTTACAATTTATATATCAAAGCCAATTAACCGACAAACCTGTATGTCTTTGGAGTGTGGGAGGAAACTGGAGCACCCGGAGAAAATACATGTGGTCACAGGGAGAACGTACAAACTCCGTACAGACAACACCCGCAGTCTGGGCGAAACCCGGGTCTCTGGAGCTGTCGGGCAGCAACTCTACCGTTGCACCACCGTGCCGCTCATATCTTGCATTGATCAAAGTTGGCATTCATTAACTTCAGAGTCATGTCGCCCCCTGTTTAAAATTCCCATCCTGCTTAAAGCTTTCAGTCACTACACTCCATTCCCATTGATACCTCTGCGAAAACAGCTTCTGATTTAATTGTTTTCTTAATTTATTTTCTTTTTATCTCTACACTTTTATGGACCTCTCCTCCTGTTACTAGTCAGCTGACTACAAGACATTTTCTGTAATTCCCTAAATAATTCCATTGACCTTCCGTGTCCACTATTCCTTTATGGTTCATTAAGATTTAAACGATGCTTTTTATCTGTCCCACCCTAATCTCCTTTATTGGATCAGCATTTACTTCTGATTTTACTTCGGAGTCACGTGAGTGACTACGTGAAGAACCCGTCAGGACGCATGCGTGCCTATCGTCTAACGCATTGCGTACGACTGGCAGGGTGAATGTGATTCTCCTGCCAACAGTCAGACCTGAAGGTAAGTTTTTAAAACTTTTTCCAGGTTTTATCTTCCTGCAGGAACCTCTACCTAGAGGTCCTGTTAAAGCCCGGGGCGAAGTCCAGAGGACCCAGTCAAGAGAATACCGGTCACTACCTCGGGCATACTCGACATATAGCCGCATTAAAGACCGCGGAATGCGGGAGGTGAATTCGCCTGCCTCTCGGGCCGCTGGCGTTGGAGTCAGCAGCTGACAAATAAACCGTTACTTGGTCGGTGGGGGCGCTGCACTCGCGGCAGCCCTGTCAGCAGCGCGTTAGTTTTTTCAACTTTTTTTTTTTTTTTGGTATGTTTTAAAGTATGTTTTTAATATTCCTTTGTGTGTTTTGTGGGGTGTGGGGGGGTGGTGGGGGGGGGGGGGGGGGGGGGGGTGGGGGGGGGGAAACCGTTTCGGTCGCCTCCTCCAAGGAGAGGCGACTTTTTCCAGGTCGCCTCCCCCGTGGCCTAACAGCGAGGATCGGCGCGGCCTTTCCCGGAGACGCGCCCGGGGCTCGGGGCTCCGGCGGCGGGTGCAGCGTGGACTGTCAGCACGGAGCTGGGGCTCGCTGGAGGGGAGCGCTCCGTTTCGTTGGCCCGCAGCAGACGGCAGCCTGAAGCCGCGGTCTGCACAGCTCCAGCTGGCGCGGCGTCTACAGCCCGGGATCCCTCGTGGGGGACCCGGGGGGAAGAAGAAGCTTCCACCGCCGGCCCGCGGCCAACTTCTACCGCGGGTCCGGTATGGACTTACATCACCCCTGGAGGGGAGCTTCGACCGCCGGCCCTGCAGACTGCGGTGCTTACGGCTGCGACGTGGAGGGAACTTTAAATCTTCGGCCGCCGGCCTATACCAACTAAAAGCTGCGGTCTCCGGTGGGGAAGAGCCGACTCTGGACTTACCTGGACTTGTACCTTGTCCTTACCATCTGGACGCCCGCAGCGACTGCTGCGGAGGGTTGAGGTCCCGACCACGGGGGAAAATGGAGGAGGACTGGCCAAATTGTGTGCCTTCCACCACAGTGATGAATGCTGTGGTGGATGTTTATGTTAAAATTTTATTGTGTTTTTGTGTGTGCCCTTTATCAGTGTATCGCTGCTGACATATCATTTCACTTGCACTTTTTGTGCAATGTGACAAATAAACCGTTGTATTGTATTGTATTGTAAAGACAACATGGTCCAATGCGGGAGGTGAATTCGCCTCTCAGGCCACTGGCGTTGGAGCCAGCAGCTTCACCCTGGTGCCGGTGGCACCTGGGGGGGGAACATCGTGGATATCCCCGACATAAGCCGCTTTTAAGACCGCGGAAGGCGGGAGCGGGCGGCGGTGAATTCGCCTCTCGGGCCGCTGGCATTGGAGTCAGCAGCTTCACTGGTGCCAGTGGCACCTGGGGAGATAACATCGGGGATACCCCGCGACATAAGCCGCTTTTAAGATTGTGGAATGCAGGAGCGGGCGGCGGCGAATTAACCTCCCGGGCCACTGGCGTTGTAGCCAGCAGCCTCATATTAGCAGCACCTGGGAAACACAGCGGGGATACCCCGACACACAGCCGCTTGAAAGACCACGAAATATGGGTAGCGGGCGGTGGAGAAGTCGTCTCTCCGGCCGTTGGCGTTGGAGCCAGCGGCTTCATACTGGTGCCAGTGGCACCTATACAGCAGGGATACCACCCGACAATGTATTTCGCGGCTATCCCTTTCACTGGGACCGCGGGGATATCCCTGCTGCAGGAACCGCGGGGATACCCAGCACGGCGGGGCGGGGGGAATGGCCCGACTACTAGGGAACCCCGGCTGCATACAAGGACCGCGAGACCAAGCTCAAAGGGGGGTGGAACGTTGCCCCCGCAGCAGAAGGTTTAAAACGGGTAAATTCTTTACTCTCAGGTTGTTTAGTTCTATTTCTGTGAGGATGTGTTACAGGAAAGGAACCATGGACTAAGTCCAAATGGAGAGTGACTGTGGAGGACCGCGGGATTTACCTCTCATCTGTAAATCTTCAGTCATTTCCAAACTGATGCTATTGCCCAAAGATGGGAAATCTACTAATACCATCTCTAGTTACGGAGGCAGATGGGATTAGCATGAGTTATCAAGTGTTCAGTTATGGTATCAACTGCCAATGGACACCAGGTGCATTCTGTACATTAAAGGGCATGTGGATATGCATCACCTGCATGCACAAGTCCAAGGTGATACACTTTGGTGGTGGTATATGTAAATCATAAAGGTACAATCAAATCAAAGTATCCGGTGATAGTTTTACCTAACCGCATTTAGCACTGGTGTATTATCATGCAAAATCAATGACAACACAGAATGAATGTGTGATCACAAAGCATTTAATAACATTGTGGATCGATGGAACACTAACGATTGAGATGCTCGCATCCAGGCTCAATCAACAGTTGCAAAATATACAAGGCATAATAGTGGCGACGGGTGCATTCTCGCTACACAAGGGAGGAATGTTCTTTATGTCTTCCTCTATTCGACCTCAATAGACGAGTCTTGCAAAATTCCCGCTTCCGGGTTTCATAGTCCCTGCCTGGGTTATATACCCATGATTCCTGCCGATGTGGGGAATGAGCATAAAACCTTACATGGTTATTTCCGGATAAAAACGATGCTGGTTCAGTTGTGATGTTGAAACCATCCTCTGCATGATATAATCAATTCATAGACTTACAGACTCTGAGAGACCGTTCCTGCGGCTCGGGTTGTCTAACCATAAGCATTAGGAGTGCCCACTGCAGATTGCAGGGATAGCACCAAATAGCAGCAAACCGAATAGGAGATGGGAAGTATTGTTTATCCTTCTTTACGTTTAACTCGGCACGGATGACTGACACATTGAAATTCAGTTTTATGGGATTATAACATCAAGTTAAAATTCCATTTACTGTGCCTGAAGTACCTCCTCATCATTTGGCTGCGGAGAATATAAACCACTCTTTCCGGTCTCACCCTCTGACGTCTAGATTATGAAGGGTAAATTGTCCCTAGTGTGTGTAGGATAGTACTAATGTGCGGGGTTGGCTGGTCAGTGTGGACTCAGTGGGCTGAAGGGCCTGTTTCCGCGCTGTAGCTCTAAAACTAAAACTAAATTACATGTATTTATTGTTGATCTGGAAGTACCTCATGGTGCAAATGTCCTCAAATGCTCTTCCAGCTCCATGTCTTTAACTTTCACGTGGTTGTGCACAGTGGAAGAGGGTATCTACTGGAGTGACAGCAACACAGTTCCAGCACGCAGCTTTGTGAATCTCTAATTCAGGTCAAGTCAACTTTATTTGTCACATACACATACAAGATGTGCAGTGAAATGAAAGTGGCAATGGATTGTGCAAAAACTACGGAACAGAATAGAACTGAATCAGTTACCTGTTAGAAAACCCCCC
The DNA here is from genome assembly GCF_028641065.1 of Leucoraja erinaceus. Lineage (NCBI taxonomy): Eukaryota > Metazoa > Chordata > Chondrichthyes > Rajiformes > Rajidae > Leucoraja > Leucoraja erinaceus. The sequence continues at coordinate 39,463,056 of NC_073392.1, read as the reverse complement.
AACAATTTTAAAAAGACACAACACAACAGTAAATTAGTACAGTAAATTAGTCCCTGGTGAGACAAGAGTTTACAGTCCTGATGGCCTGTGGGAAGAAACTCCGTCTCATCCTCTCTGTTTTCACAGCGTGACAGCGGAGGCGTTTGCCTGACCGTAGTAGCTGGAACAGTTCATTGCTGGGGTGGAAGGGGTCCCCCATAATGTTGCTGGCTCTGGATCTGCACCTTCTGATGTATAGTTCCTGCAGGGGGGCGAGTGTAGTTCCCACAGTACGCTCGGCTGAACTCACTACACTCTGCAGAGCCTTCCTGTCCTGGGCAGAGCTGTTCCCAAACCAGATTGTGATTTTGCCGGGCAAGATGCTTTCTACAGACAAGAGTAGCAGCACTGAAGAATCCTCAGAGAGACTCTGAATTTCCTCAGCTGCCTGAGGTGGTAAAGGCGCTGTCTTGCCTTACTCACCAGTGCGTGTCAGGTCCCTGTTGGAGAAGGCATTTAGATGAGTAAATAGTTCAAGCAATCACCGTTATTACCACAAAGGATGTAAGTGGAAAGGAAAATTAAGATATCCACAAAGCAAAGTGAGTAATAGTTTGCAAATGCTGGAACTAGCAATGATATTTGAAGAACTCCAGATAGAAACATAGAAAATAGGTGCAGGAGTAGGCCATTCGGCCCTTCGAGCCTGCACCGCCATTCAATATGATCATGGCTGATCATTCAACTCAGTATCCTGTACCTGCCTTCTCTCCATACCCCCCTGATCCCTTTAGCCACAAGGTCCACATCTAACTCTCTCTTAAATATAGCCAATGAACTGGCCTCAACTACCTTCTGTGGCAGAGAATTCCAGAGATTCACCACTCTCTGTGTGAAAAATGTTTTTCTCATCTCGGTCCTAAAAGATTTCCCCTTTATCCTTAAACTGTGACCCCTTGTCCTGGACTTCCCCAACATCGGGAACAATCTTCCTGCATCTAGCCTGTCCAACCCCTTAAGAATTTTGTAAGTTTCTATATGATCCCCCCCCCCCTCAATCTTCTAAATTCTAGCGAGTACAAGCCGAGTCTATCCAGTCTTTCTTCATATGAAAGTCCTGACATCCCAGGAATCAGTGTGGTGATATAAAGGAGAATGTAGCTGTCAACCTTTTATTGATCCCAATAGAATTCACAATGCTTTTCTAACAGAATAAATGCTAATATTGACCCACACATCAAGTTAAATCCTATATTTTCAAAACTCTCTATTGCACTTAGTACATGTCGACTCTGATAAAATAAATGTTATGGTTTAAACAGTTATTAAAAACCTGACAAGTCATGGCCGATCTTACCAATAGCCTTTCAGAAAATAGAGGCTCATTGCAATGATCAATGGGGCTCATTAGCAAATGTAGGCATAGATTCTCTTTGCTGCTGCAATGTTTACAGCTCAGTTAATGTACTGGCACAGGAGGAATGGATGCATTTACAGGCAAGCCAAGATGGTTCTTTCAAAATAATAACATTTGTAAAGGCAAAAACAATTCTACATTATATTTTGATCAATGCATTCTGTCAACTGATGAAATGTGAATAAACCTGCACAAAATGGAAACAAATATATTAGATGAAAGAATTCATGTGCTGATAAAATGGTACTTTGGAAGAAATATGAAATGAGAAAAGTGTTGACTAATTGACATTTTAAGATTGATTCCGTCCTCTGACCTGGATTTGACCAGTGAGGTCACATTTAGCAACCAAGGGACAGTTACCCTATAAGTGCAGAGCTACTCTCTTTGGAACAAATGTGTTTCACAGCCAAATATCTTCTTTATGGACTGAATGGAGATAACCACGGCTCGGACACAACTAGCCTTTGCTCCCACCTGCCTACTCCAAAGTGGCGGCACGAGGGTGCAGTGGTAGAGTTACAGCGCCAGAGACCCGGGTTCGATCCTGACTACGGGTGCTGTCTGTATGGTGTTTGTTCGTTTTGTCAGAGATCTTCGGTTTAATCCCACAGTCCAAAGACATAGAGGTTTATAGGTGAATTGGATTGGTATAAATGTAAAACTTGCCCCCAGTGTATGTTTAGATAGTGTTAATGTGTGGGGATCGCTGGTCGGTGTGGACTCGGTGGGCCAAAGGGCCTGTTTCCAGCTGTATCTCTAAACTAAACTAAACTAAACTTATCTGTACTGAATAAGTTCTGAAATGGATAATTGAAATGAAGGGACTGATCAAACTGACCCTTCCTTGCCTGGGAATCCACTGGCAAGGTGCCAGGAGGCCTGAGCAGTGAAAGTGCTTGGGCATTGTGGCATTGTGGCCCTGACCCTTGATGGCATGGCAGTGTGTGGTAGGCATCAAGGCTGGGAAGGGGTGTGTATGGAGCCTCACACTTTGACAAAGCAGTGATTTTGTTTCACTAGTTTATTTTATTTTTTTTAAATTTCAAAATAGACTTTATTCAATTGATAAATATATACAATTCCTGAACCATTCAAACAAACAAAATTCATCCGACATTTTCGGAGACTATACAAGTTTTTTCAGTACAATTTTTTTACATTTGTCAAATTTCACCAAACAGTCCCCCACCCGTGCCACTCTGTGGCCCCTGTCCAAGTAATAAATATATACAGTGTTTACAGTGCGAAAATTCCATTTGACATTTTCACTTCCACAAATAATGTCCCCCACCCGTGCCACTCATGTGGCCCCCTGGCGTGGGATACCTTCCCTTAATTTAATTTGAGGGGCGTCTCCACCATACCGTGCCCCCTATGTCCAGCAGCGGAAGGACCCTAGACTGTGGCCCTCCCCCACCGAGCCTTGGCGTTGGCTGCACCAAGCTTCAGCGAGTCCCTTAGCACGTACTCCTGCAGTCTGCAGTGGGCCAGTCGGCAACATTCCCTGACGGACATCTCGCTCTGCTGGGTGGTGAGCAACGCTCGGGCAGACCAAAGAGCGTCTTTGACCGAGTTGATGACCCTCCAGCAGCACTCGATGTCAGTCTCTGAATGTGTCCCTGGGAACAGTTCGTAAATCACAGAGTCCTCTGTGACGGAGCTGTTTGGGATAAATCGTTCCTTGTTTATGCATGTTTGTGCACTTGGAGGCATTTAAAATTTCTTCTGGTTTAGTTTAGTTTAGAGATACAGCGTGGAAACAGACCCTTCAGCCCACGTGGGAGGAAACCGAAGATCTCGGAGAAAACCCACGTGGTCACGGGGAGAACGTACAAACTCCGTACAGACAGCACCGGTAGTCAGAATCGAACCTGGGTCTTTGGTACTGCAGGCGCTGTAAGGCAGCAACTCTACCACTGCGCCACCGTGCCGTAGTTGTTTTAAATATTTAAGAAAATAACTAAAATCTCATAATTAAGAAATGATTAAAACATTAAAATAGAAAATTACTATGTTGTCTTTCTCCATGTAGTCTTCAGGCAGGGGGTTGCCGTTCCTATGAATGCGTGCTCTAGACCTGTGCTGGAACTGACTTGAGAGGCGCAATCCCCCAGCACAATACACTTTCATTCAGAGGGCCCTGGACTTACAAAGAATCCTCATAAGTCTTGGAGCAAAAAAAATGTGCTTGTAATTTTGGAGGTGCAACAGCAAACTCTCACAAACAACGACATGATAATGTCGCTGTTAATCTTGTCAGGAAACGAAGTTACATGTAACTGTTGATTATAACTCATGCAATAGCTGATTATAACCTCTCACAATCCAGAGTATTAAGCACTCAGCTGTGCGATCTTCTAGTGTCTATTTGAAGTCAGAGTGTCGTACAGGAGCACACCCTTTTAGTTGAGTTTAGTTTCGTTTAGTGTTGAGAAACAGCGTAGAAACAGGCCCTTCGGCCCACCGAGTCCTGCGTCAACCAGCGATCCCTGCACACTAACACTATCCTACACTTACCATGGACAATTTACACTTACACCAAGCCAATTTACCAACAAACCTGTACGTCTTTGGAATGTGGCAGGAAACCGAAGATCTCGGAGAAAACCCACGCGGTCACGGGGAGAATATACAAACTCCCTATAGACAGCACCCGTAGTCGGGATCGAACCCGGGTCACCTGCGCTTCAAGCACTGTAAGGGCAGCAACTCTACCGCTATGTCACCGTGCCACACTTCAGCTCACAAAACTCCTTTGTTACTAGAGTTTCCATTGTTACTAGATGTTCCATTGTTACTAGATGTTGTTTTGTTACTAGATGTTCCTTTGTTACTAGATGTTCCATTGTTACTAGATGTTCCTTTGTTACTAGATGTTCCTTTGGTCAACAACAACCAGTAAATATCACCTTCATTTTCCTACTTTGCTTTAGAGATCCTGAGCATTGCACCTCCCCTTTTCCTAATCTGGCACCATTCAGATAATAATCTGCCTTCTTGTTCCTGCCACCAAAGTGGATAACCTCACATTTATTCACATTATACTGCATCTGCCATGCATCTGCCCACTCACCCAACCTGTCCAAGTCATCCTGCATCCTCATAAGCATCCCCTTCATAGTTCACACTGCCATCCAGCTGCTCTCACCAGCGAATGGTTCGCAAATGTATAATTTTGGGCCAAAGCTGGAAGAGGGTATAAGGAGCAGAAAATGTATTAAGAAAATAGTTTGCAGCCTGCAAGGTTTGTAGCGGCAGAATCAACCAATGCCTTCTGAAGGGAATTGGATAGGTACTTGAGAGAGATTTGCAGGGCTGTCAGGATAGAGTGGTATGAATAGCGATGAAATTGCTTGACTTGGAGCTGGTAGACTCACTGGACTGACTGAAGAACTTCTGTGCCATAGTAGATCCATGCTTCTGTGATCTTATCAACTGCTTTATTTGGTTCAGCTATTCTTTACTCGAGTAAGGGGAGAAGATTATAATTTAGTTGAGTTTTGTTTAGAGATACGCCATCGCCCCACCAACTCCGCACTGGCCAGCCATCCCCGCACACTAACACCACCCGACACACACTAGGGACAATTTACATTTGTACCAACCCAATTAACCTACAAACCTGTACGTCTTTGGTGTGTGGGAGGAAACCGACAATCTCGGAGAAAACCCACGCAGGTCACGGGGAGAACGTACAAACTCCATACAGACAAGCAATATTTCTCTTATTAAACCAATTTGTTCTGTTAATATGTTTTGGAACAAATCCCTTTAATGCCTTCTTCTCCCTTGGCAGCCCAGATGATAGAAGTGATTATTTCATCTTTTCAATACTGTGTGAGCTATATTGCCAGTTATAGACGAGTATTACTTAAGGGATTCACTGCAGCTCCACACTCCTCATAAACAATAGGAGAGATGCACTGAGCACAGATGGAAATGGGGAGAGTTGAATCAGACTGAATATCTGGACCGAACACTAAATGTATCTGTTAGCAGGGGAAGGTTAGTACTTTGCCGTGTATATTAACATGGTGGAAACACTTCATTTAATGGGGACTCCAGCCAGGTGTTATTTGTGTGCTTCGGAGACACGAAAACAGTGGAATCTGGAGAGAAAAAGACAAAGTACTGGAGGAACTTAGCATGTCAGGCACTATGGAGGAAAATGAGCAGCTGGCTTTTCCTGTTGGGGGCCCCTTCTTTAGACTGGTTGGAGTAAGGGGGAGAAAACTGGAACAGAAGTAGAGTCTGGCTTGTGATAAGTGGACAAAGGTGATGGGGCATGACTTGCAGATGGGTGGAGTATGTGTCAAAGGCTGGAGGTGAAAAGGAGGCAAAAGGTTGTTGGATAAAGAGTGAAGTGGATGAATGAAATGTAAAGCTGGAGGGTGGGATGTGGTGGATCAGGGCAATGGGGAGGGAAGGAAGGGGGATGGCTGGAGGGAGGGATGTGGTGGATCAGGGCAAGGGGGAGGGAAGGAAGGGGGATGGCTGGAGGGAGGGATGTGGTGGATCAGGGCAGGGGGAGGGAAGGAAGGGGGATGGCTGGAGGGTGGGATGTGGTGGATCAGGGCAAGGGTGAGGAGGGAAGGAAGGGGGATGGCTGGAGGGAGGGATGTGGTGGATCAGGGCAAGGGGAGGGAAGGAAGGGGGTGTGAAGGGGAAATGTGAGACTGGGGATGGGAGCCAAGCAAATGGAGAGGGGAAAGGAGAAGAGTGACAGGAGGGGGGGGGGGGTGTATGGTGGGGCAGGGGGAAGTGAGTGAGTATCGGGAGGCTATTGTTTGAAATTGGAGAATTCAAATGTTAATACCATTGGGTTGTAAGCTGCTGAGATGGAGTATGAGACACATCTAGTTTACACGTGGCTCCACTCTGGCAATGGAGTTGATCACTGGCAGGATGGTCGCTATGGGAATGGGAACAGGAGTTAAAATGCTTGGCCTGCTAGAACTGCTGGATGCTAACACTCCCACCCCTCCCCACACTGGATGGATTTAAGAGAGAGTTAGATAGAGCTCTAGGGGCTGGTGGAATCAAAGGATTTGGGGAGAAGGCAGGCACGGGTTATTGATCGGGGATGATCAGCCATGATCACAATGAATGGCGGTGCTGGCTCGAAGGGCAAAATGGCCTCCTCCTGCACCTATTTTCCATGTTTCTATGTTTCTAAATGTAGATAATGGGATGGCAATCACAATAACAAGCTAAACCAATAGGGTTCCTTGTAAATGGCATAATATCTGGCTTGATGATCAATGTATTTTTTCCTGCAGTATTTTTAAAGATAAGTGTATTCTAAAGTTCATCAGTAATAGCTAATCTAATAACGAATATCTAATCTAGTGTGAAGAAGGGTCTCGACCTGAAGCATCACCCAATCCTTCTCTCCAGAGATGCTGCCTGTCCCACTGAGTTCCTCCAGCATTTTGTGTCAATTTTGTGTAAACCAGCATCTGCAGTTCATTCCTACATCTCTAATGATCGTATTTGGTTTGAGTCCATGCAGTCTGATTATATTTTCTGTGAGTCAATGATGAGTAGCCCAGTGAATGTGATGGTTAACACTCTGTCAAAGCATCTTGTTCAATGTTGAAAATGCAGGAAATAATTATCAAGTCAGGCTGCATCTGTGGGAATCGTATGAGATGTCTTCTAACATACAACTGCACCAGAAAAATCAAACTGTAATTTTGAATTAAATAAAGAATTAGAGTGGCTCGGTGGCGCAGCAGTAGAGTTGCTGCCTTATGCCTCTGTCCCACTTAGGAAACCTGAAAGGAAACCTCTGGAGACTTTGCGCCCCACCCAAGGTTTCCGTGCGGTTCCCGGAGGTTACAGGTGGTTGCCGGAGGTTGCAGGTAGTGGAAGCAGGTAGGGAGACTGTCAAAAACCTCCGAGAACCTCTCCGCAAAGTCTCCAGAGGTTTCCGTTCAGGTTTCCTAAGTGGGACAGGGGCATTACAGCGCCAGAGATCCGGGTTCCATCCTGACTACGGGTGCTGTCTGTATGGAGTTTGTATGTTCTCCCCGAGACCGGCATGGGTTTTCTCCGATATCTTCGGTTTCCTCCCACACTCCAAAGATGTCCAGGTTTGTAGCTTAATTGGCTTGGTATAAATGTAAAATAGTCCCTAGTGTGTGTAGGGTAATGTTAATGTGTGGGGATCGCTGGTTGGTGCGGACTTGATGGGCCGAAGGGCCTGTTTCTGCGCTGTATCTCCACACTAAACTAAACTAAACAAAAACTATTCTCCAAACGAAAAATACAGTTCAATATCACATGCAACTTAAGTCCTGAGAAACAAAGTCAGTGCTTCTGGTCAGAGAGCCTTTGATAGAACTGGAAAGGAGGGAACAATACCATGTAAGGCTGCAGGGAGTGAGGGGAAAGGAGATGTCTATAACAGGGCCATACCATGATCGTGAGCATAAGCTGTAGACAATCATCTAAATGTTCCTTTAATTAATTTAAATAGACAATACTGAGCTTGAATTACTGTTAATCTATTTACAGAAGCAGTATTGAAGGATGTCTTCAATTTTCAGAGATAAATTGCAGGGCTAAAATTAACTTTAATTTAATATGATCTACTGATGATAGTTGCTAAGGAAGTGTCTATGTATCCTGCGCCACTAACTACTTTATTTTGAATACTTTATACTTTGTTGTCACATTTTCCATCAGGCTTTAAAAACATTTATTAGTATGTTAAAAGTTAGTTTGGAGGTCTAATCTTTTTGATGTGGGGGAGTAAGGGGGAAATGTTTTCTCAGTCCCTACCTGGTTGGAGATGCAGCTTTTCTCCGAGCCGTATCTTCGCCCCTTCCTCGCGGCCTACCACGGGACTGGAGTGGCGTTTCCTGCCAGGACCGGCCAGAACTTCGGCTTCGGCGGCGGCGCAGCGCTGGGGCGCCATCGCGGAGCGGGCGATGCCTTGCCCGGGTCACCGTGCGGTGGACTCCGGAGTGCTAAGACCGCCGACTCCAAACATGGCGGAGCTGTCGTTGCGGAGCTTCCGGTCGCGGCAGCGCAGACTCTAAACACCGCGGAGCCTGGGATCTCTCGCCAGTGTCGGAGCTCCGACCAGCGCGGCCTGTTGACTTCGGGAGCCGCGTTCTCTGGCAGCAAGCCGCTCCAAGCCACTGAAGAGTGTTCTCCCGACGCTGAAGCCTCAACATCCAGCAAGAGGGCCTGAACATTGGGCCGCCGTTGCGGCGACTGCGGAGGCCTTAATAGGCCCGACCACGGGGTGAACAAGAGGAAGAGGACTGGACTTTGTACCTTTCCACACAGTGGGGGGATGGTTTTATGTTTTATGTTAAATTCTTTTTTAATGTGGTGTCTTATTTTTATTGATATGCTGCAAAAATGTCTGAATTTCCCTGAGGGGATTAATAAAGTATTTATCCATCCATCCACCCATCCATCTATCTGTTTACAAGTCTCAGTGAAATTCTCTGTTTTGATACTCCAGGTATGCAAAGAGTCACCACATAAAGGGCATCTACAAAGTATCCCGCGGCAGGTCCTCCTTTGTTCCCCCTCCCCCATTCACGGCGGTCCACCCCCACGCCAGGTTATCTTTTGTTCCCACCACCCCACCCCATCCTTCAGGACACCTTGAAATTGAAATTACAGCAGAGGAGAGCTTCAAATACGAGTATTTATCCTGGCTCTAACAGCAATGTACATTACACACGGGGTCTACATCACCCAGGAGATGTCTCCTAACCATTTCATGTATTTACAAGCCCATTACATTCAAATGTACCAGAAAAATCAACCTGTAATTTTGAACTCAATAAAGAAAATTATTCTCCAAAAGAAAAATACTTAGTTAAATATCACATGGGATTTAGGCCTGACAGCTTTATAAAATTCATTAAACCTTAATATAGGTGAGAAGTGTTTTGTAGTCCAGCTAAACTCCCCATTTCTGAAGGAAGTCAACGGTTTTTGATTTCATAAGATCATAAGAAATAGGGGTAAAATTAGGCCATTCAGCCCATCAAGTCTACTCTGCCATTCAATCATGCCTGATCTATCTCTCGTTCCTAACCCCATCCTCCCGCCTTCTCCCCATAGCCCCTGACACCCGAACTAATCAAGAATCTGCCTTGAAAGTATCCACTGACTTGGCCTCCACAACCTTCTGTGGCAATGAAATCCACAGATTCACCCACCCATTGTCTAAATAAATTTCTCCTCGTCTCCTTCCTAAAAAGATAAATGAAGGAAAAAAACACTTCCTCAGAAAACTAAGACATTTAGCATATATCTCCAATAATGTTGACCAATTTCTACAAGTGCACCACAGAAAGCATCCTATCAGGATACATCACAACCTTGCTTGGGAGCTGATCTTCCAAGAAACCGCAGCTTTGTGGATGCAGCCCCGTCCATCACACGTTAGCTCTCCCTATTGACCCAAATGCACAGTGCGTATTGTTTCAGCAACTGCACAGGTATCTAGTTTTGGAATTCTTGTAAGATTAACATTTTATTTGACATATGTTTGTTTTTTCATAGAGCCCTGATGGGTTTACTCTTTGAGCTTTCAATGATATAATTTTTTCCCCCCCATTCTTGAAATCTTTATTTCCTGCTGACATTGACAATGAACCACAGGGGCATCAAAACAAATCTCAATCCTACTGCCCTGTGACATTTACACAGCACACACGGGGAATTGCAAAATGACTTTATGGTATTTGGCGTTAAATGTGAGATGGTTTGAGATTACACACACACACATCGGGGCTTTGATTTTAAATAAGGTTGACTTCAATGGAATGAGACAGCACCATAGATGAAAGTAGTTTGAGGTGTTCCGAGATAAACAAACTGCACAACAGTGTGAAGATTTCCAGGTTATTTAGTGAAATAATGAATGAAGAAAAAAAACCCACTTTAATAATTGTTATAATGTTAAGTGTACATAATGTTACAATACTATATATTACACTGTGTTCTCTTGCTCAGCATGTTAATAAACGCTGCAAATACTGAGATAGACACAAAATGCTGGAGTAACTCAGCGGGACGCAGCTTCTCTGGAGCGAAGGAATGGGTGACGTTTTGGGCCGAGACCCTTCATCTCCCATTCCTTCTCTCTGCCCGGCCCGCTGAGTTACTCCAGCATTTTGTGTCGAGCTTCGGTGAAAACCAGCACTTGCAGTTCCTTCCTACGCGGCAAAGACTAGCATTTTTCTTGAGGTTTCAGTTCACGAATGAGTGGAAGTTCCGTATTTTTTAACATTTTTATTGCGGGGTAAAATGGAGATAAGATAATGGCGTGGATTGGGGTTTGTTAATGGACAGATATCAAAGAGTAGGAACAAGCAGGTTGGGAGACTGGTGGAGCACTGCAGGGTGAGGTGCTGGGAACACAGCTGTTCACAATCTGTGATTTCAGTGAGAGAGGCAAGTGTGATACATGTAAATGTAATACCAATATTGCAAATACATCTTTCCATAGGTGGGGTGATTAGAAGTGTGAAAACGCACACCTCCAGTTTCTTCCCAGCTGTTATCAGGCAACTGAATCGTCCTACTGCAACCAGAGAGCAGTGCTGAACTACTATCTACCTCATTGGTGACCCTCAGACTATCCTTGATTGGACTTTGCTGGCTTTACCATGCACTGAACGTTATTCCCTTATCATGTATCTGTAAATGGATTGATTGTAATCATGTATTGTCTTTCTGCTGACTGGTTAGCAAGCAACAAAAAGCTTTTCACTGTACCTCGATACATGTGACAATAAACTACACTGAAATTGCCACTAAACTGAGTGGCAGGATGGTCTGTGAGGTGGATACAGAGAGGCTTTGTGAGTTATGGATTTATTAAGTGGATGTGTAGGGACCTGCCAGATTGAATATAATCTTGGAGAAATGTGATGCCATCCACTTTGGTAGAAAGAATAGAGTAAAAAAGCAGTGTCTTTTTTGAGAGATTGAAAGCTGTTGATGTTCAGAGGATTGTTGTGTACAAATGAATGAAAGTTAATACGAAAACACAACATTTTTTGCTATTATTGGTAAAGGATTTGCGTGCAAAAGAAATACAAAAGACTAGCTCCAATTATAGCATCTGGAATTTGCGTACAGGCCTTGTCACCCCACCTATGGAAAGATGTTTAGTTTAGTTTAGAGACACGGCATGGAACTAGGCCCTTCGGCCCACCGAGTCCGTGCCGACTGGCGATACAAGCACATTAACACTATCCTACACACACTAGGGACAATTTACACAATACCCCAAGCTAATTAACCTACAAACCTGTACGTGTTTGGAGTGTGGGAGGAAACTGAAGATTGCGGAGAAAACCAACGCGGTCACGGGGAGAACGTACAAACTCCGCACAGAACAGCACCGTAGTCGGGATTGAACCCGGGTCTCTGGCGCCGCAATCGCTGTAAGGCAGCAACTCTATCGCTCTGCCATCGTGCCACCATATTTGCAATGAAGAGAGTGCAGCAAATATTCATCAGATCTATTCTTGAGATCAGTAGTAGGGGTTTGTGATTTGTCCTATGAGACTCAATAGTGAGTTTCATGATTTGTTTGGTTTGCCTCGAGCGATAAACAGCCTGATTTAACTAATTTAAAGCACAAGGCGTTCCCAAATGACATTCTATCTTCTTCTATCTTCTATACATAACTAAACCTCTGATCTTGTGCTCTTCCGGTTTGCGTTTTTTTTTTCTTTGCGTAAAAATGGTACACGATAACGCTACGATGTTTTGCCACCTTACCATTCTCCTGCACTCAAGTGCTCCAGGTTTTGTTGCAATCGATGGTAGAGCTTCAAAGTTATTAAAGTTTGGAGATTTAAAAAACACGCATGCGCAGATTGGACTCTTCTCCTGTCAGTAACCGGTTTGCAGTCACGGTTTGCACGTCCACAGCCACACAGCCAGTCGGCCGGAGAAGGCGGCCACAGCCGGAGCCAGGGGAAAGGAGCAGCAACTTCGAGATCCTGGGGAGGTGAGGAGGGAGAGTGAATTGAGCGAGAGGAGGGGGTAGGGAGGGGAGAGGTATGGAGGGAGGGAGTGACTGAGGGTATAGGGGAGGGAGAGGTGAGGGAGGGATTGAGGAGGGGAGGAGGAGAGGGGAAAGAAGAAGGAGGATGAAGAGGAGGGGGAAAGAGTGCTGGGGGATGAGGGGAAATGAGCCATGCCTGCGTAGTTGGGGGCTATGGGTGAGTGGTGGAATATTACTTTGGGGGAACGGTATGCGTTTGGGGACCAGGCCTCCTGTGTGACAGGGACCCAATGGGTCCCACTTAGTCTAATAACATCTAAAAATCAATGACCTTGTACAATCTCGGGCCAACCCAGAGGTTTTTAAGAACTAAATATATATTTTTTTAAGTATAATCATATTGCAGTTGGGAGAGATGGCAGCCAATTTGTCCACAGAAGCTTGCATAGTTGGCAATGTGACAATAATGGCTGTAACTAGGCATCTGGGGAGACGTAGCCAACACTGATAGATATTTATCAGAAAAACTATTACTTCTGGCGTTTTATGTCTTATTTCAAAATTACAAAGTACTTGTGCTGTAACTCCAGGATAAGCGCTCTCAGTTTTCACAGCATGGCAACGGAGGCGTTTGCCTGACCGTAGCAGCAGGAACAGTCCGTTGTTGGGGTGGAAGGGGTCTCCCATGATCTTGTTGGCTCTGGAGTTGCACCTCCTGATGTATAGTTCCTGCAGGGGGGGCGAGTGTAGGTCCCATAGTGCGTTCGGCCGAACGCACTACTCTCTGCAGAGCCTTCTTGTCCTGGGCAGAGCAGCAACTCAGCAACTAAACGGGACAGGCAGCGTCGCCAGATAGTAGGATATTCGATCCAGAGGTGCAGCCTGTCCTGCTGAGTTACGCCAGCATTTTGTGTTTATCTTCAGTGTAAACCAGCATCTGCAGATCCTTCCTACATATTTGCATCATGGACGTTGGGTGTAAGGTCAACAATCAATCACCTCCACCCACTAGACTCATACAGGAACCATCCTCCTCTGTCTGAGAAAACTGAGCAAAACAGAAACGAATTTCATGCAAGGTAATCACAGGCAAGTTAAATTGCTAATCAGCATGGCGTTTGCGTTGTTTTGTGATTGATTCTTAGATTTTGTTTTTCGGTAGCTGCAATTGAAATGGCAAAAAAAGGCAGCATTTCAAATGACAGTGTGTCTTTGTAATTACAAATCGCATGGATTAGGATGATTCACAGTGATATTATTAAATAATTCAGGACATCTGATCTATTACACCCACTGTCACCAGCACTTTGCATTCAAAGCTATTTTAATGCACACAGCCTTTACTCATTGCTAGGGCCATGTCTTCCCATTTCAGGGGGCGGACAGGAGTTACGGAGAAGCTGTTGTATTTGTTGTGGATTAAACCTAAGTCGTTTTCAATGACACATTAGACAGAAGGAAGTAGAAACAGAAGCATCAAATAGATGAAGCCAATGATTCAAAGTTGGAAGGACTTTTGTTCTCTTCTCTGAAGGTGGATAGATCAGAATAGCTAACCTCAATAGTGGGATTTAAATTTATAGGCCTTTCATTCAACATCCGAAGGACATAGGTCAATATTCAAACCGCTGGGGTGTAGGATATACACGCCTGAGGTACGAATACTGACTTCAGTAACTCCAAGTAACCCTTGCTTACACCCCAGTATTATGAATGTTGACTTCTCTAACTACAAGTAACCCTTGCTTTCCGTCTCTCTCCATCCTTCTCCTTCCTAGTTCTCCCACCAGTTGGACTGTCCCTCCTGATTAAATGTTATCCCTGTATGTCTCGTAATCACCTTCTTCCTGATAACAATGATCTATGATCCTTGAGCTGCATCTCCTTTGATGTCACGTTCTTACACCTCACCCTTCCATATCTCCGTGTCTCCCTCTCTTCCGACTCGCAGTCTGAAGAAGGGTCTCGACCCGAAACGTCACCCATTTCTTCTCTCCAGAGATGCTGCCTGTCCCGCTGAGTTACTCCAGCATTTTGTGTCTATCTTCGGCATAAACCAGCATCTGCAGTTCTTTTTTTACACAAAAGACCAAAGCCTTCGACCAACCTGTCCCTCTGCTCAACATGGCGCTCTGACTGTGAAGCTTCAGAACGGCACCATGAAAAACACGCAACACTTCCCATATGATGCGAATGAGAGGGAATTCACAAAAAAAGTTAGTTTTTAAAATCCATAATTACGTTTCAATTACATACAAACAAAAATTTAAACAAATGGAGAAATAAGGTTTTGGAGTCAAATACAAAATGAACCGTTGGTGTTGAGTTAATGTCATTTGAGGATTGAGTCATAGAGTCGTAGAGTGATACAGTGTGGAAACAGGCCCTTCGGCCCAACTTGCCCACATCAGCCAACAATGTCCCAGCTACACTAGTCCTACTTGCCTGCGCTTGGTCCATATCCCTCCAAACCTGTCCTATCCATGTACCAGTCTATTTATTTCTTAAACGATGGGATAGTCCCAGCCTCAGCTACCTCCTCTGGCAACTTGTTTCATCCACCCGCCACCCGTTGTGTGAAAAGGTCACCACTCGGATTCCTATTAAATCTTTCCCCCTTCACCTTAAACCTATGTCTTCTGGTCCTTGATTCCCCGACTCTGAGCAAAAGACTCTGTCTATTTACGCGATGTGTTCCTCTCATGATTTAATACACCTCTATAAAACCTCCCCTCATCCTCCTGTGCTCCAAGGAATAGAGACCCAGCCTACTCAACCTCTCCCTATAGCTCACAGCCTCTAGTTCCAGCAACATCCTCGTAAATCTTTACTGAACCCTTTCAAGCTTGACAATATCTTTCCTATTTGCATGTACTTTGCATAAAGGAGACTCCAACGAACAATAATGATAAAGAGACAAGAGGTTAAAATTGCTTTTTCATTAGGATGGCACGGTGGTGCAGTAATAGAGTTGCCGCCTTACAGCACTTGCAGCGCCAGAGACCCAGGTTCAATGCTGACCACGGGTGCTGTCTGTATGGAGTTTGCACGTACTCCCCGGGAACACGAGGATCTTCTCCAGGAACTCTGGTTTCCCCCCACATTCCAAAGACATACAATAAGTAGGTTAATTGGCATGTTATAAGTGTAACGTCCCTAGTGTGTGTAGGGTAGTGTTAATGTGCGGGGATGGTGCGGGCTCGGTGGGCCGAAAGGTCTGTTTCTGCGCTGTATCTCTAAACTAAACTGTCATGCTAGATAGACAGTAACAGCAGGACAGGCAGCGTCTCTGGAGAAAAGAAATGGGTGATGTTTTGGGTCTTCTGACCCTTCTTGACCAAAAACATCACCCATTCTTTCTATCGAAAGACGGTGCCGGTCCCGCTGAGTTACTCCAGTGTTTTGTGTCTATCTTTGGTTTAAACCAGCGTCTGCAGTTCCTACCTACAACTAAACTATGATGCCGCTCGGGGGAAAGAAAGGAGTGAGCTGCAAAGATAAATAAATCTTGGCTATTGGTTTGTTGAAACCATCAGTTCCAGGAAGGATGCAGCTTCTATCATCTTATGTACCACATTAGGCACTTTAAGGAAGCATTAGTGGCCTGGGGGTGCTTGAATGCAGGAGGGAATAACAAACACACAGTGTCTGTGTGAATGAGCAGCCTGCCGGAACTGACTGATAGGATTATGCACTAATGATTCCCACTTGTGAGAAGTTGTGTCGGGTGCATGAAAGCTCTGAGACTGTACCCTGGGAGGGGAGGTAGAAGTACACCTCCAGACAAGCTGAGCGGGAAAGTAGAAACAAACTTGCAACTTGTGTGGGTGGGAAGCAGAGTATTGAAAATCATAGAATCCAATGGAAAATGGACATGACATTAAACGAGAGTAAGATATTTATTACGGGAAGGGAAATATCGTTAGCTCTTTCTGTGAGGCTCATGAATCTCTGAAATATCCCAGAAGGTCATGGTAGCTGGATTCTTCGGGGATTTCAAGAAGATTTAGAGGTATTTTTGACAGATCAGGGAATTGAAGGCTGAAGAAGGGTCTCGACCTAAAACGTCACCCATTCCTTCTCTCCAGAGATGCTGCCTGTCCCGCAGAGTTACTCCAGCATTTTGTGTCTATCTAGGGAATTGAAGGCCGTGGGGAACTGTCACAAAAGAGGAGATGCAGCCTGGGGCAGGTTGGCCATGTGATCCACTCCTGCCTCAGTCTCCTTAAAGAGATTGGGTGGAGAGAGAGTGCAGGGATATCGGTGCTAATTGGATTGATGAAGTATTAATAAGTAGAGAATAAAAGATTATGTCGATCTTGATTTTATGCAGGTACACCAAACCTCCCATACAGATCCATAACTTCAGATGTGCAGTCAATCTGTTTTATGAGATAGAAACAAAAAGCTGAAGGATTTGTCTGAGGGATATTGAAATCACTTTCATTAAATCCAAGAAATACATGCATGGGATGCCAAATTCAACCGGCCAAGAAATGTGGAGAATAGAAAACCAAGCTTGTTTATTTTTCAATCCCGTTTTAGAGACTTGGGTATTGCTGGCAAGGCTGGCATTTAATGTGTGGGAAGGAACTGCAGATGCTGGTTTACACCAACGATAGACACAACATTGCTGCAGTTACTCAGCGGGACAGGCAGCATCTCTGGAGAGAAGGAATGGGTGACATTTTGGGTCGAGACCCTTCTTCAGACATGTTAGGGATTTTATGAGATATCTTTAGTTGAGTTTGGAGATACAGCGTGAAAACTGGCCCTTCGGCCCACTGAGTCCGCACAGACAAGCGATCCCCGCACACTAATACTATCTTACACACACTAGGAACAATTTACAATTATACCAAGGCAATGAACCTACAAACCTGTACGTGCTTGGAGTGTGGGAGGAAACTGAAAATCTTGGAGAAAACCCACCCGGTCACGGGGACAACGTACAAACTCCGTACAGGCAGTGCCCGTAGTCGGGATCGAGCCCGGGTCTCTGGCGCTGCAAGCGCTGTAAGGCAGCAACTCTACCGCTGCGCCACCGTGCCGTGGAAGAATTTCTTAAATGTGTTGGAAAATTATCAGATAGCAGTCAATTTTTAAATGTGTATTCCATCCTCAACATGGTTGGAAGGTCATTGAAAGGTTGGGCAGAAGGCAGGCTGCTTTGTTGAAACGCAGTTAGTCATGATTCAGAACTCAGAACTCATGATTCAGTGGTTTAGGAATTGCTGTTAGAATGAGTGAAGAGCGAAATGGATACGAAAATGGGATGTACGTACAAATATGATATTGCTTATTTTGTAAGGAGAAACTTCTATTTAAAAAAAATGTACAGTTTGCAGATTGATACAATGGTCACAATAGAACAGAAGTAATATATCACGAAGAGTCAGGAAGAGGTTCTGATCTTACACTTGCACTGGTTCTGACTGTGATGAGAAACACTGGGCTAATCTCAACGTAAAAGATGATTTAAAGATAAGATTAGTTCCAGTTTTGAAGATTTAATATTTAAATTGAAGTTATCTTCATACTTATAAGATTATAAGGGTGGAAGTCTAGGACTAGAGGTCATGGCCTTAGAATTAAAGGATGTTCTTTTCGGAAGGAGATGAGGAGGAATTTCTTTAGTCAGAAGGTGGTGAATCTGTGGAATTCTTTGCCACAGAAAGCAATGGAGGCTAAGTCAGTGGATATTTTTAAGGCAGAGATAGATAGATTTATGATTGGTACAGGTGTCAGAGGTTATGGGGAAAATGCAGGAGATTCTCTGTATACTCGGGAATTTAGGATGAGAGGCAATCTTATTGAAACATATAAGATTATTAAGGGTTTGGACACGCTAGAGGCAGGAAACATGTTCCCGATGTTGGGGGAGTCCAGAACCAGGGGCCACTGTTTAACAATAAGGGGTAAGCCATTTAGAACGGAGATGAGGAAACACTTTTTCACACAGAGAGTTGTGAGTCTGTGGCATTCTCTGCCTTAGAGGGCGGTGGAGGCCGGTTCTCTGGACACTTTCAAGGGAGAGCTAGATAGGGCTCTTAAAGATAGCGGAGTCAGGGGGTATGGGGAGAAGGCAGGAACGGGGTACTGATTGGGAATGATCTGCCATGATCACATTGAATGGCAGTAATAATAATAATAATAATAATTTTATTTATAGAGCACTTTAAAAGCAAACATAGCTGCAACAAAGTGCTGTACATCACTAATCATTGACAAAAAAGTTAATACACACCAAAAATAACAATCAAAAGAAATAGTGGGAAAAGACATGTAAAATAAAGAAACATCAAAAACACCACAAACAGAAGCAAAGCCTCAGGCATGGTCAAAAGCCAGGGAGTACAAATGTGTTTTAACACTGGATTTGAAGATGGACAGTGAGGGGGGCCTGTCTGATGTGCAACGGCAGGGTGTTCCAGAGTGCCAGAGCAGCAACAGAGAAGGCTCTATCCCCTCTGAGCCTCCGACTAGACCTCGGTACCTCCAGGAGCAGCTGACCAGCTGACCTGAGGGACCGGGCAGGAGCGTATGGGTGGAGCAGCTCAGAGAGGTAAGGCAGTGCTGACTCGAAGGGCTGAATGGCCTACTCCTACACCTATTGTCTATTGTCTATTGTCTAAAAGCTCTCCTGTCAAAGAAAAGACTATGCATGAATACAATCAAGCTGTCAAGGATAAAGGGTACACGATTCTGTGCTCGATATGGGGTTATGGGGAGAAGGCAGGAGAATGGTGTTAGGAGGAAGAGATAGATAGATTCGTGATTGAATGGTGGAATAGACGATGGCCCGAATGGCCTATTTCTGCTCCTATCACTTGTGATATCACATTGAAGTCCAATTTAAACAGAGTTCAAGGTCTCCAATGAAGCGGATGGGAGGTCAGGACCACACTCTAGCTGATGAGAGGACCATTCAGTTGCCTAGTAACAGCCGGGAAGAAACTGTCCCTCAACGTGGAAGGGGGTGAGGGATGACAGCCGGAGGGAAAACCATGTTCACTAGAGAATGAGGACGTCTCGGATGTCCACATATGGAAAGCGTAATCTTGGGAGCTACTCTCAGTTTCTCTATCTCCCTCGCCTCTGCTCCCAAGATGCGGCAGTGACGCAGGTGGGAGTCTGGAATTCAGTACATAAGTCCATGACAGCAAGTTCAGGAGATGAAATGGGCAGGAGCATGGCAGGGAGCAAGGTCAGATGGTTGGATTAAATTGCATTGATTGCAGTGCGAGAGGTCTAATAGGAAAGGTGAATGAACCCGGTGTGGATGTAACATGTAACTGAGATGAAAAAACGATTGCAGAAATCTGGCCAAGGAGGTTCCTGACAGGCAGCTTAATGATCCAGGGAACCGTTGCTACAGGTGAGATAGAGGTGGGGGTAAATGGAGAAAGGGAAAATGGAACCAAGTGTAGACAAATGGGACTAGGTAGGATGCGCAACTTGGATGGTGTGGACAAATCAGGCTGGTGGGGCCTGTTTCTCTGTTCCATCTTCGGTTTACCATCTTTTTGTGTCTATCTTCGGTTTAACGTCACCCGTTCCTTCTCTCCAGAGATGCTGCCTGTCCCGCTGAATTACCCAAGCTTTTTGCGTCAATCTTCGGTGTTGTATGACTCTGCCCTGCTGACACCAGTCCACTGCCTGCCTCCTCTCTATCCATTGCTACAGACCAACGGGGTCCCTACCCTTCATATTTCCATCCACATCGCTTGTGCTGCCACATTTTAATTTTAATAAGCATTCTCAAATTGATGCCTGAAGCATTTTGCTTAATTGTTCCATAACCACCTGGTTGTTTTCTCTGATAACATACTTGAGCACTTGACCAACATTTATTTTGGAAACTAGCTGCCTGATCGAAATTCTCATTAAGTTGGAAGCATAATGTGCAGAGTACTCAGCTGCCACTATCTCCAGAGCAGGATGAACTGTAAAATAGCATTTTATAACATTAAATAACAAGGTAAACAACATTTGCTCATTCTCCCTGAATTGCCTGGATGATTTGTTACACAAATAGTGCAATATCAAAGGGGCTGTCGCACTGCGGCGACCTAATCTGCGAGTTTAGATGAGTTTGCCCTCGACTCATACTCGCAGCATGGTTGACACGAGGTCCTGGGAGGTCTTCGTAACTCTCCTTCATGCTCGAGAGTCTACTCCGCGTACTCGAGGCCTCAGCTAGGTCGCAGCGTTTTTTTCAATATGTTAAAAAATCCCCGCGAGTAAAAAAAGGTTGCCATGGAAAAAATCGATACTTTTTTACTCGTAGGTTTAGTCGAGGTAGGTCATAGTAGGTCGGCATGTTATTCATAGGTAATCGAGGGTAGTCGAAAGGTAGTCGAAGGTAGTCTTCAACATGACACTTTTTCAAACTCTCCTAAACTCTTCTAAACTTCTTCTAAACCAGGGACTAACTTTACCGAACGTTTTTCCTTCCGCCCACAATATTTAACATGAAAAAGAATATGTGTGTGTTTATGATTGTGTTTATAGTTTGTTTGGTTGTTTGTTTGTTTGTCGTTTTGAACAAAGTCTGCGAGCATTGCCACTTTCATTTCACTGCACATCTCGTATGTGTATGTGACGAATAAACTTGACTTGACTTGACTTGCCAATTAGGTCGCCGCAGTGGGACAGCCCCTTGAAGTACATCTGTTATAATCCCACAAAGGCATAGCTACTTTTTCTACTGCCTCACAGCACGCAAGATACAGGTTCAATCCTGATCTAGGGTGCTGTTTGTGTGGAGTATGCATGATCTCCCGGTAATTGCCTCAGTTTCCACCAAGTGCTTCACTTTCCTCCCACGTCCTGAAGTTCCTCCCATGTACAAGAAGTACAATGATGTCATTGGTATATAACATTTTCTCATTCCCGCTAAAGTGCCAAGATGATTAGTCACTCCAGCTGACAATATGGTCATAAGTGATAGGAGTAGAATGAGGCCATTCGGCACATCAAGTCTACTCCGCCATTCATTCATGGCTGCTCTATCTCTCCCCATTCTCCTGGCCTCTCCCCATAACCTTGGTTCACGTGACAATAAACCGTAACTGTAACTAATTCCATGGTGAGCTCGAATGCAACAGGACAAGGCTTTGATTTCAGCTCTGGCTAAGAGGGTTATTTTAAACATCACTTGGTACACATGTCAGTATTGACCTTGTCCCTTGGATTTGACCTTGCAGGGAAGGAATCCACATCCTCCTTTCCGAAACGCCTGGTTTCACAGGAAAGTAATTGGATCTATATGACTCAAAGGAGTACTTTACTGTTTAGTTGTCACAGGTGTAATTGTCGGAAGATAAAGGTGCTGATCTAACTGCACATCTAAACCGTTGTGTTTTCAGTAGACTTGTTTGCAGAGCATAGTGTTTTATGCTTCACCAGTACTGCTGGAACATGGCCAATGATGTTCCAGGGAGACGACTACACAATATTCTCTGGAATGATTCATAGCTACGTTACTGTGGGATGATTCAGTTCGGCAGAGATTTTTAGAAAAGCATGCATTTTGCCCTTCACTATTGCTGTGAAGTATTGAAGTCCCACTGTCTGTAAAAGCACACATAAATCATCAGGGATGGGATCGGAACTCTAACACGCAGCATGCAACATCAGGAGTGCCCCAAACAGTTGGACCTTCCCCCAGCAAGCATGCAAAATTTCTGGATGGAAGGAATGGGTGATGTTTCGGGTCGAGAGCCTTCTTCAGACTGAGAGCCAGGGATGAGGGAGACACAGAGATAAAGAAGGGTGAGGCGTGTGTCTGTACGCTTTGTATTCAGCTTCCCCTAGCTGACCTATAATGACCTATGATGATCTATTCTACATTATCCTTGATCTTCAGCGATCCCTGCACGCTAACACTATCCTACACACACACCAGGGACAATTTACACTTCTACAAAGCCAATTAACCTACAAACCTGCGTAGTGTGGGAGGCAACCGAAGATCACCAAGAAAACCCATGCTGGTGACGAGTAGAACGTACAAACTCCGTACAGACAGCCCCCATAGTCGGGAATGGATCCGGGTCTCCGGCGCTGCAAGCGCTGTAAGGTAGCAACTGTACTGCTGTGCCACCGTGCCATTCTTACAGTAAATGACACTGTCATGTCAGCCTACACCACCATCCTTGGCAACACTCTTCAGGCACCTTTCGCTCTGTGTCGAAAGAAAAAGTTCCCCGTACATTTCCTTAAAATTCTGCTCTGTCATTTTATCATTATGCCTTCTAGCCTTTGACATTCCCACCCTGGGTAAAAATTCTGACTGTCTATCCTATCCAGGCATCTCGTAATTTGATATACTTCCATCAGGTCTCCCGTCAACCTCCAAACGCGCGGAGAAAATGACCCGACTCTGCCAATCATTCCTTTATAGTTGAAGAAGGGTTTCGGCCTGAAACGTTGCCTATTTCCTTCGCTCCATAGATGCTGCTGCACCCGCTGAGTTTCTCCAGCTTTTTTGTGTAACATTCCTTTATAGCTAATACCCTTTAACAAAGACAGCATTCTCGTAAACCTCATCTGCACCCTCTGCAAAGCCTCCAGGCCCTTCCTGTAGTGGGGAGACCAGAACGGCACACGATTGTCCAAACACTGTGTAACCAAATATCTATAAAGCTGCAACAAGACTTGCTGACACTTCTACTCACTGCTCCGACCAAAAAAGGCAAACATTCCATCCTCCTTCATTACTACTCTGCTTGTGATGTCTCGTTCAGGGAGCTATAGACTTAAACCCTCTGTACATCAGTGTTGTTCAGAATCTTGCCATTAACTGTATGGTCTCCCTTTACATACGACCTGGAATGCAGTGGAATGGAATGCTTTATACATCACAGTGAAATTCTTTGCTTGGGTACAAAAGGGCTGCAAATGGCCACCACATAAATGGTGCAGACAAAGTCACAAAGTAGCCCGCGGCAGCTCTTCACTCGTGTCCCCACCCCCCCCTTCTCCACCTCCCTCACGGCGATCCCCCCAGACCGGGTCTTCCATTGATCCTCCCCCCCTCCCTTCTTCCTGCTCACAGTGGTTCCCCCACGTTGGGTCCTCCATTGTTCATCACT
Organism: Leucoraja erinaceus; assembly: GCF_028641065.1. Classification (NCBI taxonomy): domain Eukaryota; kingdom Metazoa; phylum Chordata; class Chondrichthyes; order Rajiformes; family Rajidae; genus Leucoraja; species Leucoraja erinaceus. The sequence goes on along the minus strand of NC_073392.1, from coordinate 39,439,562 downwards.
CTACCTCCCAAATTACATGAGATTAAAACTGATTTTGTGATAATTGATTGCCTACGGAGTTGAAGCGGCTCTCTGGTGCCGTGAGACAGTCCTACATGCTAGGCTGCACTTACTCTCAGCAACGTATTCTTCTGTGATGTTCTTGTCATTACCACTGTCACCTTCTGTGGTTCTCTATAATTACTGAACGAGACTGCCCTTTTGGTATTCATAGTTTTGCTAATGAGGGATAATTAGTTACTGGCTGGAATAAACCTTTAAAGAGTAGTTGTGAAAGCATAACAAATTCCTCTATAGTTACTGGTGTGAGACTTTTGAACACTGTTCAATGTTAAGGTGATTCATACATTTTGATGACGGTAAAGAACAAATTCAAAGGATAACAGATTATACATCAAGGAAGCGCAGGCTCACATGATTCCCCTGGCTAGATACATGTAAAAGCACTCATTGTGCTTAGCCATCATCATATTGATGGCGGTGCAGGCTCGAAGGGCCGAATGGCCTACTCCTGCACCTATTTTCTATGTTTTCATGTTTCTATGTTGTCTTCCTTGAATATTTACCCAGCTTTCCCTTAAAAAATTAGCAAGCTCTTTTAAAACAATGACAAAAGCAGTTAACAGATCAGGGACTATCTACAGAAAGAGTAACATAGGTTAATGTCCCAGGACGCAGTATAATGTGGATAAGTTTGGCAGATGCAGTATAATGTGGATAAATGTGAGGTTATCCATTTTGGTGGCAAAAACGGGAAAGCAGACTATTATCTAAATGGTGGCCGATTGGGAAAGGGGGAGATGCAGCGAGACCTGGGTGTCATGGTACACCAGTCATTGAAGGTAGGCATGCAGGTGCAGCAGGCAGTAAAGAAAGCGAATGGTATGTTAGCTTTCATTGCAAAAGGATTTGAGTATAGGAGCAGGGACGTTCTACTGCAGTTGCACAGGGTCTTGGTGAGACCACACCTGGAGTATTGCGTACAGTTTTGGTCTCCAAATCTGAGGAAGGACATTATTGCCATAGAGGGAGTGCAGAGACGGTTCACCAGACTGATTCCTGGGATGTCAGGACTGTCTTATGAAGAAAGACTGGATAGACTTGGTTTATACTCTCTAGAATTTAGGAGATTGAGAGGGGATCTTATAGAAACTTACAAAATTCTTAAGGGGTTGGACAGGCTAGATGCAGGAAGATTGTTCCCGATGTTAGGGAAGTCCAGGACAAGGGGTCACAGCTTAAGGATAAGGGGGAAATCCTTTAAAACCAAGATGAGAAGAACTTTTTTCACACAGAGAGTGGTGAATCTCTGGAACTCTCTGCCACAGAGGGTAGTTGAGGCCAGTTCATTGGCTATATTTAAGAGGGAGTTAGATGTGGCCCTTGTGGCTAAGGGGATCAGGGGGTATGGAGAGAAGGCAGGTACGGGATACTGAGTTGGATGATCAGCCATGATCATATTGAATGGCGGTGCAGGCTCGAAGGGCCGAATGGCCTACTCCTGCACCTAATTTCTATGTTTCTATGTTTCTATGTTACAGAATCTTTGTCAAACGAGGGGAGAGACCAAGTCAGTTCTAAATTGCAGAGGGATGAGGGAAGGATGGCTAGGACACAGGGAAAGCTTCTGAAAGAGTGAGATCAGGATTACAAAGGAATACGATATTGATGGATGTTTAAGAAGGAACTGCAGATGCTGGAAAATCGAAGGTAGACAAAATTGCTGGAGAAAGTCAGCGGGTGAGGCATCTATGGAGCAAAGGATATAGGCGAAACCCGGGTTCGTGTCGAAACCCTTCTTCAGTCTGATGTTTCTCCAGATATTGATGGATATCTGGTTGATAGGTTAGTGAGAGTGACACGTTATCGCAAGTTGTTTTTTTTTAGGTTTTGGGATACACCATGGAAACAGGCCTTTGGCCCACCAAGTCCGCACTGACCAGCGATCCCCGCACATTAACACTACCCTACACACACTAGGGACAATTGGACATTTATACCAAGACAATTAACCTACAGACCTGTACGTCTTTGGAGTGTGGAAGGAAAACAAAGATCTCGGAGAAAACCCAAGCAAGTCACGGGGAGAACGTACAAACTCCGTACAGACAATACCCGCAGTCAGGATCGAACCCGGGTCTCTGCCGCTGTAAGGCAGCAACTCTACCGCTGCGCCACCATGTCACCCTTTTCTTCTTGTGCCAATTATTCGCCAAACAGGGGAATTTATCTCTCCCAATAACTGACCCTAATATAAACATTCTTCTTCAATCTCTTCTAAGCCTTTTCTTAGTAGGATATTCCTCGATGTGTTTTCGGTATCCATGTTTTTCATCTTTCAAAGCCATTATCCCCTCAGAAATATGTCACCTCTTTGATTCCAGTCCTGCCTGCTTCTATTCCAGTAGTGTCATTAACCACAGTTCCCTTCTCTGGCCACTTCATCTCCTCCAGTGCTTTGAATCCCCAATCAACAAAATGAATTTCATTTATCCTCATGGTCACAATGGTCATAATCAGCACAGTTTACAAATGATAGCTAACTACCTTGGAACAAAATTAGTTTCAAAAAGAAATATCTGGAGAGAAGCAATGAGTGACGTTTCTTCGGTCTTAAAGAAGGGTTTTGACCTGAAACGTCATCCATTCCTTCTCTCCAGAGATGCTGCTGGTCCCGCTGAGTTACTCCAGCATTTTGTGTCCATTTTCAATTTTCTTGGCCCCGCTCTGGGAGTAGAAGTGGGGGCGGATCCGGACCGCAACAGCCGTGAGCCCCAGGCCGAGTTCGGCGATCGTTTGCCTGCTCCTGCTGCTGTTGATGGTGAGACGTTGCGTCGCTCCAGGGTCTTGGGCCTGTCCCACTTTGGCCGTCAGTTACGCGATAGGCCGTTGGCGTGCGAAGATTTTGTTCGCTACAAAAATTTCGGAGCCCAGCACGATGTCGCGCACAACTACATACCCCTCCGCGCTTCTCAGTGGGGCCAGCCCCACGCGGCCATACGATGCCCGTGCGCCTCATCGCGACGACGAGGGACACGCCCTTAAGAGACCCTAGAGGGCATAGGTTTAAAGTGGGAGGGGAAAGATTCAATAAGAAGTCAATAGTCAACTTTTTCACACAGAGCGTGGTGGTTTATGGAACGAGCTGCCAGAGGGGGTAGTTGAGGCAGGTATAGTAACGAGATTTAAAAACATTTGGACAGATAGATGGATATGTGCGGATGGACACAAAGTGCTGAAGTGACTCAGCGGGACAGGCAGAAGGAACGGGTGACATTTTGGGTTGAGACCCTTCTTCACACTGAGCCAGGGGAGAGGGAGTCACAGAGATAAGGAAGTGTAAAAGATCAAAAGAGATGAAGATCTAGGAAAATGTAGAATAAACCATTGTTAGCGTGGAGAAGGTGAGAACAATGCAGACAGAGATAAAATGTAATCGGGAGACAGTCAGACTGGTCGGAGAACTGGGAATGTGGAGGGATGGACAGAGAGGGAGAGCAAGGGTTACTTGAAGTTAGAGAAGTCAATAGTCATTGACTGCTCGCAAATTGCCCAGCTTTCTCAAGCCCCAGCTACCCACTACCTGAAACATGCAGTGAAAATATAGAGGCAATTAAACAGGGAAGATCAAAGCTAATGAACAGGACTCGAGGTAAACTCTGTCATAGTTATCTGCTGTGTAAAACCTTCATTACTCAATTATTAATAACCAGATTGAACTGGTCACACAAATCTCAGTAGACAATGATATTGCTGTAATTTCAAATTAGTGTCTGATTTCTGTAATTACAGCACATTTCTTTTGGGATCAGCAGAGCCCAAATTAAACAGCATTAGGGTTAATATGGGACAGATTCTGCTGCACATGTTAATGCCCATATTATAATTTTTCCCTTGTTATGGCCTTTGGTCATTAATAATAATAATAATAAATTTTATTTATGGGCGCCTTTCAAGAGTCTCAAGGACACCTTACAAAAATTTAGCAGGTAGAGGAAAAACATGTAAGGGGAATGAAATAAATAGTAGAGACATGACTAGTACACAAAATAAAGACAGAATACAATTCAAAACACAATATGAGGCAAATTAATGCACAGATGAAAAGGGAGGGGGATGTGGGGCTAAGGATAGGCAGAGGTGAAGAGATGGGTCTTGAGGCGGGACTGGAAGATGGTGAGGGACACAGAATTGCGGATCAGTTGGGGGAGGGAGTTCCAGAGCCTGGGAGCTGCCCTGGAGAAGGCTCTGTCCCCAAAACTGCGGAGGTTGGACTTGTGGATGGAGAGAGGAGACCGGCTGATGTGGATCTGAGGGATTGTGAGGGTTGGTAGGGGGAGAGGAGGTCAGTGAGATATGGGGGGGGGCAGATGGTGGAGGGCTTTGTAGTTAGTCTCTCCTCTCTCTCAATAACTTACCACCATTCCATGCTTCGTCAGGCAATGAATAATTGTTTTTTTAGGACAATTGTGTTTGAAATTGTATCCCGGCTACTTAAGAGTCAAGGATCCAAGAGCTTTGTTTGTAGAGACGGAATTTAATAGAATTTGGGGATTTATGACTGAGAAGTTTTTAATATATTCAAAACATGTTTTGTCCTGTCATATCTATTTTATCACACGCTATCAACTAAACTAGAAGCTACATTAAATAAAGTAGGAAAGGAATTAAAACCAATATCATTAAATTTTCAATATTGGAGTATGCAACTCCCCAGGTGTCCAAACTTAAAGGATTTACATTACTAATTGTGTCAAAAGTTTCTAGTGATGATTCTTGTCCCTTGGAGTTTGATATTCATTTAATCAGAAACCTTTAATTAAAGGCTTGTGAATACAGATTAGAGACAATTATTCCACCTGGCTGGAATTATTGCACCAAGAAAAGGTTATTCGTTTTCTGTGACCAGATAGGTTTTGTATAAATTTGTAGCAAGAAGAGGGGAAGGTGCTGGAGGAACATTGCAGGGCAGGCAGCATCTGTGGAGGGAAATAGATGGTCTATGAACTCGTGATACATCTTACAAAAAGTATTAACATGAATAGAGCACAGTAAACATGGATGCATGGAGGTTTAGTTAAGTTTAGAGATACAGCACGGAAACAGGCTCTTTGGCCCACCAAGTCTGCGCCGACCAGCGATCCCCCGCACATTAACACTACCCTACACACACTAGGGACAATTTACATTTATACCAAGCCAATTAACCTACAAACCTGTACGCCTTTGGAGTGTGGGAGGAAACCAAAGATCTCTGAGAAAACCAACGCAGGTCACGGGCAGAACGCACAAACTCCATACAGACAGCACCTGTAGTCAGGATCGAACTGGGGTCATGCCACTCCCATAGATTGTTGCCGGGTAGATTAGTCCACCCGGCCTCTCGTCTACCACTCAACTCTGGGCCACTCCAACAAAGAAACTAATCGGCTCTAATCATCACAGCCCTCTGTCCCACCGAGGTCCAGCAACACGAGTCATCTTCATCATTTGGCCCGACCATGACCACCCTCATCAATCTCCCTTGCACTAATTCCTCTTTCTCTCAGGCACTGATCCACTGCCTCTGTCTCCACATTGCCATTCCATCAGTGGTTCACAGTTAAGGGGCTGCCCCACTGTTCGAGGAAATTCAAGAGCTATCCCGAGTTTAAAAAAAAAATCAAACTCGTGGTAAGCACGTAGAATGTACGTAGCAGCTACTTCAGAGCTCGGGACGCCTCTTAGCGGCTCGTAACGCTAACGGAGTGTACTCGGGAAACGTGGTAAGCTCGTGAAGACTCGTGAGGATTTTTCATCATGTTGAAAAATGTCCACGAGAGCCCCGAGTACCTATGAGCGGCTGTTACCGTAATTCTCCGAGTTCGAATCAGGGGAAATTCGGGAGAACTCTTGAATTAGCTCGTACAGTGGGACCGGCCCTTAAGAGGCAGCAACGGCCATTATCAAGCATTGAGCAAGGAACCTCTAATCAGTGTTGTGGAGAGGGCTGAGGATCGTTGGAGATCAGGAAACCTGTAAAGTGGCCAATGTTAGAGGCTACTTGAGAGATTTGTTTAGTGGGGAGGAATGAAAGGGAGGTTTCTACCTGGTACACAGACTCGCCAGCCGCCTGCCACTGTTGCGGGCTGGAAGAGTCTGTGTACCACGTGTATATGGAATGCGTGAGGCTGCAGCCCCTGTCCCATTATCTAAAGGGGCTGCTCCTTGCCTTCTGGCTGCACTTCTCACCCACCATCCTCATCTTTGGACACCCTGTGCGTAGGGGAGAGGGTAGGGCCGAGGATGTCCTGGTTGGGTTGCTCCTGGGCCTGGCCAAGATGGCCATCCGCGAGTCACGGCGCCAGGCAGAGAGGGTGCTCTACCCGAGCCGGCTGCCTGCCCCTTTTGCGGGGTTATGTCCGTGCCCGGGTGGTGTTAGAGAGGGACTATGTGCTGTCCACGAGCACCCGGGGGGATTTCCGGGACCGTGGGCACCGTGGGGGGTTGAATGCATCCTTGACAAGGATTGTAACATAGTTGTATAATAATTGATTCAGTATATTTGTTTGTCTTGTATTATGGTGGTGGGGTCTGTCTTGTTTTATTGTAATGCAAATATTATTTTTAATAATTGAATGACATTTTTGATTTAAATAAAAGGGAGGATTCCTGTATTCTTGCTATCCAGTGGAAAACACTGACTTTTCCCCCCTGAGGATCTCTGATCTCTATTTCACAGCTGAGTTTGCCAATCGCCAGGTAACATGTGACCAGCAGGCAATTCCACAACGTGTTTCCATCTACAATAAGTTTACAGGAATCGAATCTTTCCATGTTAGCATCCTTATATATTCTGTATCCACAACTTTAAAAAGTGACGGCGCACTGCTCCGAACAGCAGTAGTTTCCAGTTTAGTCAGACTGACCTTTTAACCAGCTTCTCCCCATCCTGATGGAATTACAATCTCTTTAAATGCCCCCCGAGCCACGCTAATAAAAGGCTTCGATTTTTATCAATTCTCAAAATGTCAAATTCTCTGCAGAAAATAGTTTTGTGGCATCTACGAGTTCAGAAAGCTGCAATTATTTGCAGACACCGTTAGCACGCAGGGCAGCACGGAGGTGCAGCGGTAGAGTTACAACTCCGGAGACGCAGGTTCGATCCTGTACTTGGCTGTACGTTCGCCCCATGACCACATGTGTTTTCTCCGGGTACTCTGGTTTCCTCCCACACTCCAAAGACGTACAGGTTTGTAGGTTAATTGGTTTTGGTAAAATTGTTACCTGTCCCTAGTGCGTAGGATAGTGCTAATGTGCAGGGATTGCTGGTCGACGTGGACTCAATGGGTCGAAGGGCCTGTTTCCGCGCGGTATCTCTGAACTAAACTAAACTAAACACAGCATCACAAGGATGAAGAAATTCCCGATCGATGGTTGAAAGTTGTTTCTCTAAAAGAGAATGGTTTATTTGGAAAGCAACACGTTGCATAGAAGGGGATAGGCATCTTTGACCCACAATATCTGTGGCGAATATAAACTAATTTTCTCTGTCCAAACATATCCATCCATTTCTATCCGATCTCTGTGTCTATCTAAAAGCCTCTTAAACGTCACTATCTTATCTGTGTCCACCACCACTGCTTGTCTATGACATTTCAACCCTGGGAGAAAGGTTGTGATTGTCTACACTATCTACGCCTCTCATAATGTTATATTCCCTCAACCTCCTGCATTCCAGAGAAAATAATTTACGTTTGTCCAGCCGCTACTTAAAGCTAACACCACCCAATCCAGACTGCATTCTGGTATACAACTTCTGCACCCTCTTCAAAGCCTCCACATCCTTCCTGTAATGGGGCTGCCAGAACTGCACATAATACTACAAATGCTCCCTCACCAAAGTCTTATAGAGCTGCATCATGACTTCCTGACTCTTGTACACACTTAGTGCCCTCACCAATGAAGGTGAGCTTACCAGATGCCTTCTTTACCAGTCTATCAACCTGTGTTGCCACTTTCAGGGGGCTACGAACCTGGATCATAATATACATCTGAACATCAATGCGGTTGAGGGTCTTGCAATTAACTGTATACCTTTCCCTTACGTTCAACCCCTCACAAACTGCAACACCTCACAATTGCTCAAACTAAACTCCATCTGCCATTTTGCTGCCCATTTCCTTTGTTGATCTATATCCCACTATATACCTTGACTGTCTTCCTCACAGTTTGTAACTCCAGCAACCTGAGTGTCTGTCATCTGCAAACTTCCTAACAAACCCATCTACATTTGTGCCCAGGTCTACATTTTATATGTTGGAAAGAACTGCAGATGCTGGTTTAAATCGAGGATAGATATAAAATGCTGGAGTAACTCAGCGGGACAGGCAGCGTCTCTGGAGAGAAGGAATGGGTAACATTTCGGGTCAAGTCGGAATAAGGATCTTGACCCAAAACGTCATCCATTCCTTCTCTCCAGAGATGTTGCCTGTCCCGCTGAGTTACTCCAGCATTTTGTGTCTATCTTCTACATTTTATATCGCAGGCAACAGAGGTCCCGGCACAGATCCTGCAGAACTCCACCAGTCACAGACCTCCAGCACAAACAATACCCTTCCACCACAACCCTCTGTCTTCCACGAGTAAAAGCCAGTTGTGAATCCATATGCCCAAGTCAGTGTGAATCCCACATGTCCAATATGTAAGATGACTGGCTGTGATGACAATGTTACTTTGTTGTAAATCACACCACCTGACTCGCATGCTCGACCGGGTTAACTACATGGAGAAATGAGGAGGTGGACAGATAAAGGTTTGTTCCTGGTGAAAGATATCAAAAGGTATAGATCGGAGATAAAGCCTATAGCAGTTGAATGGACTACTGAAGAAGGGTCTCGACCCTAAACATCACCCATTGATTCTACCCAGAGATGCTGCCTGCCAGGCAGAGTTACTACAGCATGTTGCGTCTATCTTTGACCCACTTTGTGGTTAGGTATTAAAGATAGGATATCTGTTAAATAAAAGCTGTTTGGAGGTGAATGCGGTAAAGAAAATGATCACCTTGCGTTTACCAATAATCAGCTTTAACATTGGCATTCACTTATTTATCCATACTTGTTCCATGAATATCGTAAGATATTCATTTATAAAGGTTACACCAAAGATACTCCTCTTTGTTCATGTTGATCATACAGCGGCGATAAACCTAACACGCTCTTGTCTGAAGAAGGGTCTCCACCCAAAATATCGCCCATTCCTTCTCTCCATAGCTGCTGTCTGACCCGCTGAGTTACTCCAGCTTTGTGTCCATCATCGGTGTAAACCAGCATCTGCATTTCCTTCCTAAGCAATAGTGAATACCAGAATAATCTAAGAAGCAGTCTATTCCTTCTCCGATTCACTGTAGCTTGGCCCGTTTAATACTTTTAAGAATTCAGCGGCTCTCTGGAAGACCCGCGGAGAAGGAATTCAATTGAAATGTTTACAATATAACAGCTTGCCATTCACGAGTACAGGTGTGACCTAGTACGGTGCAATCAGTTTGTGGACAAAAAGTTTCAGACACATGAATGGGAGGGAAGAAATCGTTTGAAAAACAAACACCGACACCAAGTGGGAGATTTCAAGTAAAATTCAGATCGTTTCGCAATCATTGCTGAAGGTTAATACGTGAGTTCCAATGTTGCAAAGGAAACATTCTTAAAGTTGAATGGCAGGTATTCAAATAGAACATGAGGCTCTCTCCACATACATCCCATTCTCCCTGCTACTCTCCCTCCCCTGTGCACATTAACATGCCACGCTGACACAAAGACTTCACATCCAGGGGGGAAGTGCATTAAAACAGCAAAGCTTGTAGTGCCTTGACAGAGATAGAAGCAGATACATCCAGTCAACCATCAGCTCCAATTCAATAATTAAGTTTGCTGATGACACTGTGGTGGTGGGCCTGATCTCAGACAATGATGAGAGGGCCTACCGGGAGGAGGTGGCTGATCTAGCACTCTGGTGCCAGGAGAACAGCCTCCTCTTGAACATCAAAAAAACGAAGGAGCTGATCATGGACTTTAGGAGGGCACATCATCCGAGGACGTACACTCCATTGAGTATAAATGGGGATCCTGTGGATAGGGTGAACTGTTTTAAATATCTGGGAGTCCACATCTCTGAGGATATGACATGGTCATCACATGCCTCAGCACTGGTGAGTAAGGCAAGGCAGCGCCTTTACCACCTCAGGCAATTGAGGAAATTCAGAGTGTCTCCGAGGATCCTCCAGTGCTTCTACGCAGCGGCGGTGGAAAGCATCTTGTCCGGGAACATTACCATCTGGTTCGGGAATTGCTCTGCCAAGGACAAGAAGGCTCTGCAGAGAGTAGTGCGTTCGGCCGAACGCACTATGGGAACTTCACTCACCCCCCTGCAGGAACTATACAACAGGAGGTGCAACTCCAGAGCAAACAAAATCATGAGAGACCTCTTCCACCCCTGCAACGGACTGTTCCAGCCGCTACGGTCAGGCAAACGCCTCCGTTGCCATGCAGTGAGAATGGAGAGGTTGAGAAGGAGTTTCTTCCCAGAGGCAATTCGGACTGTAAACGCCTTTCTCACCAGGGACTAACTGTACAGAACGTTTTTCCTTCTATTATTTATTATGTAAAATAATATGTGTGTTATGATTGTGTTTATAATTTGTTTGGTTGTTTTGTTGTTCCGCGAGCATTGCCACTTTCATTTCACTGCACATCTCGTATGTGTATGTGACAAATAAACTTGACTTGACTTGACTTGACTTGACTTGATTGCGAAACAGAACCTCCACTTCTGCAATGAAGAATGTTGAAAAGCATTGACAAGTGAAGAACTGAAAACTAATTTTAGAACCAGTTTTAAATTAAAAATAAGTATAAAATGGAGAAATTATCAATGCAGAAATCTAACATTACTCGCTTGTCACTGAGGTTGATAGATTTCAAGTAAAATGATTGCTAGATTTGATCAATGCGCATTCATCAAACATGTCCCACAATACATCAAAATGTAACATTACACAAGTAGGCATCTATCATACATCCCTCTGTTTGAAGATTTCCTTTTGAGTAATTACTTGTAATATTTGTTCAATGATCAAGCTTATTTCAAACCTTTCATTGGCTTATTACTCATAGAAATTGACCCTATTTTGTTTGTATTGAAAGTATGTCAGAAATCCTGAACCATCTATAATTTATAAATTTGTTCTGCGAGGAAACAACAATGCTTTTCATTCTAGACAGTTTCTTTCACAGATGTTATCAAGCAACTGAACCATCCTGCCACAACTAGAGCACAGACCTGACCTACTATCTACCTCGCTGGAGACCCACCGACTATCTTTGATCGGACTTTATTGACTTTATCTTGCACTAAACGTTACTCACATTATTCCCTTTATCAAGTATCTGTTCACTGGGAATGGCTCGATTGTAATCATGTATTGTCTTTCCACTGACTGGTTGGCACGCAACAAAAGCTTTTCACTGTACCTCGGTACACGTGGCAATAAATGAAACTAAATTAAGGTTTTGCCGTTTGAAATATCCCATTGGTTTAAGAAGAAATTAGACAGGTACATGGATAGGACAGGTTTAAAGAACCCCCATTTTGAGGTGCTAAATTTTGAAAAAAGGCTGGCGGCACATAGAACTTCTCACGCTATAAAAATAATAAAACATAAAAATAAAGAAAGTACCAATTCGATTTGCCCAAGGCTTCCAAATCTCGTTCATTCTAAATTACTGAATGGGTGGTGGGTGGAGGGTGACGGCAGGTGGAGAGATGGTGGGAAAAACGGGAGCACACCGGGACAAGTTGAATCAGTTGTGATCTTATTGAATGACAATACTAGTTCAAGGGACCAATTGGGGGGAGAGTTTCTTTCACAGCGTGTGGTGAGTCTGGCCAGGTGTAAAGTTGCGGGGAGGGCAGGAGCGTTGAGAAGGAGGGTGTCGGGGATCATGCCAGTAAATCACTCACTTACCGCTGCCGCGGCGCTCCGGGCGCGGAGCCACCGCATTGTAGCTGGGGAGGGAAGTAGCTCGGGTGGCTACGAGCAGCAACTGGGGCCTCAGCGCTTTCTGCTGGCCCTCTCACCTCTGGCAGTGCTCTCTGTCTGAACTGTGAGGGGAACAGCTCAAGAGCAAAGATCATAGAGCGGAACGGGTCAGCGAGCGATGGGTAACAGGACAGCGGGCGGTGGAACTTACTCCTGTGTCAGCGCGAATAAGGGACCAATTGAGGTTACAAGCGCTAACACAGGAGTAAGTTACACCGCCTGCTGTCCTGTTATCCATCGCCCGCTGACCCGCTCTTGAGCTGGTTACTGGCATGATCCCCGACCCCCTCTTTCTCAACGCTCCTGCCCTCCCTGCAACTTTACCCCTGGCCAGACTCCCCACATGCTGTGAAAGGAACTCTACTACACCCCAAGACGCAGGTAAATTTTCATGCCTTATTTTTGGGTAAAATATAGCGTCTTCATTGCCGGGAAATACGGTATTTAAAAACATATACATAGCTCCAAGAAATCCACTTACCACATTATTTGTACACAAACCCCATTCTTCTCTCTTTGTTTCTTATGATACTCAATCCATGTTTGAAAAACCCGCCAAGAAACATGCGCTGCTTATGCGCAGTACGCAGTCCACGGTGCAAAGGCAGAATTTCAGCTGCCTTCAGCTCCCCTTGTTGTGAAGGCTTGTATTAGCATTGAAGGCACGTGAGCTGCACATACTTTCGCATATTACATGTACTGCGCATGAAAGGCACGGGGAATTATGCCTAAGAGATTGATCTCTTAGGTAGGCATAATTCTCCAGTGCCTTTCCTATTTATATTTAATAATGACCATTTTATAATTTTAGTCAGGGTAGGCAGTGACTACCTAGCCTACCCTGACGGCACGTGCCTGGTGCAGGAGGAGGCCATTCGGCCCTTCGAGCCAGCATCACCATTCAATCTGATCATCCACAATCTGTACCCCGTTCCTGCCTTCTCCCCTTCTCCATTATCTTAAAAGTATCCAGGGAACCGGCCTCCACAGCCCTCTGAGGCAGAGAATTCCACAGACTCACAATTCTCTGAGATAAAAAGTGTTTCCTCATCACCGTTTTTAATGGCTTACCCCTTATTCTTAAACTGTGGCCCCTGGTTCTGGCCTCCCCCAACATCGGGAACATGTTTCCTGCATCTAGAGTGTCCAAATCCTTAATTATCTTATATGTTTCAATAAGATACCCTCTCATCCTTTAAAACTCCAGAGTGTACAAGCCCAGCCGCTCCATTCTCTCAGCATATGACAGTCCCGCCATCCCGGGAATTAACCTTGTGAACCTAGACTGCACTCCCTCAATAGCAAGAATGTCCTTCCTCAAATTTGGAGATCAAAACTGCACACAGGGGAGAGGGGTGAGAGGGAAAGGGGACGAGAGAGAGGGGGGGGAAAAGTGAGGTGGGAGGGAGAGAGGGGGAAGAGAGGAGGGGAGGGAGGGGAGAGAGAGGGGGTAGCGAGAGAGGGGGGAGAGAGGAGAAAGAGGGAAGGGGAGAGAGTGAGAGGGGGGAGAGAGAGTGAGAGAGAGAAGAGAAGGGGGGGAGAGAGGGGGAGAGAGCAGAGAGAGAGAGGGGGGGGGGTAGAGAGAGGGGGTGGAGGCTGTGGCTCGGTGCATCCTGGAGGACAACCAGTGGCTGCTGGAAGTAAGTACCAAGCACTGGGTAGAAACGGTGGAAGGTAGTGGACTTCAAATAGGGGTGGTTGGTGACAGCATCATGCTTGCCTGCTAGATTTTCACTTACTGTAACTGCAGGAAAAATGTTCCCGATGTTGGGGGCTCAGAACCATGGGTCACACAGCCTCCCCCCTTTCAAAAACGCTCCAATCCAGTTTAGAGCATATATATTGCATTCAAGTGCAAGTTAAAAGACTCGCTACAGTATGCACCATATTGCACAATTTCAAGCTGGAAAATGCAAATGTTCCATACCAATGGGAGGGGGCACATTCTTCATATAAAAACTAATCAAAATCCCAAGATGCTTTTGTGAATTTACTGCTTCTTAAAATCCACCCATACTAGAGTAAAGATATTTCGCTTATGTTGGTGATTTAGGTATGATGTGAAATATACGATAGTCCAGGGATTTAATAGTTGCAACAAGTTACTAGATAAAGAGTAAAGCTGCATCGGTCTGCCGGCAGAAGATATGAAGCACAAATTATTTGCTTCCCTCCAGTGTATTAATATTTATGAGTCATTTTCAGTATCCAGAAATAAAGTTGCTCTCCATGGCCTTCCGCATGTTAAATATTTCTTGAGATATTTAATGTAATTGGGTGCACTTGAAAACTGTCCATATAATTATGTTCAGTAATTGTTTACATTGCTACATAGATCCAGTGTAATTCATGAGTTCACTAATTAGCGTTCATTAATTGCAATATGTTTGAGACTCCTCATTATTTTTGCTTCGTGAAATTTATTGCTGAGCTATTTTTGCAACTTTACTTTTCCAAATGTAACCGGGAGGCAGCCAAGAGCAAAATGAAATCTTATGTTGCAGATCCCCTGACAATTTACAGCCGACCCACATCATTGTGTGTCAAAACCAAGGCTGGTGTACACTGTGATAAAAAAACAAGATGCTCATGAAATTAGAGTGGCACAGTGGCACAGCGGTAGAGTTACCACCTTGCAGCATTTGCAGCCCTGGAGATCCCAGTTCGATCCTAACTATGGGTGCTGCCTGTACGGAGTTTGTACGTTCTCTCCATGACCTGCGTGGGTTTTCTCCGAGATCTTCAGTTTCCTCCCACAGTCCAAAGACGTACAGGTTCATAGGTTAATTGGCTTGGTAAGTGTTAAAATCGTCCCTAGTGTGTGTAGGGTAGTTTAATGTGTGGGGATCGCTGGTTGGTGCGGACTAGGTGGGCTGAAGGGCCTGTTTCCGCGCTGTATCACTAAACTCGAATTAAAAAATGTATGCATGGGAAGCATTTCCATCATACATTAGCATAATAACTACATATGCACACAATATTCCAAAAAATAACAACATATTGAAAATATGAGTAAAGATATTTCATTCAGCTACATTAATGGTGGATTATTAACATGAGCTAGTAATTTTTAAATTTCTGCGTGAATTCAATATTTTGGATTAGATTGAAGCTAATGTGACAGTGCAATAAATTGTTTCAAAAAAATCATAATAATAATGTAATGGGTGCATTTTGGATTTTGAAATTACTGGAGAGCACGAAAAGTCAACGCACTTGCCTGAAGGTTCAATTGTAAGAAGATAAACACAAAATACTGGAGTAACTCAGCGGGACAGGCAGCATCTCTGGAGAGAAGCGGCACGGTGGCGTAGTGGGAGACTTGCTGCCTTATAGCGCCAGAGACCCGGGTTCGATCCTGACTACAGAGTTTAGTCCGTACAGAATTTATATGATCTTCCCGTGACCGTGTGGGTTTTCTCCGGGTGCTCTGGTTTCCTCCCACACTCCAAAGACGTAAGGCTTGCAGTTTAATTGGCTTTGGTAAAAAAAAATTATTGTACCTAGTGTGTGTGGATTGGTGTTAATGTGCAGGGATCGCTGCTCGGCACAGTCTCGATGGGCCGAAGGGCTTGTCTCCGTCCGCGCTGTATCTGTAAATTAAACTAAACTCAAAGAAGGAAGGTAACATTTCAGTAACATTTAACGATGCCTTTAATAATTTTTCTACTTACATTAGATAATAGAAATTTTAGATAATAGAAATGGGATATTCCTGAAGAAGGGTCTTGACCCGAAACATCACCCATTCTTTCAATCCAGAGAAACTGCCTGTCCCGCTGAGCTTCTCCAGCATTTTGTGTCTATAAATAGCAACTTCATTCAAAGTCTGCAATGAGCACCAACATTGATTGCAGATTCCAGTTCAATATTTTTCATTAGTTTAAATTTGGTAATCAATATGAGAAGATTAAAAAAATCAATGTCCATGGAATGCTCTCCTTCAACAACCCCTCCCTATCTTTAAAAAACCCATTTCAGTCTCAGAGAGACACCACTCTTTATCATCAGTCTGAAGAAGGGTTTCGGCCCGAAACGTTGCCTATTTCCTTCACTCCATAGATGCTGCTTCACCCGCTGAGTTTCTCTAGCATTTTTGTCTATCTTCGATTTTCCAGCATCTGCAGTTCCTTCTTTTCTTCATCGTTTCCTTTAACAATGGCCTGTTTCCTTTATCATTGTTACTTTTTTGCAATGTCCGAAGAAGCGTCTCAACCCAAAACGTCAACTATTTATTTTCTCCAGAGATGCTGCCTGTCCCGCAGAGATACTCCAGCATTTTGTATCTGTCTTCTTCATTATAGGGCAAAGAGCTTGTACCTGTGTTTTATTTCTATGTTCAATGAGATAGGCAGAAACCTGAATTAAAATCATATGTAAACTCTTGACTCTAAAAATTCCTTTACTCACCCACAGTTTTGCTGAATGTTGAACGTTAGCTTGTCACGGAGTAGAGCAATTTTGACCTGAAAAGATCGTGCAAGTCCTCCCGAAGTCACAACCAGATTCTCTTCTGGAGAACAGTTTGCAATCAAACCCTGTGCCGTCCACGGAACTTTGCAATAACATATTCATTCTGACGCGGCTGATCCACAATGCTCGCTTAATGCAACTAAAAGAAATGAAGGTAGACAAAAATGCTGGAGAAACTCAGCAGGTGAGGCAGCATCTATGTAGCAAAGGAAATAGGCAACGTTTCGGGTTGAAACCCTTCTTCAGACTGAAGAAATGAAAGCAATTTCCTCCCCATAGTTCTATTTTATTTCCTTTGTACCTTAATCTCCATGCGAGGCAAAAATGCATGTCAATACCTCATGTAGGCTTTCAGTTTATTGAATTCATTTTAACCCAGAATTAAAATGTTATCCTTCCACATAGCTTGGTTTATTTCATGCTTCATAAGATATGGGAAGAGTAATAATTAGTTCTACATTTCAGCTTCTCATGTTGAATAAATCAGGACCCAATGACAAGAAATCTCCCCAAAGTGCTGTAATATGCAGTACACAGTTGTGTGCTAGGCCTGTCTCTGATTCTCATGACTACCACACTGCAGTTTAATTTTCAGTGTATAACCATATAACCATATAACAATTACAGCACGGAAACAGGCCATCTCAACCCTTCTAGTCCGTGCCAAACACGTATTCTCCCCTAGTCCCATATACCTGCGCTCAGACCATAACCCTCCATTTCTTTCTCGTCCATATAACTATCCAATTTATTTTTAAATGATAAAAACGAACCTGCCTCCACCACCTTCACTGGAAGCTCATTCCACACAGCCACCACCCTCTGAGTAAAGAAGTTCCCCCTCATGTTACCCCTAAACTTCTGTCCCTTAATTCTCAAGTCATGTCCCCTTGTTTGCATCTTCCCTCCTCTCAGTGGGAAAAGCTTAACCACGTCAACTCTGTCTATCCCTCTCATCATTTTAAAGACCTCTATCAAGTTCCCCCTTAACCTTCTGTGCTCCAAAGAATAAATCCCTAACTTGTTCAACCTTTCTCTGTAACTTAGTTGCTGAAACCCAGGCAACATTCTAGTAAATCTCCTCTGTACTCTCTCTATTTTGTTGACATCCTTCCTATAATTAGGCGACCAAAATTGTACCCCATACTCCAGAAATTGCCTCACCAATGCCTTGTACAATTTTAACATTACATCCCAACTTCTATACTCTGATGCTCTGATTTATAAAGGCCAGCACACCAAAAGCTTTCTTTACCATCTACATGAGATTCCACCTTCAGGGAACTGTGCACAGTTATTCCCAGATCCCTCTGTTCACCTGCATTCTTCAATTCCCTACCATTTACCATGTACGTCCTATTTTGATTTGTCCTGCCAAGATGTAGCACCTCACACTTATCAGCATTAAACTCCATCTGCCATCTGCCACCAGTGTAGTGTGGTCTTTAATCGTCAAGTTTCAAATAAAAACGCTTGCATTGTGGAAATTAGCAACTTAGTTAAAATAATTTGAGAGAATTTGGCTGTGGAAGGCTTATAAAAAAGATGATATCTGAAAAACACAAGGAATCATTTTACACAGTAGGAGCCTGGAGAGTGCTGTAGAGCCTGGAGAACTGGGAGTGGAGGTGTATGGTGCAATTAAAGTGGTCACAGGGTGATGAAGAAGGCTGGCACAACATGCTGGAGTAATTCAGGCAGCATCTCTGGATAGAAGGAATGAGTGCCGTTTCGGGTCGAGACCCTTCTTCAGAAGGACGTTTGGCATATCTGCATTCATTGGACAGGGCATTGCATAATGGAGCTGGGACGTTATGTCGCAGTTGTATAAGTGGTTGGTGGGACCACACCTGGAGTATTGGGTGCAGTTCTGGTTTTCCAACTAAAGGAAGGATGTCATTAAGCTGGAATGGGTGCAGAAAAGATTCATCGTAATCGGAATTTATTAGCCAAGTATGTTTTGCAACATACAAAGAATTTGATTTGCCATACAATCATACCAAAAATAGCAACAAGACACACAACTACATAACATATAACATAATCATCCACCACAGCATCCACCACCCCAACCCCTACCCTCCACATAATTATAACTAAAGATACACTAAAGCATACATTTAACAACAGACTAAAAACAACAAAGAAGGAAAAAGATGAGACAGATAGTTGGCGAGGCAGAAACATGTTACAAGGACTGGAGGGCTTGTAACATGTAAGGAAAGGCTGGATCGGCTGGGACCTTTTTCCTTGGAGCATACCAGGTTGAATGGTGATCAGGTAGATAAAACAGTAAGATTAAACGAGAACTTACCAGTTTGAAGTTTGATCTGTATTTTATGAGGAGTTACGATGAGGGATTACGTGAAGAACCCGTCCAGCGCGCATGCGCGACATACTTCAAAGCAGCGGTGTGGAATCACAGAAACAACACAATAATTGAAATAAACATAGTAAAGATAAGGAGAACTAAGATACCAGTTGATCCATATAATTGAGGGTGGGAGCGGAGGGCACATAATCCCTCATCGTAACTCCTCATAAAATACAGATCAAACTTCAAACTGGTAAGTTCTCATTTAATCTTACTATTTTACTTCGGTCACGTGAGTGACTACGTGAAGATTTTAAAGCTCTGTGATTTCAAACCGTGTAACAGTCCATACTTCACTCGCTGCCAAAGTCATCCAAGGGAGGAAGTGTGTTATCGTAATCAAACATGAATCTGTTTGTAAAACAATAATGGTATTATTTGAAAATAATAACAAAGAAATTAATGCTCCCCCGGGCTTAAATTATATATTTTTTGCAGCGTCTAAAATTCTCTCTGCAAGTGAAACAGGTTTTATTAATGGCTTGTTGTAGAATGTTTGAAAAGTTCTTTCCATGGATCACCCCGTTGTTACCAGGGTAGGTTCAATGACACGTCCATTCTGTTAGCCGCTGACGTGGATGCTGCCCTGGTGGAGTGAGATGTGTAAATATCGGTATCCACTCCAGCAGCTCCCAATACCTGTTTGAGCCATCTAGAGATGGTTTGACTCGGTACCGACCATGTGGCTTTTTTGTGGCTGACCCATCGCTTCTTGTTTCCCTCGGGAATTTTAGGTTGTGTTAATATATTGTAGAAGGTGAGTCATGACACATAACGGGGGGTCAGGTGGGTACGCCCGGAATTCCATAATGAGTCCTGAAGTTCCTGGTCTACTCTGTTTTACCAGTTCCTGAATGGTGAATGTTATTTGGTCTGATGTTACGACCATATTGTCCAGTCTGAGTAGGTAAAAGAACTGGACCCTTATGTTGAGACTCAGCCATCACCATGGCCGTATACAGGGTAGAGCTGTTTCCAGAATGAGGGATCTGGCTGGTGGCCAGCCCTTAGGTATGTCAGGACAACGCTGACATCCCAGATCTTGGTATATCTAGGTTCAAGTTCAAGTTCAATTGAGTTTATTGTCATGTGTCCCTGTATAGGACAATTAAATTCTTGCTTTGCTTCAGCACACAGAACATAGTAGGCATTTGTCTAGGGGGTTTTGAATTGAAGGTACCTCTGATTAATTTGGCCACCAGTGGATGAGACCCTATGGCCTGTTTCCCTGGTGCCTGTCTTAGATAGGCTGACAGTGCACTTCTAGCACATTTGATAGTGCTATCGCTCAGACCTTCATCGTGGTGAAGGCTGGCCAGGAACTCCGGTACATAGATATAGTGGTTGATTAGTAGGTTGTCTCTGTTCTCGAGCAGTATGTTTCCCATTTTCTTATACTGGAGAGATATTGTTTCTTGGTGGAAAGTCGGTGAGATGCTGTCATCGTGTCCATGGTCCTATTTGACAATCCCAGGTCCATCAAAAGGTCTTTTTGGAATCTGCAACCCAGTAGGCTTATTCTGTCATGGCATTGGTGACTTTCGCCTGATACAGGGTGGATCAGTAGATCTGGTCTGCTGGGAATGGTCATGGGTTTCAATGACCCTGTCAAGGACCACTGAGAACCATGGCTGTGTAGGCCAGTCAGGTACTAGCAAAAAGCCCGAAGCAAAGTTCATCTGTATTTTGCGTAGTACCTGACTGATGAGGGAGAAGGGGGGAAAACATAGAGATTAGTTCCCCCCAGTTCAGCGAGAATGTATCCATCGCCGCTGCCTCAAGGTCTGGTTCCCAAGCGACATACATCGGTACGTGGTGATTTAGTCAGGATGCAAAGAGACCGATATCTGGTGTTCCAAATTGCTTTGTAATTTCAGCAAATACTTTGGGGTTTAACATGTCTGCCACTGTATTTAGCTTACCTGGTAGGTAAGTTGCTGATAGCCAAATATGTTTGTTGACACACCATTACCAGATTGTGTTGATCAAATTATCACATGATATCGATTTTATCCCACCCATGTGGTTAGTATAGGCCACCACTGTGGTATTGTCAATTTGTAAACAAACATGCAAATGGTGCACTTTTGAACAATATGCTTTTAACCCATAGAACGCACCCAACATTTCCAAATAGTTTTTATGTCCAGTGTCTGTAGTAGTGATGATTCTAGATTAGTCCATCTACCACCTGTTCTGGATATGGGTTATCGATAAATGATGGGACTGGGACTATGCCAAATGTTCTCTTTCCATCATTATGTCTGAAAATATGCAATTTCATGGTTCAGTCAAAGTGACCTGCATGTTGTTTAAAACGCTAGCACCTTTGCTCTAATGCAAAGGCCCAAGCTAGGTAGCTGGTAATGCTGCTACTAATTTCCCAATTACTCTTGCCACTTGTCGAATGGTTGGTCGATTGTTAACCATTAATTTGTTACAGGTTTGTGCCAATTTTGCTGACTTTTCTTTTGGCAACGTTATAGACATGTGGACTGAGTTAATTGTGAATCC
Source organism: Leucoraja erinaceus (assembly GCF_028641065.1). Taxonomy (NCBI): domain Eukaryota; kingdom Metazoa; phylum Chordata; class Chondrichthyes; order Rajiformes; family Rajidae; genus Leucoraja; species Leucoraja erinaceus. The sequence continues at coordinate 39,418,122 of NC_073392.1, read as the reverse complement.
CAGATAGTCCATAGTTGTGGATGGTGTCGACCTAGATTTATCTGGATGTATGACAAAGCCCAAGGTTAAATACGTTTTTAGGAGCTAATGCTGCTGAATTAGCTAATTCCATGGTTTTGTCTATTTATTAAAATATCATCAAGATATGTCATAATAATAATAATAATAATTTTATTTATAGAGCACTTTAAAAACAAACATAGCTGCAACAAAGTGCTGTACATCACTAATCATTGACAAAAAAAAAAGTTAATACACACCAAAAATAACAATCAAAAGAAATAGTAGGAAAAGACATGTAAAATAAAGAAACATCAAAAACACCACAAACAGAAGCAAAGCCCCAGGCATGGTCAAAAGCCAGGGAGTACAAATGTGTTTCTGTAATAGTGTCAGGGCTGGTTTCAATATCTTGGAAAACAGTTTTGGCTCATATTTAGCCCATTAGTCAATAATTTGTACTGCCATAGTTACCCCATCCAGGTAATTTTTTTAGGTATCTACAATGATCTTTATGAATGGGCAGTGAATAGTATTCATCTTTTAAGTCGATGCCTGCCATAAAGTATCCTTAGGTAAACCATTGTTTGGCAGTTACAAATGTTTTTCATTTTAAGGTGTGTATACCTGACAAAAGTATTCAATGTGGTTAAGTCAATGATGATGCGACATTCACCATCTTTTTTGGTTTTTAGTAAATTTAATACGAATTCCAAAGGTTCATGTTTAGATTTCTCTATGATCCCTTTGTATGTAACTTCTCCAGTTCAGATTGTCCCTCGTGTTTTCTTTTTAGTGAGAGGGTAAAACCCCTTTGGGGTGCATGCTGAACTGGTGGCAAGTTTTCTTGAATGAATTCAATTTTTATCCTTGAATACTTTTTGGCATATAACTACCAAGTGTGATAGTTCTTCATGCTTCCAAAAACAGGTGTAGTCTCCCCCCTGTTAGCACAATCCCCCCACCTTTTATGTGATGGTAGGAACCAGACCCACCTACCTCCACTGTTGTTTGGTGGTGTGTTCATTTCTTCGGTTTCTGGTTCCTTGTCTGTCGGGGTGGTGCTGTTGGGGGATGACGCATTTTCCATGGGGCCCGCTTTGGGCCCTGTCCCGAAAGACTTTCGGGGATGGTATGCGGGCCCCGAGCTTTCACCAGTACCCTGAAGTAGACGCCTACTGGTGGATGCATAGAGGTACTGCCGTCTGGGTTTGCGTGGTTTGCTCGTTCCAGGTCCTGCCCTCATGAGGCCAAATGACTTGGATTTTTCGTCCAGATTTTTTGGCTTGTTTTGGTAATTCTTTGCCAATTAGCAGGATCTGTGGTTCTACACAGTCCTGCGAATTTTTGGGGTTGAGGGCAGATTTTATAACCTACTTCCGGAGGTTGTTAATCACATACTGTGTTGCACAGTAGAGCCAGGGTGTTTTGTAATGTCAACCCTGTCCATGGAATGAGCATATGAAGTGATAGCCGACGGCAGGGATATCAACATTTTTTGCAATTTAAGTTTTTGGGTTTTGATACCCTGCTCAATGTACCCCCAGTAACGGCAGGCACATTGAGCAAATGCAATTTTGGGGAAGGTCCAACGCCTCATTGTCGCCAACCTTCCCTCTGTTGAAGGAGATGCGATGGCCAGTGCTTGTTAGTGCACTGGAGCGGGAGTGTTTGTGCTCCCTTGGCGAGCTTGCCCCATCTCCCAGAGCAAGTCTCGCTGGAGCATTTGCTCCATGAGCCTTTCCGTAAGGCTTGAAACGGTCACCTTTTGCCGCTCTCGGGTGGTGAGTCTACCGTGCCGGGCTCTGCTGAGTGAACCGGCCAGCCCGACTTCCGTAGTGCCTTACCTCCAGCCCGCTGCGGTTGTTTGAGCTGTGCTAACGGCGCTGGGCTTGGCTCGGAATGCTGTTGGTGACTGTGGACCGCAGCGTGTGCGGTCCACCATCATCCCCACTGCTGGCACCCTCCTGGTCCGTTGCAGTCCGACGGGAACGACCTTCCTTGGTGTTTTCCCTGTTCCTATTTAAAAATAAAACAGAACAGGGTTTCGAAAACACTATGTCCTCAGAGTAAGTTTGCTTACCTAAAGGTCCGTTTTCAAATTGTCGTGGGAGAGCTCGTACTCCCGTCCGTCGCTGTGCACTGCGTGAGACGCTATGTCGCGCATGCGTGCTGGACGGGGTCTTCACGCAGTCACTCACGTGACTCCGAAGTAAAATCATGGGGTGTGTAGATAATGTGGATGGTCAGTTTACCAAAGATAAGGGAGTCTAAAACTAGAGGACAAAAATTTATGATGAGAGGGGAAAGATTTAAAAGAGATCTGAAGGGCAACATTTTGACCCACATGATGATAGATATTTGGAATGAGCTCCAAAAGGATGTTGCAGAGGCTAGTATAATTACAAATTAAAAGACATTTGGATAGGTTCATGGATAGAAATGGTTTAGATGGATATGGGCCCAATGCAGGATGGTGGGCCTAGTGTAGATATGGACCAAAAATGGATAGATATGTATCCCTCTAAACCTTTCCTATCCACTACCTTTTCGAGTGTATTTTAAATGTACGCACTTTGTTTGGAAATTCTCTGTTGCCACGACCAAAGTCCCACTGCGTTCCGAATGAAAGCGAATGATATAATCTTCATTAGTACCGAGGTCAGAGGTTATGGGGAGAAGGCGGGAGAATGTGGTTGAGAGGGAAAGATAGATCAGCCATGATTGAATGGCGGAGTAGACTTGATGGGCCGAATGGCCTAATACTGCTCCTAGAATCACAATTAATAATAAATAACGAAACAGATGCTGCTTGTGTAAAATCATGCCGACCATCACTGCCCTTCTGCCGAGGATCTGCCAATGAACTAATTGCTTTGTTATGCAGCCAAAATTCCCAGGAAGGTGTATTGTGTCTAACCTCACTAACGACTGACTTTTACATGTCCTTTCCTTCAGACCAACCCTGACTCTATCATTGATCCTGCCAAGCATCTTACTCCACTCTGTCTCAGGAGTTACAATCCTGTCCGATACACTTAACACAATGATTCATTATTGACATTACTCGTGCTATCTCCCACTGAAACATTTGAGTATTTTAACCAATGCATGTTTGATATGTTCATAGTTAGCTTTGCGTGCTCTCTTTTCTTTTCATCAATGTCTCCCGATTAGTTTTAAACGTTATTCAAGCCAGTTCATGTGGTTTCAAGGGATTTAAGCCTCTTAAAGAACTCGGAGAAATTTAAACCATGGAAGAATTGAAAAATATGAACATTCACTAACCAATTCATTGAAATTAATTTATTTCTTATTAGTAATTTATCTCTACAGCAGTGTTTCAAACAAATTGGATCTCATGTTTATTTCCCGTACGCGGCAGCAGTAGACATTACAAGATTGCTTGAATCTTTATTAAGTTCTGTTGGCTCATTTGCAATATGATATCGATGTTACTGCTGCTTATACAATTCTTTGAGGAAAATCCCACTTCTTTGTGTAAAGAGAAATATTTTAAACCAAGAGGGGCCTTGAGATGTTAATTTGAAGAACTGCCTCTGAATGTTGTTCTGTGCATAACACATCCAGATTGAATGTTGTTAAACCTCCAAATGTTGGCACACTATTCATAATGGAATACATGGCAAGCCACAACCATATCTCATTTTCTGTGAATAATACAATGAAAACATAATGAACATTTTGGATAGAGTTATCATCAGGAAATAATCGTACAGTGAAGCGTAATGATACAATGCAGCTACACGGAGTAAATTTGTACATGAAGTGATCTAAAGAAAATACAGCGTCTATAATCCTGACAGTTTTTTGTTGCATTATATAATAGGCACAGAAATATATTTGCGAGCCAGTGGTTTTGTGCTGAAACCGATAGTAAATTATCAGCTGTTGTTTTATAACGTAACTTTAATAAAAGAATGTAATCTTGAATCAGTGTAAAGACCTGCAAATATGGAATGCATGCCTTGCCAAACATATCATGCATCAAGGATATTTAGCTGACTGAACGCAAGTGTGAATTATTAAAGACGGTAAAGTCAATGGGTTGTGTAGGAAGGAACTGCAGATGCTGGTTTAAACCGAAGATAGACACAAGAGCTGGAGTAACTCAGCGGGTCGGGTGGAAGTCTGAAGAAGGGTCTCGACCCGAAACGTCACCTATTCCTTTTCTCCAATGATGCTGTCCGACCCGCTGAGTTACTCCAGCTTTTTTGTGGCCATGTAAAGCTAATGGCTTAGTCTTTCTGAACGCTTTTAGCGAGACCAAGGTACAATTATGGCAGACTTTTATGTTCATGTTGGTTTTTAAGGTAATTTCCATCAGTTTAAAGACCATTTGCATCTACAGCTGCCACTGTCCATATGCTTGCTGCTTTTCACCATTACAAGTTGGTACCGATTCTACTCATTTTTAACTCTTCAAGGAGATTCTTTTTTTTTTTAGATGAATGATCACCTGAAAGTATTCAGATGATAGGTGCACGGGGAAATACATGCTACTTCCGTGCCACAGTATTGATGGAATCTAATTTTCCTTTTAACCAGGAAATGGACCACTCTACATCACAACGACATTAGTGGCTCTGATAGTTTATGAATGTTTCTGAAGTCACTTTCAGTTACCTAAAACCAGGGTCACACCCAGATGATGAACAATCTTCTAATGACACCAACTTGCCCAAGTTCCTGATAACCCCCACATCCTAATGACCCCCCAAAGGATTTAAGAATCCATGAGCATCTGTAATCAAAGTCCCGGTGTCTAGCCTCCAGGCCTCAAGTGAAGGCTCAAGTCCCCAGCCCAGGCCTCTCCGAACACCTAATCTCCTGGTGGAGGCTCTGATCCCAAACACCCTCTTTCCACATTCAGATCCACGGGGCCTCTTGATCTACAGCCTGCGTTGCCTCTGATCTTGCCCCCACCCCACCCACCTCCTCCCTACCTTTCAATTACAGCTGCATGTTGACTTTCAGTGATTCAGACATTCAAGAATGTCCAACACAGTCCCCTCAACACATTCAACCTCTTCCCATGTATTAAACACTGCACCAAAGACAACGACCTTGCATTTATCCACTTGACATTCCGCCTGCTGCTTCTATTCAATTAACTTGAAGGTATCCACTGCATTCTCATTACAATGCAGACAGGCACTTGGTTTAATGTCACCGATAAACTTGGTCTCCTCGTCTAAATTATCCGTGCTGAACTTCACTGGTCACAGTCTCCAAACCAAAAATGACATACTTATTTTAGCTTCTCTTTTCCTGTCAGTACATCACCCCTGATCTAATTTACCGTAACAACTTCCTGTGTGGCTCCTGATCAAAGGATTTATGAAGAGAGACGTAAAAGGCTCAGTGGATCAGACAGTATCTCTGGAGAAAAGGAATAGGTGACGTTTCGGGCCGAGACACTTCTTCGCACACTACATGCTACCCCGTTATCATTTTTAGTTATAACCCAATAACAACTTTAAGGGCCTGTCCCACTTGGACGACTTAATCCACGAGTTTAGAAGATCCTAGACGAGTTGAAAAAAATGTCAGGGTCGTGTTGACTCGCCGTAGTAAAATAACTCCTACGACCCCCTACGACGATGTCTACGACCTCCTACGACGATGTCTACGACCTTCAATGACTTTGTCTACGACCTCCTACGACCCCCCTTGACCTCAGTCTTCCACACCTAAGACCAACTACGACTAGCTACAAGTGGAAAATGATCACATGATAAAATGATGTCATGTTAGCATTTTTTTTCTCGGGCCAGTTACCGACCTACGACTGCCTACGACAAAAATGTTAGTAACCAGGAAATCCAGTTGGCCTCGGCAGACCGAGCGCAAATGTTTGGCGAAACAGTCGGCCGCAAAGTCTGTGCCGCAAAGTCTGTGCCGAACATGATGCCAAGACAATATCTTCTCTGCCTGCATTTAATTTATATTCCCTGTCTATCCTTGTGCCTAACAAAAAACCTCTTAGACACCACATCTGCTTTGACCACCATCCCAGACAGCCCAGGCATACACCACTTTCTGTGTAAAAAAATCTTGGCTTGCATATCGTGAAACTTTGCCATCTCACCTTAAAGCTGTGTCCTCTAGTTTTCGATTTTTTCATCCAAGGGAAAAAAAGGTGTTTGTGTCTATCCTATCCACACCTCTCATAATGTTATATATTTCTATCAGGTCTCCCCTCAGCCTCCAGCTTACAGGGAGAAACAATCCAAGTCCGTCCAATCTCTCCCTATAGCTAATACACCCAAATCCAGGCATCATTCAAATGCTACACTTGCCGCTTTACCTCCCCCCTCGACCATTCAAGGACCCAAGCAGTCTTTCCAGGTGCGACAGACCTGCGCCTCCTCCAACCTCATCTATTGCATCCGCTGTTCTAGATGTCAGCTGCTCTACATCGGTGAGACCAAGCGTAGGCTTGGCGATCGCTTCGCCTAACACCTCCGCTCAGTTCGCAATAACAAACCTGATCTCCCGGTGGCTCAGCACTTCAACTCCCCCTCCCATTCCGAAACTGACCTTTCTGTCCTGGGCCTCTTCCATGGCCAGAGTGAGCACCACCGTAAATTGGAGGAGCAGCACCTCATATTTCGCTTGGGCAGTTTGCACCCCACCGGTATGAACATTGACTTCTCTAATTTCAGGTAGTCCCTACTTTCTCCTCCCCTTCTCAGCTCTCCCTCAGCCCTTTGGCTCCACCTCTTCCTTTTCTTCCTCCCCCCCCCCCCCCCCCCCCACCCACCCCCCACCTCACATTGGTCTGAAGAAGGATTTCGACCCGAAACATTGCCTATTTCCTCCGCTCCATAGATGCTGCCTCACCTGCTGAGTTTCTCCAGCATTTTTGTATACCTTTCATTCTGGTAAACCTCCTCAGCCATCCATTCCAAAGACTCCATGTCCTTTGGAGCATGGGGGCGAACAGAACTACATGCAATACTCCAAATGTGGCTCAACCAAGCTATCTAGACTACACTTCATCCCACCAAGTTTACTGTAAAGACTCTATCCCCATTTCCAATTCCTCCGTCTACGCCGCATCTGCGCCCAGGATGTGGTGTTCCATACCGGGTCATTGGAGATGTCATCATTCCTTGGGGAACGGGGTTTCCCCTCTTCCACTATAGATGAGGCTCTCACTAGGGTCTCCTCGATATCCCGCAGTCCCCCTCCCCCCATTCGTATCAAGGACAGAATTCCCTTGTTCTCCCCTTTCACTCCATCAGCCATCGCATACAGCACGCAATCCTCCGCCATTTTCGCCACCTCCCACCACTAACCACATCTTCCTATCTCCACCCTTTCTGCTTTCTGCAGGGACAATTCCCTCTGTAACTCCCTGGTCAACTCGTCCCTTCCCACCCAAACCACCCCTTCCTCAGGTTCTTTCCCCTGCAACCGCAGGAGATGCAACACCTGTCCCTACACCTCCCTCCTTGACTCCGTCCAAGGACCCCAACAATCTTTTCAGGTGAGGCGGAGGTTCACTTGCATCTCTTCCAACCTCATCTACTGTATCCGCTGTTCCAGGTGTGGACACCTGTACATCGGCGAGACCAAGCGCAGGTTCGGCGATCGTTTAGCTGAACACCTCCGCTCAGTCCGCCTAAAACTACATGATCTCCCAGTTGCTCAACACTTTAATTCCCCCTCTCATTCCCAATCTGACCTTTCTGTCCTGGGCATCCTCCATTGTCAGAGTGAGGCCCAGCACAAATTTGGAGAAACAGCACCTCATATTTCACATGGGTAGCTTGCACCCCAGAGGTATGAACATTGACTTCTCCAACTTCAAGTAGCCCTTGCTTTCCCCCCCCCTCCATCTCCTCCCCCTTCCCAGTTCTCCCACCAGTCTTACTGTCTCCAACTACACTTTATCTCTGTCCCGCCCCCTCCCCTGACATCAGTCTGAAGAAGGGTATCGACCCGAAACGACACCTATCCCTTCTCTCCAGAGATGCTGCCTGTCCCGCTGAGTTACTCCAGCATTTTGTGGCTCAACCCAGAGTTCTATAAAGCTGAAATATGACTTCCTGACATATTTAATGCCTTGACCAATGCAACCAAGGCCACCGTACTGTACATCCTCTGTACCACTGTATCTACGTGTTCTTACCACATTCAGTGACTTATGACCCCAAGACACAATCAATGCAATTAAGGAACTTGCCACTAATTGTACATTCTTACAATTCAACCTACCAAAGTGCAACACTTCCCACTTGCTCAGATTAAAATTCATCTGCCATTTCTTTGCCCTTTACTAATGCTAATGTTTTTCACCTTCATTTAGAGTCTGATATTTAATTGTGGCGTAGAGATAACATTTGCTGTCTTGGATAGTTTTTAATTAGCATTAGCTCAGGGGCATTCTGCATTATTAGTCTTCGGGATGTTTACAGAAATGAAAGGGATATTACTGCACTCTTGTAATAAGATTGAATTATTATTATTGATTCTAATGCATATTTCGGTGGCACCTTATGAGAATGACGTGCTGGCTTGTAGGTTAGTTGGCCTCTGCAGATTGCCCTGTGTGCAGGGAGTAGATGTGAAAGTGGATCTAGTGTGAACGGGTGATCAATGGGCAACGTGGACTCAGTGGACCATGCCATACCTTTCAATCGATCAATCAATCTACAGTATGGACTGGGTCTCCTCCATTGCCAGAGTCAGCAACAGCGGAAATTGGAGGAACAGCACCTCATATTCCGCCTGGGGACCTTGCGTCCGGATGGCATTAACATTGAATTCTCCCAATTTTGCTAGCCCTTACCGTCTCCTCCCCTTCCTTAACCCTTGAGCTGTCTCCTCCCACCCTCCTATCCGCCCGCCCTCGGGCTCCTCCTCCTCCCCTTTTCCTTCCTTCTTCCCCCTCACCCCCCATCAGTCTGAAGAAGGGTTTTGGCCCGAAACGTTGCCTATTTCCTGCGCTCCTAGATGCTGCTGCACCCGCTGAGTTTCTCCAGCAATTTTGTGTACCTTCGATTTTCCAGCATCTGCAGTTCCTTCTTGAACACAGTATGGACTTGTTGAAATAATAAACTTTATTGCTCCTGAGTATTGATTATGGACATTGGTTATGAGTATAGAAGTTGGGAGGTCAAGTTGCAGTTGTATAAGACGTTGGTGAGACTGCATTGAGAGCCTTGTGTTCAATTCTGGGCACCATGTTACAGGAAAGATGTTGTCAAGCTACAGAGCAGATTTACGAGGATGTTGCCAGGACTAGGGCTGAGCAATAGGGGGAGGTTGAGCAGGCTTAGATTTTATTCCTTGGGGCGCAGGAGGATAAGGGGTGATCTTATAGAGATGTATAAAATCATGAGTGAATAGATCGGGAAGATGCACAGTCTCTTGCCCAGTGTAGGTGAATCGAGGACCAAAGATCATAAGTTTAAGGTGAAGGGGAAAAGATTTAATAAGATCTGAGGGATAACTTTTTCACACCCAGGGCGGTGGGTGTATGGAACAAGCTGCCAGAGGAGGTAGTTGAGGTTGAGTCTATCCCAACAATTAAGAAACAGTTAGACATGTACATGGATAGGACAGATTTGGGTGAGATAAGGACTAAATGTGGGCAGATGGGACTAATGTAGCTGGGACATGTTGGCCAGTGCGGGCAAGTTGGCTGTATGACTCTAAGCAAAAGAGAAGTGGCTAATGCAAGGCTCATCGCAGAGAATCTTGAATCCCTCATCATAATGTCGCCTTGTGGTTGACATTCAGTTGGTGGAAGTAGACGCTGACTGGCATACTAACTCCTATTAAAATATTACTTTAAGTGCAGTGAACTACAAAAACTATCATGATGAATGACAAAACAAAGTGTTGCCTGAGCAATCTCCTTATCAGTTAAAAGCATCATGATCTCAGCTTGATAATGTATAGTATCTTTGTATTGTTGACCCTGCTTTTTCTGGTCTAAAAAATGCTGTTTCCATTAGTTAATATCCATAGACTAGAGCGAGCCAAGTTACATTAATCACCAGCTTCTGGGCATATTGCCACCAAAAAGGGTTTTGATTTAACAGTTCGGTTCTGTCCTTAAACTATAAATATTTTAGTCCAAGAGAAGAATAAATGTCAAATTGCGCATTCAGGTGCAGAAAATAAATAAGATGGCCAGTGGAATATTGCAAGGATATCTAGGCTCCAATAGTTTAATTTCAACAGGAGATTCATTGAGCAGGGTTGTCATCCTGGAATGCCTACGGTTCTGAGGTAATTCGATCAGCGTTGAGAGGAACCATTGCAGATGGAGAAGAAACATTTTCAGTGATAGCAGAGTCTAGCAAAGGGTGACATGGGCTAATGTAGAATCGGGCCTTTCCAATGGGACCCTTAAGGGCCTGTCGCACTTGGACGTCATTTGTGTGTCACGCAGGTGGCGTGCGAGGATTTTGAGAATCCCCAAATCCTGGGGCGCCGCGCGCTCACCGCGCATCACTGCCTACGTCACCACGTCTCACCACGCACCATGTGCGCGTAATGCACGCTATGCGCTCGTCGTGCTTCGTGACGCGTAAACGATGTCGCGTAAATGACGCGCAAATAACGCCCAAGCGGGACAGGCCTTTAAGAGGAAGATGATTGAACTTTATTGCCTTCCCTCACAGTGGGAAACGTTGATTCCGCTGTGTGTGGATGTTCATGGTAGATTCTATCGTGTATTCTGTTTTTTTTATTCGTACGGCTGTAAGTCAACTGAAATCTCACTGTACCAATTGGTGCACGTGACAATAAATGTAACTTGAACTTGAACTTGGGAAACGGTTGAAGAAGTGGTGAAAGTTAAATTAGAAATTTTCTTCCAAAATTGCAAATGTTAATCTATCGCCGCTCCACCCTGACTCTACCGCAGTCACGATGGCGCAGCAGTAGATTTGCTGCCTTACAGCGAATGCAGCGCCGGAGACCCGGGTATGATCCCGATTACGGATGCTGTCTGTACGGAGTTTGTACGTTCTCCCCATGACCTGCGTGGGTTTTCTCCGAGATCTTCGGTTTCATCCCACATTCCAAAGACGTACATGTTTGTAGGTTAATTGGCTTGGTAAATGTAAAAATTGTCCCAAGCGAGTGTAGGACAGTGTTAATGTGCGGGGATCGCAGGTCGGCGCGGACCCGGTGGGCCGAAGGGCCTGTTTCTGTGCTGTATCTTTAAACTAAACTAAACTTAAAAATTAAACATACTTTTCAAAAACAAAGAATATTAAAGATTAGGGCGAAAGGTTGAATATCTAGGAATGGACCACAGCTCAGATATGATTTCAATGAAAGATGCAAAACACTGAGAGGAGGTGATCCTCTCTCGTTCCTATCCGGTTTAGAAAATGTAAAGAAGGAAGTTAATTCCTAATTTTAAGGAAAATATCAAGGTTATGGCATGGTTTTCCAACTACAACTTCTAATTTAACGTTGTATGGTTCTCATAGAAACACAGGAATAGTCCATACAGCCCATTAGGGCAATTTCCATATTTCCAATTTCGCTTTCATTCAAGTCCCATCCACCTTTCTTCTTCATTCTCCTCAACTTATTACTCCAGCCTTTACCTAACTACTCCTTAAATTCATTTGTGCTCTTTGCCTCAGCTTCAACCAGCAGGTAGAGACTTTACATTATAACAAATATCAGAAAAATAAAGTTTCATGGATTTTCGATTGCTTTCACTGAGGCCGCATTTATGGCCACTGGTTGTAGTCTCTCTGGCAAGTGGATACACTTTCTCTATGTCTAATCTCTGAATCCCCACCAGAATAAAGACCTCTATGGAGCTATGTCCCTCTGGCACCCATTCTACAATCTTCCTGATGCTTGAACTCGTGCAATGCTGCTGTTGTTCTTTTACTCCTAGTCCACAACAGACCTGTTTGTGCTGACAAACAGCAGTGCGAGCTTCTTCCTGTGTGCACGAGGACATTCTGTATTTAGCTACCTCAAGGGTCTCATGCCAAGACCCTCAGACACCTTGAGATGGAGCTCTCATTTATTTCATTTTTTACGGCCTGACTCTGCCTCCTCTTCCGTTGCTTGGGACACATTATGGATGTAGCTGCAATGCTACAACTGTTAGGGAAATTTGTGTAGGAAGGAACTGCAGATGCTGGCTTGCACCGAAGATAGTTACTCCACCACAAAATGCTGGAGTAACTCAGAGGGACAAGCAGCATCTCTGCAGAGAAGGAACAGGTGACGTTTCGGGTCGAGACTCTTCTTCAGACTGATTTATAAAGAATATTCAGTTCTTTCATAATATTTCATAATATTCAGTTATTCAGGCTGAAGAAGGGTCTCGACCCGAAATGTCACCCGTTCCTTCTCTTCAGAGATACCGCCAGTCCCGCTGAGTTACTACAGCATTTTGTGTCTATCTTCGGGCATCTCAGATGTCCTGGTATGGAACACCTCATCTTGGGCGCAGATGCGGAGAATGTATTTTGATGGCCCACAGAGCCGGCCTCGTGAAATAGTCCTTGTTAGCATCGCTGGGCAGGGCACAGGCAGGGCAGATAACAGACAGAGACATTGACTAGGAAGGGAAGCCTTTGAAGTCAGAGTTCGAAGCAGTTCCGTATGCCTGACGTCTTTGCTTTACCTAGCTTTATTCATGGAGATATCTCCACTTCTGCAAGATCTTTTTGATGGCCCACAGAAGTTAAGTATGTCTACGTCACCAAACATGTCACCCATAAATAATTGCAAGATTATGCCAGCCAAAAGCAAGCGTGTAGAGAAAGATCAAACAGCAAAACGGAGGAGTAAAAGCAGACGCAATGAAAGTAATTCTGCAGCTTTAGAACGTTTCATTACGAAACATGACGTTATTTCATAAAAGACAGGAGTTGAGACAGCTCGATGCCCAAAAGATTTGAAAAATGTCTCAGATTTGCGCATAATGTAACTAATGATCGTCTGCAGAAATGTATTCATGCAGGAATCTCTGGTCACGATTTGTTTACAAAGATCAGTGGGGTTTTTTGGAGACTATTTTGTGGATCATTAATGCGGTTTTCAAAACCTTTCTAATGACAGTTTGAAGGAAAAGTCAGTGCAAGGCTTGTATTCACGAGTTCAGAAGGATGAAGGGGATCTTATAGAAACATATACAATTATAAAAGTACTGGAGAAGCTAGATGCAGGAAAAATGTTGCCAATGTTGGGCGAGTCTAGAACCAGAGGCCACAGACTTAGAATAAAGGGGAGGCCATTTAAGACTGAGGTGAGAAAAAACTTTTTCACCCAGAGAGTTGTGAATTTGTGGAATTCGTGAATTTGTGGAACAGAGGGCAGTGGAGGCCAACTCACTGGATGGATTTAAGATAGAGTTAGATAGAGCTCTAAGGGTTAGTGGAGTCAAGGGATAAGGGGAGAAGGCAGGCACGGGTTATTGATTTGGGACGATCAGCCATGAACACAATGAATGGTGGTGCTGGCTCGAAGGGCCGAATGGCCTCCTCCTACACCTATTTTCTATATTTCTATGTTTCTATGAACATGCGGGAGAAGGGAAGGACTTGTATTAGTTATTTCACAGTTTCAGCATCGGCACCACAGGGCAAGTAACAGTACGTGCTTCATAGATGTTGCAGAAACTTTAAAATTACACATGTCGAAGAATATAGCATTAAATGATTGCTTATACAAACTATACAAATGTATAAGGGCAAGATATGTAAACACAAAAGGGCATTGGTTTGTTAGAAAGGCAGAATGTTCATCTTTTTCCATGTGCACTCTTCAATCAGTTGCTGCAGACTGAGTTCTCCAGTCTTTATTGCACTATTCCTAACTGTCACTGTATGTCATGTTGTCATTTGTGGGCGGAGAACCAAGGCAAGTTCCTTGTATGTGAATAGTTGGCCAATTAACATTCATTCATTCATCCATTCAATCATTCATTCATCATTCATTCATTCACTATTATAAAGCAGGCAGAGCACATGTCTGCTCTGGTCAATAGGATCGCAGATGTCTACACATGAGGATATTCAGTGTTCAAGAAGGAACTGCAGATGCTGGAAGATCGAAGGTACACAAAAATGCTGGAGAAACTCAGCGGGTGCAGCAGCATCTATGGAGCGAAGGAAATAGGTGACGTTTTGTGCCGAAACCCTTCTGCTGTGCATATAATCCATGAGACTGCACAGAAGAAAGAGCAATTGAGGTTTTATTCTTGAGGTGGATTGTTGATGAGTTTATCTAACCAAGGATAATAATAATAATAATAAATTTTATTTTTGGGCGCCTTTCACAAATCTCAAGGACACCTTACAGAGATTAACAAGAATAATAAAACATAAAATCGGAATAAAATAAATAACAAAGACATCACCAAAACACAAATTAAAAACAGAATTAAATCCAAAGACAAAATAAAAATCAAAAACACAATGTGAAGAGAGAGCAGCGGCAGCTAAAGCGCGCCAGCGTCCACTCTCCCTTCCGACAGCCATCTTGGACACAGACTAACATGTATTACTTACAGTTTCTGTGCGGTTCCCGGTGGTTTTTGTCAGTCTCCCTACCTGCTTCCACTCACTACCTGCAACCTCTAGCAACCACCTGCAACCTCCGGGAACCGCACAGAAACCTTGGGTGGGGCGCAAAGTCGCCAGAGGTTTCCGTTCAGGTTTCCCCACGTGGGGCAGGGGGATAAAACAGCACAACAACCTTTAGGCCTTCATTGACACAGCATCCATGCTCCTGATAGATATTCATTGACGTACCCCAATGTTCTGGGATGGGTGTTCCTTGAGGCACACTACAAGGTTCTTGATATTGGAAATTAAATAAAGGATTCAATAGCATGTAGGTTTACCTATATTGCGTTTGTATATTAATGTTTTGAGAACGTATTGTTATTGATGATAAGAAATTAGAAAGTGCGCACAATTTCAAGGGTCAGAATCTGTGTAAACAGTTGACCTCTCTGAGTGGAATGTCAGAGTGCTACAGTAACTGTGACTGTGCTGGTCTCATTGTGCACTGTGGCTGGAAAATTAATGTAAGTTCTCAGAGTCCAGTTGAACGATGATGACAGTTGGAAACTCTTGAATATTTGCACACCCAATATTTTCTCTTGTTTTATTATTATCTGTCTTTTTCACACCTTACCCTGCCACATCTCTGTGTCTCCCGCTTCCCTGACTCTCAGTCTGAAGAAGGGTCTCGACCCGAAACATCACCCATTCCTTCTCTCCAGAGATGCTGCCTGTCCGGCTGAGTTGCTCCAGCTTTTTGTGTCTATCTTCGAATTAAACCAGCATCTGCAGTTTCTCCTACACATTTTGTCTGCAGTTCCACCCTACACATTATTTTCCTATTGCATTGCCTGACCAACTGCTGTAATAAATCATCAGGATCTCCCCCCTTGAATAAAGAGGCAATTGCAGATGGCCACGTCAGACACATTGATATCAAACCTTTTGATGGACTCCCTTAAGAATAGCACTTTATCCTTTAATCCATCACAGGCAACATATTATCTAAATATTATTATCTAAATGGTGGCCGACTAGGAAAAGGGGAGATGCAGCGAGACCTGGGTGTCATGGTACACCAGTCATTGAAAGTAGGCATGCAGGTGCAGCAGGCAGTGAAGAAAGAGAATGGTATGTTAGCTTTCATAGCAAAAGGATTTGAGTATAGGAGCAGGGAGGTTCTACTGCAGTTGTACAGGGTCTTGGTGAGACCACACCTGGAGTATTGCGTACAGTTTTGGTCTCCAAATCTGAGGAAGGACATTATTGCCATAGAGGCAGTACAGAGAAGGTTCACCAGACTGATTCCTGGGATGTCAGGACTGGCTTATGAAGAAAGACTGGATAGACTTGGTTTATACTCTCTAGAATTTAGGAGATTGAGAGGGGATCTTATAGAAACTTACAAAATTCTTAAGGGGTTGGACAGGCTAGATGCAGGAAGATTGCTCCCGATGTTGGGGAAGTCCAGGACAAGGGGTCACAGCTTGAGGATAAGGGGGAAATCCTTTAAAACCGAGATGAGAAGAACTTTTTTCGCACAGAGAGTGGTGAATCTCTGGAACTCTCTGCCACAGAGGGTAGTCGAGGCCAGTTCATTGGCTATATTTAAGAGGGAGTTAGATGTGGACCTTGTGGCTAAGGGGATCAGAGGTTATGGAGAGAAGGCAGGTACGGGAAATTGAGTTGGATGATCAGCCATGATCATATTGAATGGCGGTGCAGGCTCGAAGGGCCGAATGGCCTACTCCTGCAGCTAATTTCTATGTTTCTATGTATTTTGAATTCTACATTGATAAGAACAAGGGAGAAAAACGGAGTCAACAGATGCCCCTGAAATATCTCCCTTCTTTCCTGAATGATGGCTTTCTCCTCACCAGAGTTGACAGAAACTTTGACAGCGTCTCAACCATTTGCAGCACTGCTACTCCCGTCCCTTCTCTTTCCGGACAAAATAAGGATTGAGTGGCCCCACCCCCGGTGAGCTGTCTTCTCCTTATTTTTTGTCGCTGGGTTCGTTCCCAACTGTGGGAGCTGTCTCTGCGGAGTTTGTACGTTCTCCCCATGACCGCTTGGATTTTCTCTGAGATCTTCGGTTTCCTCCTACACTCCAAAGCCGTACAGGTTTGTAGGTTGATTGGCTTGGTATAAATGTAAATTGTCCCTAGTGTGTGTAGGATAGTGTTAGTGTGCGGGGATTGCTGGTTGGTGCGGACTCGATGGGCCGAAAGACCTGTTTCCGTGCTGTATCTCTAAACTAAACTAAACTAAACTAAAGACACATCTTCCCCTCCATTTTTCATCATTATGAAGGGACTGTTCTGTTCACAACCCCCTGCCTGATCTACCATCTCCATTAATCTCTCCCAGGCAGATCCAACACCTGTCTAGTGCCTCTTCTATTCCTGCCTTCCAGGGATCCAGAGAATTCCTTTCCAATCATGTACATTGCTTTCGGTATCCATCATATGGTCTCCTCAACACGGAAGAAGCCAAACATTGATTGACGACTTTGCAGAACATATACATTCAGACTGTTGGGTGTCCTGAGCTTTCTGTTCCTGCCACTTGAGGAGCAGCCCCTTATTTTCCATCTGGGACATTGGAAATTTCACTTTCCCTGTTTATATCAGCACTGGTCAGTTCTGCTGCAGTTGACTGGTCTGTAAAATTAATTCAGTTTGTTATCATAGTCACTATCAGCCACAGCCTGACCAAGCAGATAGATCCTACCTTCCTACATTTTGCACCTTTTCAAGACTTTTTGCTGGTGTTTTCATTCCATAACTGTCCCCGTTTCTTAGCTTCAGCTCCAATTTCTCTCCAAGACGTCTATCCTTCCACAATCTTTTATGGAACGTAATATTAAATAGTTTTCTCTCTTTCCCAATTCTGGTGAAGAGTCTTGACCTGAAATGTTCAGCAACCAGCCAAATGTTTCCAGTATTTTCTGATTTTGTTTCAGATTTCCAGCATTGGAAATTTTGTTTGATTTTTTAAAGAATGTACAATGCCTTTAATGAAAGGATATCAGTGAGCAATGATGGAGGTAAGACGTCTGAAGAAGGGTCTCGACCCAAAAATATCCAGAGATGCGGGCTGTCCCACTGAGTTACTCCAGCATTTTGTATCTATTTGGTGGTAAGATCACTCTATGAGAGCTGCATGGATGTAGTGGTCTGAATCCTTTCCTTCTGTGTTGTAATTCGATAATTCTGTGATTTTATTTATCATAGTCACCAATATGGGCATCAACATTTTATACCAGATTTATTGAACAATTGAATTGAAGTTATCCCGTTGCCTTGAATCTATCACAGAACTTGATTTACTGCCACTGCTAGTCAGACAGGCAGAGCAGTGACATTTACTCGAGGCCAAAGCAAGAAAATAACCAAACACTCAGAAGCACAGATCCTCCCTTCCCACATGTCAATCCTGTCCATGATCAATATTCGACCACTGCGCCCCTCACCATCTCAATGCCCCCTCTATTCATCTCAGGATCAACCCACGGTGCATAATCACTCCAACCTCCCCCACCCACCCCGTCCCATGATTTGCAAACCCTAATTCATAGTTTAGTTTAGAGATACAGTCCACACTGACCAATGATCCCTGCACATTAACACCCACTATTGACAATTTACACTTGGACTGAGACAATTAACCACCAAACCTGTACATCTTTGGAATGTGAGAGGAAACCAAAGATTTTGGAGAAAACCCACGCCAGTCGCAGGGAGAACGTACAAATTCCGTACAGACAGCACCCATAGTCGGGATTGAACCCGGGTCTCTGGCGCTGCGAGCGCGGTAAGGCAGCAACTTTATCTCCGTGCCAACGTGCCGCCCTTAATTATATTAAGCTATTAAGCATTTATTGGCAATGCACACCTCCAGATTCGGGGACAGTTTCTTCCCAGCTGTTATCAGGCAACTGAATCATCCTACCACAACCAGAGAGCAGTGCTGAACTACTATCTACCTCATTGGTGGCCCTCGGACTATACTTGTTCACACTTTAAGGTAGGCACAAATGCTGGAGAAACTCAGTGGGTGAGGCAGCATCTATGGAGCAAAGGAAATAGGCAAAGTTTCGGGTTGAGACCCTTCTTCAGACTGATGTGAGTGTGGGGGAGGGGGGGCTGGAAGAAGAAAGGAAGAGGTGAAGCCAGTGGGCTGAGGGGGAGCTGATAAGGGGAGGAGAAAGTAGGGACCACTTGAAATTAGAGAAGTCAGTGTTCATACCGCTGGGGTGCAGACTGCCCAAGCGAAATATGAGGTGCTACTCCCCCATTTTACGGTAGTCCTCACTCTCGCCATGGAGGAGGCCCAGGACCGAAAGGTCGGATTAGGAATGGGTGGGGGCATTGAGACTTTGCTGGCTTTACCCTTGCACTATCAATCAATCAATCAATCAATCAATCAATCAATCAATCAACCAACCTTTATTGTCATCTTGCAAGCAACAGTTGTACAGTGCAAAATGAAAAGACGTTTCCCAGGGAAACAGGGGCAGCTGATTTGAGTGGCCAGTGCCAGCTGCAGAATCAAGTGACTGTGAGTACAGAGTGACTGTTTAACAGCCTGTGGTAGGAAGCTGTTTAGCAGTCTTGTAGTCTGGGCTATGATGCTTCGATATCTCTTGCCTGGTGGCAGGAGATCCAAGTGTGTGTGGAGGGCGTGCAGTTTGTCCTTAGCAATTCTCTGTGCTTTTTTCAGACAGCGGCTCTGGAACAGTTCTTGTACCGAGGGTAGGGAGACGCCAATGATCCTCTCTGCTCCCCTCACTACCCTCTGCAGAGCCTTCCTGTCCGAGCAGTTGCAGGTGCAGTACCACGTATTTATGCAGTACGTGAGTACAGACTCCACCGTACCCCTGTAGAAAGTCCTGAGGATGTTGGTGGGGAGTGAGGCCTGTTTTAGTTTCCTCACGAAGTGCAGTCGCTGATGAGCCTGTTTGACGGTCCCAGTGGTGTTCCTGGACCAGGTGAGGCTGTCTGTAATTTGCACACCGAGGAACTTTATGCTAAATGTTATTTGCTCATCATGTATCTATACACTTTAAATGGATCGATTGTAATCATGTATTGTCTTTCCTCGAACTTGAGAGCATTGCACAAAAGCTTTTCACTGTACCTCGGTACACGTGACAATAAACTAAACTAAAGTTAAATGTTAAATGTTCAAGGCTGATATTTCTTCCCCCCTCCTTCCTCCCATGATAATATAATGTTTCAAATGCTCTTTCACATCTTTTCCACCTTGTCAACAAGATTCAAGAGAGTCTATTGTCATGTGTCCCAGATAGGACAATGAAATTCTTGCTTTGCTTCATTGGGTTGGAAGTAGGAAAAATGCTTTCCCAAGAGAAAATTGAAGTGAATTGTAGTTAAATTCAATGATGCATGGGAAACCATGACCAAAAACCTCTTTGCATTGCTCTGATGCCACCCACCCAATGCTATGTTATTTTGTTAGACACAAAATGTTGGAGTAACTCAGCGGGACAGGCAGCATCACTTGAGAGAAGGAATGGGCGATGTTTTGGGTTGAGACGCCTCTTCAGACTGACGTCAGGGGAGTGGGCGGGACAAAGATAGAATGGAGTCGGAGACAGTAAGACTGGGAAGGGGAAGGGGATGGAGAGAGAGGGAAAGCAAGGGTTGCTTGAAGTTAGAGAAGTCAATGTTCATACCGCTGGGGTGTAAACTATCCAAGCGAAATATGAGGTGCTATTCCTCCAATTTGCACTGGGCCTCACTCTGACAATGGAGGAGGCTCAGGACAGAAAGGTCAGATTAGGAATGGGAGGGGACATTGAAGTGCTGGGCCACCGGGAGATCAGGTAGGTTAAGATGGACTGAGCGGAGGTGTTCATCGGAGCGATTGCCGAGTCTGCGCTTGGTCTCGCCGATGCACAGAAGTTGACAGCTGGAACAGCGGATACAGTAGATAAGGTTGGAGGAGGAGCAAGTGAACCTCTGCCTCACCTGGAAAGACTGTCGGGGTCCTTGGATGGAGTCGAGGGGGGAGGTAAAGGGACAGGTGTTACATCTCCACCGGTTGCAGGGGAAAGTGCCTGGGGATGGGGTGGTTTGGGTGGGAAGGGACGAGTTGACCAGGGAGTTACGGAGGGAACAGTCTCTGCGGAAAGCAGAAAGGGGTGGTGATGGGAAGATGTGGCCAGTAGCGGGATCCCGTTGGATTTGGTAAATGAGGGCCATTTCATTTACCTTGTCTATTAATGGAAATATCGGCACTATTTGTGGGGGATTTCTCTTGTAACCTGAGCGATGGTTGATTAGCTTAGCCCAACATCTTGAACTTTAGAATTGTCAACAACTTAACACGCACGCTTTCCTTCATTACTAACATCAATTGCTTGTCAGGTCTAAAAGAGGTACTTAAAGTAATTTTTAAAAACTCACCTCAGTTTTAGACAAAGCAGCTTCCTACGCAAACCAGTAATGATTTGCTGTGAGTGGAATTTTAATAAAACAATTTATCTTCATAGCACTGTAATGAATTTTCTTTGGTGCTAATTCCATGTGGAAAATTTACTAATGAAAGCAGAACCGAGAATATTATATGATTAAAGTAATGTCTTATTATGAAAGTTCGCTGTTAATTGGAAAGTTTGTTTCTGTTTCTACATTGGGGTCATGAAAGGGCCCATTAGAAGCAATTATCCTGACAATAAAATACTTCACAAGCATTCATTCATCTGAACCACCTCAATTGTAACGACATTTCCTCAGCTTATTTTTGTATTTACTTCTGTTAGATATAGATATGCCATTTATTGTCACTATACATGTACAGTGAAACTGAAAGCTGCTCGTACTCAGTGCATACATACAATTTAGCACAAAAAAAAAGAAACAGAAAAAAAAAAAAACAGAAGGGAGATGGGGGGGGGGGGGGAAATAGGTGCACAAATTCTGCGGCGCTACATACATATATACATATATACAGATGGAAGTCCGTGTTGGGCGGTGTAGTCAGTGCATGTGTGAATTTGAATTTATAGTAGTTATAATTCTCGGAAAGCAACTATTCCTTTCATGACCCCAATGTTGCCCTTTGATCTCCATTTTGTCTTGCACCTTATACCTTATTTCCATGTTCCACTCTCCTGTCTTCCATCATTATACAGACTTGCCTTTCAATATCCTCCTTCCCCCCAATCAGTATCTTTAAACTTGTTTTGCTTCATCATAGACTTGAAACATTTACTGTGCATCTCCTTCCAAAGATGCTGCCAGTCTCGCTGAGATATGTTCTGTTTTTATTTCAAATCCCTTTTGTCTGATGTACTTTACTTTTCACTTCATTCATCTGCTCTTTCCAGAATACGTCAATTTTGACCAAGTACCTACTAAAAAATATCTTTTGATTTTCTTTTGATTTTCTAAATATCCTGCTTCGACAATCTGTTATGTAACAATATTCAAATTGTGACTCCCTCCTTTAACTAAAATAACTATAGTGTTACATTTATTTACATAGAGTATGATTATGTGAAGTTCTGGTCATCACACCGGAAGAAGGATGTGAAAGTTTAGACAATAGACAATAGGTGCAGGAGTAGGCCATTCGGCCCCTCGAGCCAGCACCGCCATTCAATGTGATCATGGCTGATCATCCCCAATCAGTACCCCGTTCCTGCCTTCTCCCCATATCCCCTGACTCCGCTTTCTTTAAGAACCCTATCTAGCTCTCTCTTGAAAGTATCCAGAGAACTGGCCTCCACCGCCCTCTGAGGCAGAGAATTACACAGACTCACAACTCTGTGGGTGAGAAAGTGTTTCCTTCGGTGTCAACCAGCATCTGCAGTTTCTTCTTACACTACGTCACATATGATGGGAATGTGAGGGAATATGCTCTATCTGCCTGGATAAGTGAAGCTCGAACAATGATGGAAAACTCACATTGTCAAAGCCAATGATTCAGACAGCACAGGGGCGCAGTGGTAGAGTTGCTGCCTTACAGTGCCAGAGATCCGGGTCTATCATCTGTCTATCTTTGATCCAATATGCTAATCTGTTTTGCATTATTAATTCACACGCAGATCAAATAAAGGGAATGAAGCTAAGTAATGCAAAGATATGTTTATTGTGGGTGAACTGCAGCATTTCTGTCATTCCTTTCGTCTGAGCTGACCAGCATGATAATCACCCAAGTGTACTCTCTTCATCTAATCTCTGCTTCGTGCCATTTACTGAAGATGGTGTTGGGCAAGGTATTACGTAATCATATCAATTTATGATGCAAAAAGTGGCAATGATTGCTATTGAGTCCAGGCCAGTTGACACCAAATGTATTCACAATGAATCCATTCATAGATCGGTTCCTAGTCTTGTCATGAAGTGTGTATCCAGGTACTTTGTGAAATGCGTTTGGTTTTCAAATCCATTTATACAATGGATTGTTAGGAAAAGCAAATAAAGATGTGCTAAGATGCAAAGTTGGTTACAACAGGATAGTGCTCAGTAATGGTAGGACTGTCAATGTTAATCATTTCAGGTCTCGGGAGTTGCTGCTATTTCACTTTCAAGTAAAGCCAATATTCCACAGTCACTCCAAACAGTCTGAAGGTGGGTCTCGACCCGAAACATCACCTATTGGCCTCAACTACCCCCTGTGGCAGAGAGTTCCTTTTCTCCAGAAATGCTGCCAGACCCGCTGAGTTACTCCAGCTTTTTGCATCTATCTTCAGTCCAAACTACGCTCTCATTTTGTGTTCAGTTACATTCCTCAGAAGAATAGTATTGCTGTTCCCAGTTTTTCTTTTGCATAGCAACAATGGCATTGCCCTCGAGACTTTCTTTTGCCATTTTATGTTAGTCATTCCTCACCAGCACCTACTTCAATAGCATGAAGATAACTGAGTAACAGCATGACTATGATATCACTGCATGTTGCAATGTACTCATCACAATATGTTCTGGACCTCTGAAGCAGATACTTTAATGTAATTTTCTTCCATAAGATATCCTGAGGCATTTACCCCATCAGTCATTTGTACTTATTGTCCACAGTAATTCTCCCTCGAAAGCCACTGGTAATTGATGGATTGGAAGATTATTTAACATTCTGTATGTGGAAGTGGACTAACCTTTCATTCTCATTGCTGGAGACTGGCATGGAGTAGGAAGGAACTTGATGCTGGTTTACATCAATCTATTCTATCTCAGTGAAGATAGACACAAAAAGCTGGAGTAACTCAGCAGGACAGGCAGCATCTCTGGAGAGAAGGAATGGATGACATTTTGGGTCGAGAACCTTCTTCAGAATCTTGTTCCTTCTCTCCAGAGATGCTGTGTGACCCACTGCGTTACTCCAGCATTTTGTGTCTATCTTCGCTGAGATAGAGTAGATTAATGTTAGGGTGGTAAGTGAATGCTCTATGCACTGGCCCATAGAAACATAGAAACATAGGAAATAGGTACAGGAGGAGGCCATTCGGCCCTTCGAGCCAGCACCGCCTTACATTGCGATCATGGCTGATCGTTCCAAATCAATAACCCGTGCCTGCCTTCTTCCCATATCCCTTGATTCCACTAGCCCCTAGAGCTCTATCTTACTCTCTCTTAAATCCATCCAGTGATTTGGCCTCCACTGCCCTCTGTGGCAGGGAATTCCACAAATTCACAACTCTCTGAGTGAAAAAGTTTTTTCTCACCTTAGTCTTAAATGTCCTCCCCTTTATTCTAAGACGGTGGCCCCTGGTTCTGGTCCATATGAAGTGAAGCTTGTGAGAAGTTAGGCACACACTGAGCTAAACGTCCACAGTGGTTTGCTGGAATGTGCTTTCCAATGCGTTTTCTCTACAATGCTGCCATGTAAATTCTTGGGTGTGAGGGAGATGAAAGGGAGTGGTGATGGTGGGCATTGCTTACAATGTTCACCAGAGCCAAGCAAGAGCACTCAGATCCAATGGATCGCATTGGTCTTCGCATTCTTCTCAAGAAAGCACACCAACGCTTACTTCCTCCGAAGGCCTAGGAGGTTTGGCAAGTTCCCTACAATTCTCACCATCTTCTACAGCTGCACCATGGACAGCATTTTATCAGGATGCATCACAGCTTGATTTGGGAACTGCTCCATCCGAGACCGCAAGATATTGCAGTGAATTGTGGACGCAGCCCAGAACATCACACAGACCAACCTCCCTTCCATTGACTGCGTTTACACCTCACGCTGCCTCGGCAAAGCCAGCAGCATAGTCAAGGATTAGTTGCATCCCGGCCACTCTCTCCTCTCCCCTCTCCCCTCTCCCCTCTCCCATCGGGCAAAAGGTATTGAAGTGTGCAAATGCACACCTCCAGATTCAGGGACAGTTTCTTCCCTTATCCACATGTCTATACACTGAAAATGTCTCGATTGTAATCGTGTATTGTCTTTCCGCTGACTGGATATCCTCGCTACACGTGACAATAAACTGTGTTAACTTCCACCCAGTTTGGGACCAGGGTCCTCAAAGGTTCATTTGTCACTCAAGTTTAAGTAAGTTCAAGTGAGTTTATTGTCATGTGTTCCTGTATAGGACAATGAAATTCTTTCTCTGCTTAAGCACACAGAAAGTAGTAGGCATTTACTACAAAACAGATCAATGTGTCCATATACCATGAGATAAATATATACACACGTGAATAAATAAACTGATAAAGTGCAAATAACAGAAAGTGGTTATTAATAATCAGAGTTTTGTCCGAGCCAGGTTTAATAGCCTGATGGCTGTGGGGAAGTAGCTATTCCTGAACCTGGTTGTTGCAGTCTTCAGGCTCCTGTACCTTCCACCTGAAGGTAGCAGGGAGATGAGTGTGTGGCCAGGATGGTGTGGGTCTTTGATGATACTGCCAGCCTTTTTGATGCAGCGACTGCGATAAATCCCCTCGATGGAAGGAAGGTCAGAGCCGATGATGGACTGGGCAGTGTTTACTACTTTTTGTAGTCTTTTCCTCTCCAGGGCGCTCAAATTGCCGAACCAAGCCACGATGCAACCGGTCAGTATGCTCTCTACTGTGCACCTGTAGAAGTTAGAGAGAGTCTTCCTTGACAAACAGACTCTCCGTAATCTTCTCAGGAAGTAGAGGCGCTGATGAGCTTTCTTGATAATTGCGTTAGTGTTCTCGGAGCAGAAAAGATCTTCAGAGATGTGCACGCCCAGGAATTTGAAGTTCTTGACCCTTTCAACAATTGACCCGTTGATATAAATGGGGCTGTGAGTCCCCCTCCTACTCCTTCCAAAGTCCACAATCAGTTCCTTGGTTTTGCTGGTGTTGAGGGTCAGGTTATTGCGCTGGCACCATATGGACAGTTGTTCGATCTCCCTTCTATATTCTGACTCATCCCCATCAGTGATACGCCCCACAATAGTGGTGTCGTCAGCGAACTTGATGATGGAGTTCGCACTGTGGTTGGCTATGCAGTCATGGGTATAGAGTGAGTACAGCAGGGGGCTGAGCACGCAGCCTTGAGGTGCTCCCGTGCTGATTGTTATCGAGGCTGACACATTTCCACCAATACGAACAGACTGTGGTCTGTGGATGAGGAAGTCGATGATCCAGTTGCAGAGGGATGCGCAGAGACTCAGTTCTGCAAGTTTGGTAACCAGCTTGGAGGGGATGATTGTATTGAATGCCTGCTGATTTCTGCCTTAAGATATGTACAGACATTAGAAAACACTAATCTTTTACAAAAAAAACCTGGCAACGAATGAAAGACATCAGCAGAACTGAGATCTCTAACACTGTCACAAAGTATTAACACCACGGATAATCCTTTTCAATTGATCTCCTTGGTTTAATGATGAACAGGTATTCTTAGCTACGTGTGTAATACAAATGATATTGTTTTATGATGTTTGCTGAGAGACTAAGATTGATTGATAGTAAAATGCTGGAGGAACTCAGCAGATTTGGCAGCATTTGTAGAGGGAATGGACAGATGTATATTTCTGGTTGGGATCTCTCTGCCTGGTGCCTGACCCATTGAATACATCCATCACAAGATTGGGTTCTGCTCAAGATTGCACCATCTGCAGTTTCTTGTACCTCCAAAAGTCATTTATATTCAATAAATTGCACATTATTCTTCACAGCTTTTCGAATGGCACTTGAGATTGTTAAACCAAACTATACAGATGCATAATAGCATACTGTCCTTAGCATTACTTGCCAGAAGTCATTACTTACTTTATTGCAGAGAGGAATAAGCAACTTTAAACATTCTGCCTTGTTCATCTGTGGACATCAGAAATAAATTGCAAACTCTTCCAACTTATCATCATATTTACTCTATCAAATAAAACAGGAATTGACAATGATATGCTGTTTCTTACACGCATCTGCAGAGAGCGAAAAACAGAGGGAAAGTTTTAGTTCAATGCCCTTGCATCAGAGCTGGAAAATGAATCAAAAACAGGCGTGCTTTAAATTGCAGTTTGGGAGGGATGAAGGGAGTTACGGAATGCCTGTGATTTGGGGGGGGGGGGTTGAGGAAACCAAGCATACCCTGGTGATATAGAAGGTAGACAAAATTGCTGGAGAAACTCAGCGGTTGCAGCAGCATCTATGGAGCGAAGGAAATAGGCGACGTTTCGGGCCGAAACCCTTCTTCGGACTAATGATATAGATGCTGGTGGTCATTTAAGAGTGACTGTATCTGAAGTCTGTTGCGTGGATCTTTCATGGTACTTTTCCATAAAACCACTGGAGACCCAATACTTGCCCTTTTTGCCTCTTTTCTCTCCATCCATCCAAGTATCTAAATAGTCTTCCCGGTGAAGCAGCACTCACTTGCCACTTCCGCATCCACTTTAGTGCACTGCATTTAATGCTCACAGTATTATTTCCCCTACACTGGAGTAACGAGTGGAAGATTGACTGCGCGCTTTTGGTGAAATACACTCATGTAATCTGCAAGTGTGACCCTGTGCTTCCAGTTGCCTGTCTCTGTAATTCTCCATCCCACTCCTACTCCCACTCCAATATCTCTGTTCTAATGAAGCAGCAATTCACTTGCATTTTTTCCACATGAGGGTATCGAATTCTGTATTCGCATTATTATTTTTGCTATGCGGTAGATACCAAATGCAGATTCAGTGCAGATTCAGTGAATGCTTAGCAGAACAGCTCCGTTCAAAGCCTGTTATGTTCATTCTCCATTCCACAGTCTGCCTTCTCTGTCTTCAGTCTTGTACACTGTTCCAACAAAGCCTGACATAATCTCAAGGAAGAACACCTCACCTTCTATCCTAGCACATTGCAGCCCTGGGGACATAATAATGAAATCAACAATTTAGATCCCTGTTTGTGTCAGCACTGAGCAATCATCCATATGGAACATTAAGATCTGTTTTGAGTTTTTTAGTTTAGAGATACAGCGTTGAAACAGGCCCTTCGGCCCATCGAGCCCACGCCGACCAGCGATCCCCGCACATTAACGCTATCTTACCTACACACACTAGGGACAGCTTTCACTTTTACAAAGCCAATTAACCTACAGACCTGAACTTCTTTGGAGTGTGGGAGAAAACCGTAGATCTCGGAGAAAACCCACGCGGTCATGGGGAGAACGTACAAACTCCGTACAGACAGCGCCCATGGTCGGTATTGAACCCGGGTCTCCGGCACTGCAAGCGCTATAAGTCAGCAACTCTGCCGCTGCGCCACCGTGACCGCCCTCACCATTTCCCCTCCATGTCTGCTACCTAATCTCCTTTTTCTTTTACTTTCCAGCAACTGCTATGTTCTGCAAGGATGCAATTCCAGCAAACATCGGTATTGCCTATGTCTTTATTCGTCCCTTTCTATTTATACTTCCTACAAACAGAACTGAACCATGACACCTCTAAAATCTGCACCCGTCCTATCATCCAGCTTTTCAAAGGTATGGCTAATCACAGAGTCATGGAGTGATACAGTGTGGAAACAGGCCCTTTGGCCTAACTTGTCCACACCAGCCAACATGTCCCAGCTCCACTAGTCCCACCTGCCTGCATTTGGCCCATATCCCTCCAAACCTGTCCTATCCATGTACCTGTCTAAATGTTTCTTAATCATTGCGATATTCCCTGCTCCCTCAACTACCTCCTCTGGCAGCTCGTTCCACACACCAACCATCCTTTACATGAAAACCTTAGCCCTCGGGTTCCAATTATTAAAGGATTGGACAAGCTAGATGCAGGAAAATTTTCCCAATGTTGGGGGTGTATGTGCAGAACCAGGGGCACAGTTTAAGAGTAAAGGGGAGACCATTTAAAACTGAGATGAGAAAAAACCTTTTTCACCCAGAGAGTTGTGAATTTGTGGAATTCTCTACCACAGAAGGCAGTGGGGGGAAATTCACTGGATGGATTTAAAAGAGAGTTAGATAGAGCTCTAGGGGCTGGCAGAATCAAGGGATATGGGGAGAAGGCAGGCATGAGGATACTGATTGTGGAACATCAGCCATGATCATAATGAATGGCAGTGCTAGCTCAAAGGGCCAAATGGCTTCCTACTGCACCTATTTTTCTATGTTTCTATGAAATCTTTCCCACCTCATCTTAAACCTATGTCCTCTGGTTCTCAATTCCCATACTCTGGACAAGAGACTCTGGGGATCGGCATTGGATCAGAATCCTGAATTTCCTTCCTTAAGGGCCTGTCCCACGAGCATGCGACCTGCATGCGGCAAGCGCGACCTAAAGGTCCGGTCCCACCAGCATGCGGCAGCATGTGGCAAGCACGACCAAACCAGAAGCGGGAGCCGCACGGAGGTCGAGTGAGTGACATGGCGTAGAGGCGGCTGCGTATGCCCGTCGAGGCGGTTGGTACGGCGTAGAGGCGGCTGCGTATGCCCGTCGAGGCGGTGCATACGGCGTCGAGGCGGCTGCGGGCCGGCAGGCCGTTGCCGCGCGGAATATTTAAACACGGTCATTTTTTCGGAGCCCCGCGTGATGTCGGAACCTGCTCCGCACAACTCCATACGGCTCCGGCGATCGAAGTGGGACCGGCCCCGCGAGGCCGTACGGAGTTAGGTCGCATGAGCCATACAGAGCAGGCGCATGCTGGTGGGACCGGCCCTTTAGGTCACGCTTGCCGCATGGAGTCGAATGCTCATGGGACAGGCCCTTCACAGTACAGCGGATTCCATTCATGTGACAAAATGCAGCCATTCGAATAAGCAGCTCAGCGAGGCAGTGAGGCTTGGTCAATAAACACTGGCACAGCTCATGTTTCCCTTGCCTTGTAAATGGCTACAACCTCCACGCTTTAGCAACTCTGGAAGGTATTATATTTCTGAGGTGATCATATTGCCTAATCGCTAAATATCTTCAAGACATGTACTTTGTTGTTTTTGACAGTGAGGATGGTGGCCTGAGACTACATGCAATAGTGATCAGCTGATAGATTGGACAGGCCAATACAGGTGTGTGAGGTGATGGATCAATTGGAGGCCTCATTAGAGTAGGACATTTAATGTGAATGGCAGCAACCTAAGGAGTATTAAGGTACAAAGGGCCTTGATGTATAGATTTCTTCAGTACATATAGATAGTGTACTGAAGAAGGATACTTGCCAGGTCTCAAGAAGGGTCTTGACCCGAAACGTCACCCATTCCTTTTCTCTAGAGATGCTGCCTGACCCGCTGAGTTACTCCAGCACTTTGTGTCTATTTTTGGTGTAAACCAGCATCTGCAGTTCCTCTCCTGCACAACTTTATAAATTGTTGATTAACGATGGTGGGCACTTCTGGTCATCACTCTACAGGAAGGCGATACAAGAGAAGGCAAAAAGCAAACGGCCGGACAGACTCAACAGGTCAGGCAGCATCTGGGGAGGCAAATGGATAGACAATGCTTTGCAGTCGAGACCCTTCTTCAAAAGTTAATTGCATTGTCAAAGACCCAGAGAAGATTCATCAGGAATTTGCCTCGGATGGTATGTTTCAGATACAAGGAGTGGCTGGAAGTGTTGGAGTAGAGAAGGCCGAAGTTGACTTGATAGAGATATGGAGAATTGTGAGTGGTAGAGATAGAATAGATAGTAAGAAACCCTTCCTCATGGCAGGGTGTCTAAAATTAGAGGGTATAGGTTTTGATGAGATTTGAGAGTTTTTTTTACGCAGCGAGGCACTGCAATGTGGAAAGCATTGCCTGTGAAGGCCACGGACTCCAGTGGTCTCCCAACATTTAAGAAGCATCTGGATGATCAATTGAATTTCCGAGATGTAGTGGGTGACAGATCAAGTGCTATCAACATAGAAAGATATAAAATAGGTGCAGGAGTAGGCCATTCAGCCCTTCCGGCCTGCACCGCCATTCAATATGATCATGGCTGATCATCCAACTCGGTATCCTGTACCTGCCTTCTCTCCCTGATCGCTTTAGCCACAATGGCCACATCTAACTCCCTCTTAAATAGAGCCAATGAACTGGCCTCAACTACCTTCTGTGGCAGAGAATTCCAGAGATTCACCACTCTCTGTGTGAAAAAATGTTTTCCTCATCTCGGTCCTAAAAAATTTCCCCCTTATCCTTAAACTGTGACCTCTTGTTCTGGACTTCCCCAACATCGCGAACAAGCTTCCTGCATCTAGCCTGTCCAACCCCTTATGAATGTTGTAAGTTTCTATAAGATCCCCCCTCAATCTTCTAAATTCTAGCGAGTACAAGCCGAGCCTATCCAATCTTTCTTCATATGAAAGTCCTGACATCCCAGGAATCAGTCTGGTGAACCTTCTCTGTACTGCCTCTATGGCAAGAATGTCTTTCCTCATATTAGGAGACCAAAACTGTACACAACACTCCAGGTGTGGTCTCACCAAGACCCTGTACAACTGCAGTAGAACCTCCCTGCTCCTATACTCAAATACTTTTGCTATGAATGCTAACATACTACTTTTAATGACTGGTGTACCATGACACCCAGGTCTCGTTGCATCTCCCCCTTTCCTAATTGGCCACCATTCAGATAATAGTCTACTTTCCTGTTTTTGCCACCAAAGTGGATAACCTCACATTTATCCACATTATACTGCATCTGCCATGCATTTGCCCACTCACTCAGCCTATCCAAGTCACCTTGCAGCCTCCTAGCATCCTCCACACAGCTAACACTGCCCCCCAGCTTTGTGTCATCCGCAAACTTGGAGTTGCATTCAATTCCCTCGTCCAAATCATCTATCCTTCGAGATCTTTATCATTAGCTCATGTTCCCAATCTTCCCTTAATGCTTCTGTTGAGGGTGATTCTCTATTTAATATATTATTATAAAAGTATGATATTAATTTTTGTGAATCAGCCTTAATATTCATTGCTTCTTCTAAAGGATCTAAAAATATAGTTTGAAATCTATGTGTATATTTCTTCATAAAGTCACATACCTGTATATATTTAAAATATTGATTATCCTTCAATTTAAATTTTAATTTTAATTGTTGAAATGATAACAGTTTGCCCACTTCATACATATCCCCTACTTTCCTAATCCCCAGTCTATCCCATTGTTGATATGCGTTGTCGATGAGAGAAGGTTTGAATGCGGGGTTGTTCAATAGTGGGGTTAGTACTGATAAATTATTTAATTTCAAGGATACTTTTATTTGTTTCCAAATTCTTATTATATTGTGAATAATTGGGTTCTTCTTATATATTATACTGTTCAATTTTATCGGTGAGAGCAGGATCGTTCCTATATCGTGCGGATAGCACTCCTCTTTCTCCATTCTTATCCACTCCAACTGCTGAGTGGAGCTATCCAGCCAGTACATTATGTTCTTAATATGCACTGCCCAGTAGTAATACATAAAGTTAGGTAATGATAAACCCCCAACTTCTTTAGATTTGCACAAATGCTTTCGTTGAATTCTATGTGTTCTGTAGTCCCATATAAAATGAGTAATAGTGGAATCTAGTTTTTTGAAAAAATATTTTGGAATATATATTGGGATCGCTTGAAACAAATATATTAATTGTGGTAAGAAAGTCATTTTTATAGCGTTAATTCTACCTATCAATGAGAGCGGAAGCGTTTTCCAAAATTTAATCGTATCATTCAGTTTATTTAATAGTGGTATAAAATTGGCACTAAATAATGATTTGTGTCTTCTCATAATTTGAATACCCAGATACTTGAATTTTTCTGTTGCAATTTTGAAGGGGAATTTTAGTAAGTGTCTCGAATCCTGTGGTTTTAAAGACATAATTTCGCTTTTATTCCAATTTATTCTATATCCTGAAAAAGAGCCGAATTCCTCAATTAGTGTTAATAATGTGGGTATACTCGTTTGTGTATTAGTAATATATAAAAGGATATCATCAGCATATAATTAAATTTTATTCTTTGAGTCCTTGCTGTTATATCCGTGAATATTCGGGTGATTTCTAATCCTTTCGGCCAGCGGTTCTATCATAAGGGCAAATAGCAATGGTGATAAGGCACACCCTTGCCTATTACCCCTTGATAAGTAAAATTTTGGAGATAGCGTATTGTTAGTTAATATTCTTGCCGTAGGTCTATCGTAAAGTAGTTTAATCCATCTAATAAAATTCTCTCCCGTATTAAATTTTTGGAGTACCTTGTATAAATACTGCCATTCTACTTGATCAAATGCCTTCTCTGCATCCAACGTGATAACTGAAATATCTTCATTGTCCTCATTATGAGAGTACATTATATTAAAAAGCCTTCTCAAATTATTAAATGATTGTCTTTTGGGTATAAATCCCGTTTGATCCGTATTTATTAAATTGTTAATATAATTATTTAGCCTTCTAGCTAGAATCTTTGCTAAAATTTTCTGATCCGTATTTAGAAGTGAAATAGCTCTATAAGAACCCGGTTCATCTAAATCTTTATCTTTTTTTGGTATAAGCGTTATTGTTGCTTCTGCTAGGGTTTCTGGTAGTTTATTTTCAGTATAAGCTTGCATGTATAAATTGAATAATCTTGGTACAATTGACCCCTGAAATCTTTTATAAAATTCATTACTAAAACCGTCTGGTCCTGGGGTCTTCCCATTTTTCAGTGAGTTTATTATGTGTTTTATTTCTTCACTAGTAATCCGTGCTCCTAATTGCTCTTGTTCTAAACTATCCAATTTTGGGAGCTTGCAATTATCTAAATAAATTGTAATTTTACTTACATCTGTCTTTATTTTAGATGTATATAAATTATGATAAAATTGGGCAAACCTCTTATTAATATCCTTAGGCAATGTTAGAAACTCACCCTTATCCGATTTAATTTTAGTAATAGTTTTTTCCTTTTCTCGTTGCTTCAGTTGCCTTGCAAGTAGTTTATGTGGCTTATCCCCAAATTCGAAGTGTGCTTGTTTTTCTAATTTGGAATCATCTTATTACTCTAGCTGATAGTATTCTATTGACTTTATATTTCAATAAAGTTATCTTATTATGTTTATTTATGGTTGGGTCAGTTGCATTGTCCAGTTCTAGTAATTTTATTTTCTGTTCTATCCGCTGAAGTTCTCTTTTATTTTCCTTATTTTGAAAACTTTGGTAAGAGATTATGACACCGCGAATATATGCCTTGAAGGTTTCCCATAATAGTGGTGCATAATAGCACTAATCTCATATGTGGGACCTTATCAAAGGCTTTCTGAGAGTCCAGGAACACTACATCCACTGGCTCTCCATTGTCCATTTTCCTAGTGACATCCTCAAAAAATTCCAGAAGATTAGTCAAGCATGATTTCCCTTTTGTAAATCCGTGTTGACTCGGACCGATCCTGTTACTGCTATCCAAATGTGTCGCTATTTCATCTTTTATAATTGACTCCAGCATCTTCCCCACCACCGATGTCAGGCTAACTGGTCTATAATTCTGTTTTCTCTCTCTTAAAAAGTGGGACAACATTAGCTACCCTCCAATCCACAGGAACTGATCCTGAATCTATAGAACATTAGAAAATGATCACCAATGCATCCATGAGTTCTAGAGCCACTTCCTCCATCACCCTAGGTCTGCTGGCCACTAGTACATATGGGACAAGTTCCTTCATTACCTTCCTACACAAGACATGGAAGGTTATGGTCCCAATTGGGATTAGTGTAGATGGGTTAAAGGATTGGAATGGATGTGGTCAGCAAAAGGGCCTATTTCTGTGCTGTACAACTAGAAGACTCAACATCCAACACACTTTGAGAAAGAACATTCAGAATAGTGAAAGATTTGGATAAAGTGGATATGGAGAAGATGTTTCCATTAGTGGGGGAGCCTAGGACTAATGGTCATAGCCTCAATTAAAGGACTTCTTTTAGGAAGGACATGAGGAGAAATGTCTTTCAAACAGAGAGTGGTGAATCTCTGGAATTCTCTGCCACAGAAGGTAGTTGAGGCTAGTTCATTGGCTATATTTATGAGGGAGTTAGATGTGGCCCTTGTGGCTAAGGGAATCAGGGGGTATGGAGAGAAGGCAGGTACGGGATACTGAGTTGGATGATCAGCCATGATCATATTGAATGGCGGTGCAGGCTCGAAGGGCCGAATGGCCTACTCCTGCACCTAATTTCTATGTTTCTATGTTTAGAATCAACTTTTACTGGGTTTGTATTCTGCCTGTACTTTAAATGAATGTGCTTCTCGCCATCTTTAGTTTAGTTTAGTGTAGTTTAGTTTGGAGATACAGCGCCCTTCAGCCCACGGAGTCCGCGCCAGCCAGCGATCCCTGCACACTTACACTATCCTACACACACTAGGGACGATGTTTTAGTTAAACCAAGCCAATTGACCTACAAACCTGTATGGCATTGGAGTGTGGGAGGTAACCAAAGATCTGTGAGAAAACCCACGTGGGTCACGGGACGAAGTTACAAACTCCGTAGAGACAGCACCCGTCGTCAGGATCGAACCCTGATCTCAGGCACTGTGAGGCAGTAGCTCTACCGCTGCGCCACCGTGCTGCCCTGTTTATCCATTCACATTTAAAGACATGTGTGGCTGAACAATAAAGTGCCATTGCACTTCATTCAACAAATTGAAAGACTTGCTATTCGGTCTATATTTTCTCTCCTTTTTCCTTCTGCTGCTAGACTTCCACAGTTCTCTGTGTGTTAAATGATATTTAATCAGCACAAAAACCGTGGTCTTTCACATCCATTTTGTTTTCCCAAGTAATAGAGCTGACAAAGCTCATGGTCTTCCTAAAATGCAATAGTGTCAATGGAGGTTTTATTTGTCTCATATACAACTGCACAGTGACATTTATGTTGCATATATTACACAAGCGGGCGCCAACATTATTGACGCCATTATTCAAAGTCCAAAGTACGTGCTCGATGTACTGGAGCATATCCCGCGGACCGACATCCCCCTCCTCTCCTAGACCAGCCATCTTTGTCATAAGGTCATAAGGAATAGGAGTAGAATTAGATCATTCGGCCCATCAAGTCTACTCCGCCATTCAATCATGGCTGATCTATCTCTCCTTTATAATGGGCCTGTCCCACTTACGCAACTTTTTCGGCAACTGACGCACGTGTCATAGGTCGTAGCAGGTCGCTGAAGATTTTCAACGTGTTGAAAATCCAGCGGCGACCAGAAAGACGCTACGACTCTTTGGGCGACTGAGGAGACGACTCACGACCATACAGACGACACCCTGGCAACAAGCCTGAATGGTCGTGAGTAGTCGTCCAAAATGTCGTACCTTGTTCTGGTCGTCGCTGATGTTCAACATGTTGGAAATTTTCGGTGACCTGCAAAGACCTGTGACAGGTGCCGGCAAGTCGCCGAAATATTTGCATAAGTGGGACATGACCATAACCCCATTCTGCTGCCTTTTCCCCACAACCCCTAACACCCGTACGAATCAAGGATCTATCTATCTCTGCCTTAGAAAGATCCACTGACTTGGCCTCCACAGCCTTCTGTGGCGAAGAATTCCACAGATTCACCACCCTCTGACTAAAGACATTTCTCCTCATCTCCTTCTAAAAAGAATATGTCCCGGGGGCACCTCCTGCAGCCTAACTGAAGGCACTGGAGGCATTACCCTGGTTCACCTTCCGATCGGTCCTTGTTCCTCGTGCCCGACCTCTCCAGCTCACTCCCATCTGCCGAACCTCCGGGCGGGTTCCCGATCCTGCTGACCACAAGGTCCCGCTGACCACAAGGTCCCGCAAGGTTCCATGCAATATATGTCACTGTATAGGAAGGAACTGCAGATGCTGGTTTAAACCAAAGAGAGACACAACAAGCTGGAGTAACTCAGCGGGTCAGATAGTATATGTGGAGAGAAGGAGCAGGTGATGTTTCGGGACCAGACCCTTCTTCACTGTGCTGTCAGGTGCTTTGTTCCTTTCAGCTGTTTGATTTAAAATTACAAAATATTTGTCAACTGTGCATTGAAATTTCTGCCCTGCATTCATTAATGTGTTATTACTGATCTTTCAAACATAAGAAAAGAATCATCATTTAGTTTTTTAAAATTGTACATTCGGATTGAACCCCAGTTTCTCGTTTCCAAACACTGTTGCTTTGGGTGGCACTTGTATTGTTGAGATTGATCGTATGAAGTGGTGTGTGGGTGGGTGGTGCTGACTGTAATAAATCTCATTTTAAAATTCTGGACTAGTTATATATGACATGTAACTAAGTGAATCATTAACTTGATAAGCTTTTTTTGTAGTCCCCAAGTGCTGCAAACTTTCACAGAGTTACATAGAAGTGCACTGAATCTATAGGATAAATGCAGACCATTCAGCCCATCTAGTTCTGTCTGAGCAAGAGACTTCAGCCTTTTTATTTGTCTTATCACAGCCTTTTGGAATTTATTTTTAATTTTATTTTTAGCTTTCTAAGTTATCCTCAGATTTCCCTTCAAACGCACTTGAACTGTTTACTCATCAGTTCATGTGATAGGAGTAGAATTAGCCCATCAAGTCTACGTCTATCTTTCCCACTCAACCCCATTCTCCTGCCTTCTCCCCATGACCACTGACCCCCGTACTAATCAAGAATCTCTCTATTTCTCGTTGCCTTAAAAATATTCACTGACTTGGCCTCCAATTCCAATTCATTATCCTCTGACTAAACAAATTCCTCCTCATCTCCTTCTTAAAGGAACGGTCCATTTATTCTGAGGCTCTGACCTCTGGTCCTAGACTCTCCCATGAGTGGAAACATCCTCTCCACATCCACTCTATCCAGGACTTTCAGAAGCAAGTTGCACAATGGCTGTTATGGTATATTGAAGCTGCGTGGCAGCCATTAGGAGAATGTTTGAAGCAGTACCTTAGAGTCACAGAGAGATACAGAGTGGAAACAGGCCCTTCGTACAACTTGCCCACGCCGGCCAACATGTCCCAGCTACACTAGTCCCACCTGCCAGCATATCCCTCCAAACCTGTCCTATCCATGTACCTGTCTAACTGCTTCTTAGACGTTAGGATAGCCCCTGTCTCAACCACCTCTGGCTGCTTGTTCCACACATCCACCATCCTTTCTTTGAAAAAGTTACCCCCCAGATTCCTATTAAATCTTTTCCCCTTCACCATAAATCTATGTCCTCTGGTCCTCGATTCCCCAACTCTGGGCAAGAGACTCTGTGCATCTACCCGATCTATTCTGCTCATGATCTTATACACCTCTATAAGATCACCCCTCATCCTCCTGTGCTCCAAGGAATAGATTCCCAGCCTACTCAACCTGTGCCAGTAGCTCAGACCCTCTAGTCCTGGCAACATCCTTCTGCAGTTGATATATTGCAAGACATTGTTTCTCGATCTGATTCCACACAAGCACCTTCATTTGCTTTGGTTTATTTCTGTTATTGATTCAAGTTTGTAGTAACCTGCTCAGACCACTGCTCAGCTACCCAAATACACCGATGTGTCCTCTGCGGTCGATAACAACTCAATAGGAAATCGAATCTTAGAGGTAATATTCTGTCTAGCTGATTTATTATTAATCATTAATTCTTTTCAGCTTGTAATACTCAGAAGAACGATCACAAATCCTAAAGTTTTGTTTGATAAATTAAAATGACTTTGTATTGCAAACAATTTATTCACTTTGTGGTGAACTTTAATCCCATTTTATGTGTTACCATTGGCTCAATACGATCCTTCATCAGTTGTACAACTCTAGACACAGAAAGCTGGAGTAACTCAGTGCGGACAGGCAGCATCCCCGGAGAGAAGGAATGATGATGTTTCGGGTCAAGACCATTCTTCCCACACACAACTCTATCTGCCTAAATTAAAAGAAAACAAGGATACATGGCATACCTCCAGCAGCTTAGGCTGGTTATGTGTAGCAAGACCCGAAACGTCACCCATTCCTTCTCTTCGTCGAGAGATGCTGCCTGTCCCGCTGAGTTACTCCAGCATTTTGAGCCTGTCTTCGGCTTAGATTGGTTAGTTGGTTAGGGAAGGTTCTTTCCTGTTTTACCTTGTTACATCTTGCAAAGAGTCATTTTCTCTAAGATAATTAATGACAATAATAATAATAATTATGTGTGCTTAAAACTACAAAGACATAAGTCAATGATCAGTGGTAAACAGTCTAGTTTGGTTGTCTATTATCTAAATGGTGGCCGATTGGGAAAGGGGGAGATGCAGCGAAACCTGGGTGTCATGGTACACCAGTCATTGAAGGTAGGCATGCAGGTGCAGCAGGCAGTAAAGAAAGCAAATGGTATGTTAGCTTTCATTGCAAAAGGATTTGAGTATAGGAGCAGGGAGGTTCTACTGCAGTTGTACAGGGTCTTGGTGAGACCACACCTGGAGTATTGCGTACAGTTTTGGTCTCCAAATCTGAGGAAGGACATTATTGCCATAGAGGGAGTGCAGAGAAGGTTCACCAGACTGATTCCTGGGATGTCAGGACTGTCTTATGAAGAAAGACTGGATAGACTTGGTTTATACTCTCTAGAATTTAGGAGATTGAGAGGGGATCATATAGAAACTTACAAAATTCTTAAGGGGTTGGACAGGCTAGATGCAGGAAGATTGTTCCCGATGTTGGGGAAGTCCAGGACAAGGGGTCACAGCTTAAGGACAAGGGGGAAATCCTTTAAAACCGAGATGAGAAGAACTTTTTTCACACAGAGAGTGGTGAATCTCTGGAACTCTCTGCCACAGAAGGTAGTTGAGGCCAGTTGATTGGCTATATTTAAGAGGGAGTTAGATGTGGCCCTTCTGGCTAAGGGGATCAGGGGGTATGGAGAGAAGGCAGGTATGGGATACTGAGTTGGATGATCAGCCATGATCATATTGAATGGCGGTGCAGGCTCGAAGGGCCGAATGGCCTACTCCTGCACCTAATTTCTATGTTTCTATGTTTGTCTAACACAAAATAATGCTGTGCTCTTATTAGACCACTGAAATTGTGACGAACAAATTGGCTTGGCCTTAGTCCATGAGATAATACATTTTAATAGCAAATGAAAGATGTATGCAATAGTAATAATGTAATAACAGTATTGCAATGTAATTGTAGTACTATTAACAATTTCAGTAGTAATAATTTCTGCCTCCAAGCCATCCTGCACAACACTGATACCTTATAAAGTCCACATCACAAGATTAGGAATTGTTCAGTCAGTTCATCTGCATACAATGGCATCTTGCGCGTCTTGCGTTTTTTGTGCTTCTTGGGTGTGGTGGTGGAAAGATTGGTGGGAACAGGGCCGCGACGTGAGCGCTCTTTCCTTGACTCCAACACTGATACTAACAGCCATCTATTATCAACATGGTGCAACATTCAACAAAGAACATCTCCTCCATCATTCGGACTGTTTCTCCCAAAAGCAATTAGAAATCGCAATGGGTCTTCCATTCATGTCAGTAGTGATATTTTCTGTTTTTCTCCTGTTCACTGCAAGCCACGTCTTCTTTCAGGAAGACTTTACATTTGTTAATCAGTGACTAGACAATAGACAATAGATAATAGGTGCAGGAGTAGGCCATTCGGCCCTTCGAGCCAGCATCACCATTCAATGTGATCATGGCTGATCATCCCTAATCAGTGCCCCTATCTAGCTCTCTCCTGCCTTCTCCCCATATCCCCTGGCTCCACTATCTTTAAGTGCCCTATCTAGCTCTCTCTTGAAAGTATCCAGAGAACCGGCCTCCACTGCCCTCTGAAGCAGAGAATTCCACACTCACAACTCTCTGTGAGAAGAAGTTAAAGTAAAATGATGAGTATGTAAGCATTTTGTTCAAAGTGATAAATTATGATGGGTACAATTTGGATTTTCTCCCCATTGTAATCAGTCCATTGAACTGTCCTCTCATAAACTAAAGGTGTAGTTCCAATCTCCCATCCTACCTCATTGCGACCCTTGCACTTTTTTTTAAATCTGCACTTTTATCTACACTTCCTTTTTTCTATCTGCACTACCTCATTTGTCATGCCACAGCACTATATTACTGCAGTTTTATCTTTTCACTACCTGTTGTACTTGTATATGTTTTGTTGTAGTCATGTACAATACGATTTGACAGGATAGCACACAAGGAATGCTTTCCCCTGAATCTCAGTACACGTTAGAACAATAAACCGATACCAATAGATAAAGACAAAATGTTGTAGTAACTCAGCGGAACAGGCAACATCTCTGGAGAGAAGGAACGTATGGCGTTTTGGATCAAGACCCTTTGTCTGAAGAATGATGAGCCACTGATACTTGGGTGGATGTTAATTTTTGTTTATTGTGTGTTTTGTTGTTTATTATTACATGTATGGCTGCAGGCAATGACATTTCGTTCAGACCGAAAGGTCTGAATGACAAATAAAGGATCTAAGTCTAAGTCTAAGTCTAAATATTAGCCATGACACACAGCAGGAGATAGTTTCTCTACTCTTGTTTAAAATGGTGTCATTAGCATCCAGGAGAAAGCAGTGACATTCACAACATTTCCAGTGGGGAGGGAATCCATTCAGCTCATAGGGTCTATGCTGGCTCTACGCACGGACAATCCAACTGGTCCCACCTATGTCTTAATAGAAACATAGAAAATAGGTGCAGGAGTAGGCCATTCAGCCCTTTGAGCCAGAACCGCCATTTAATATGATCATGGCTGATCATCCAAAATCAGTGCCCCATTCCTGCTTTCCTTATCCCTGACCAGTCTGAAGAAGGGCCTCATTCCTTCTCTCCAGCGATTTTGTGTCTATCTACTCCCCTTTTCCCCTGATTCTGTTAGCTCTAACTCCATATCTAACTCTCTCTTGAAAACATCAAATGAATTGGCCTCCACTGCCTTTTGTGGCAGAGAATTCCGCAGATTCACAACTCTCTGGGTGAAAACGTTTTTCGGCATCTCAGCCCTAAATGGCCTACCCCTTATTCTTAAACTGTGACCCCCTGGTTATGGACTCCCCCAACATCAGAAACATTTTCCTGCATCAAGCCTGTCCAATCCCTTAAGAATAGTAAGATTAAATGAGAACCTACCAGTTTGAAGTTTGATCTTTATTTCATGAGGAGTTACGATGAGGGACCCCGTCCAGCCACTCACGCGTCAATCTTCAAAGCAGCGGTGTGAAATCACAGATAATAGTGACTGAATTATGATAGTAAGATAAGTGAAGACTAGAACTACCAGATGACCTTAATGAGGGGTGGGAGCGGAGGGCACGTAGTCCCCCATCATAACTCTTCATAAAATAAAGATCAAACTTCAAACTGGTAAGTTCTTGTTTAATCTTACTGTTTTACTTTGGAGTCACGTGAGTGACTACGTGAAGATTTTAAAGCTCTGTGATTTCATGCCGTAGTTTCAAATCCAGGCGTCTCACTGCATTGATTGACTGAATGAGTAAAGTAATCAACAATGCATAGCCATAACATTGATGCAATCAGTTAATGGTTTATTTATCACAACAATAGTAAACCCTCTATCCCAGGGGAAAACACTGAAGCTTAAGTTTTCCCCTGGGATAGAGGGTTTACTCTTCTTGTGATAAATAAACCATTAACTGATTGCATCAATATTACCATAAGGAAATTACAGCACCACCAAATACCCCAGGTTCTGTAATTTCCTTATGGTAATACTTGTGAAACATCCGTTCATTTGCCCATCCTGCGGCCGCGAGGATATGATTTATTGGGACGTCCAAATCCTTGGCCGCCGATGTTGATGCCGCCCTGGTGGAATGAGATTTAAATTTGTCAGTATCAATGCCTGCATCAACCAGCACCTGCTTCAGCAACCTTGAGATAGTCTGAACCAACACTTTCTTATGCGGCTTCTTATGGCTGATAAAGAATGCTGATTCTGCACCTCTTAAGGTTCTGGTGGCTTCAATCTAACATCGTAAATGTTACGCTACACATAGATGTGGATCCGTAGGATATGCTGAAAAAAACCAACTTACACCCCGTGGCCCTAGGTCTGCTCTGTTTGAGTAAATCATAGACATAGAATGTAATGGCATCTGCTGCTATTTCCATCCTATCTATTCGTAATTCGTAAATAAATGAAGCGATTAGTTTGCCAAGCAAGCTTGCCGCCTGCCGAATTGAGGGTTGGTGCTGTGTAATGAGCTTGATACAACCTTCAATTAACCATAGCCTTTTATCCTTGGGCAGAGTCATGTGCTCTGAATTAATGGTGAAACCCAAGTAATCAATTCCTGTGCTTGGTGATAATTTGGACTTATCTGGATGGATAATAAACCCCAGCCTCTCGAAGGTGAGCTTAACTACTGACACCGATGCTTCTGCTGTAGCCCGAGTGTCCCCCACAATCAAAATATCAAATAGGCTATTACCAAATGGCCCTGCTAAGACTGGTTTTAACAATTTGGTAAATAGTCTAGGAGCTAAGGTTAAACTATTAGGCAATGCTTTGAATTGCCATTATTGACTCATCCAGCTAAATTTTAAATATCTTTGATCATTACCATGCACAGCCACAGAATAATATGCATCTTGAAGATCTATGCTAGCCATATAGCATTTTCTTGAAATTAGCTGTATAGCATTGGCAAATGTCTCCATTTTAAATGTTTATACTGTAAAAAGGGGTTAAGACTCGTCAGATCGAGAATAATTCTACATCCACAATCCTTTTTGCTCTAGGAAAAATACTTGATACAAATTGGTGGTGTTGGTGAACTGACTTCTCAATTACACCTTTTGTACACAATATTTCAAGTTCTGCCTGAATCTCCATATTCTTTTATTTTGAGAAAATACGTGTCCGGCTTGAAACATGCTGAGTAGGAGGATCCAAATATGGGTAGAATTCAATTCTAAACCTCACAATACTGCACAGTACAAATGTATCAAATGTTATTTCTTGCCATTCTTTTAGGAAGAATTGTAATCTTTCTCCAACTTGTAAATGTGAAACACTTAATATGTCTCTTTCAGGACCAGACCCACCTACCTCGGGGTTTGCCGGTGACAATTGTTGTCCCCTGCTCTTAGTGGGAATACTGTTACCTCCACGTGCCTCAGGAGCAGTGCGCCAATAACGCATATATGGGAAGGACCGACTTGTTCCTTCACCGGCCCCAGTCACCGCACGTCGGTAGGGAAACTGATCTGCCGAGCACCGGTGGTTTCATCATCCCCACGGTTTTTGCTTCTTCATTCAGGTCTATTACCCTTTTGGCTACATTCTCTCCAAAAAGCAGATTAGGTAATTGAATATAGGTTGGTTTACAGAGCCCCGCAAACTTCGGGTGTATGTTAGGCCTTATAGCACTTGTACGAATACAGTTTATTTCAAAGTGTGCATTACACATGAGCGCCAAGGCATCCTGTTGTGACACAGACACGTGTTCTTCATCCAAGCCTCTGGCGAAAGCCGTAATGCCTGATCCCAGCAACTTCAACACCCGCTGTAATTTCATTTTTTATGCGCGTACTGCAATGCCCTAATAGCCCCATATTACATTATTCACTGCTGGGACTGCTAGCAGTGCGCAATTCTGCGGGGTTTCATATTTTTTGACAGTCTCACCCATAGTCATTTCCTGGAGCTGATGGGAGAGCAAGTAATTTATTGTCATTGCTATTTCATCTCCCAATGGTTCCCCTGTTAGTCTGGGCACTGCAAACCTTTGTGCCAGACCTGGTATCTTAGGCTCTGGTCCTCATATGATTCGTCATCCGAATCTTGCTGCCCCGTAAAATAATCCTCCTCATGGTGGGGGCGATCTGGTATCCCTGCTTCAGGTGCTTCCA
Source organism: Leucoraja erinaceus (assembly GCF_028641065.1). Taxonomy (NCBI): domain Eukaryota; kingdom Metazoa; phylum Chordata; class Chondrichthyes; order Rajiformes; family Rajidae; genus Leucoraja; species Leucoraja erinaceus. The sequence goes on along the minus strand of NC_073392.1, from coordinate 39,373,426 downwards.
GCGCGGGCTGTCCCGTAGGCCCACGCATAGAAAACCCTTTTACAGGCGCTCCCCGCGCGGGCTCTCCTGTAGGCCCACTCATAGGCAGCCCTCTTTCAGGTGCTGCTAGCGCTGGCTCTACTGTAGGCCAACGTCTATACTGTCTTTCCTCAGACATTGCTGGCGCTGGCTCTACTGTAGGCCAACGCATCAATTGCCCTTGTTCAGACATTGCTGGCGCTGGCTCTCCTGTAAGCCAACGCTGAGCCAGACCTTTCCCAGGTACTGCCTGCGCTGGCTCTCCTGTGGGCCAACGCGGGCTGTACTCCTCTTGGAGTAGGTCTTAATAAATCATTTTCCCCATGAAGAATTCTAAATTGGCGACCCGAGTAGACGTAATGTCTGCCTGAGGAGGGGAAACCTCCGGGTCTGACTCCTCGGAGTATACTGGCCGGACAGACTTTTTGCTGGCCTTGCGCCCTAATGGCACTACAACAGTTCTTTCTATGACCGCTTCTGTAGTTGATGGCCACGCTGCCATCAACTCCTCAAGCGGGCGCCCACTACTCGCAGACCCGCGGTCTTCTTGCGTTTTACCTGCGGTACGCCTCCCCTTTCCTTTACGCACTTTCTCCATTATAACTTGTATTGAACAAAGTACAAGTCTATCCGAAGAAAGAGACCTGAAAGCGAAAGTGAAACCACTTACCTTCAGGCTTTTTAAACTTACCGCTTGGAGGAGCTCTGCCCCTCCACAACTGGTCGCTGCGCTATGCGTCTGACGATATGACCCATGTGCAGCTGACGGAGTCTTCTTTACGTAGTCACTCAAGTGACTCCGAAGTAAAATTGTATATGTTTCTATAAGAATTCCTCTCATCTTTCTAAATTCCAGTTAATTGAATAGGCTGGATAATCTGCTGCCAGCAAGCAGCCTGAATCCACTGGCCACCTCCTCTTGGACCACACTCATCATCCATTGTGGTCCCGGACATAACCTCGCCCAGGTGGGCTGGCACCCACCCCCCTCGATGAGGCCCAGCATGGCACATGGTGTGTGCATGCACAAGGCCAGCTGAGAGCCCGCACTGGGTTAATGACTTGTGCAGCCCCATTTCCCCCACTTGCCAGTCAGCACTGAGATCGATTCTTTGTGAATTTTATTTAAATAACTTGCATACCATTAAAAAAAATTAAAATGGAAAATATTCATAATTTATAAAAAATTAGGCATCGAAGCTGAAAGATGGCTACATGTTAACTTTATAAAGTTCCCAATGTTTAAACTTGTAATGATAATAGTTGTTCATAAGATCATAAGATCAGTAGTGATAGGAGTTGAATTAGGCCATTCAGCCCATCAAGTCTACACCACTATTCAATCATGGCTGATCTATCTCTCCCTCCTAACCCCATTCTCCTGCCTTCTCCCCATAACCCATGATACTCGTACTAATCAGGTAGTTAAATTAATGTTGGTGAATATGTTGGGTCACTTTACCAGATAGGTATTGATTTCACCTCATTCGGTCTTGTCTAAGATCTAATATGAAGTCACGAAGGGTGATCATTCTTCAGCAAATTTGGCCATATTATATATCTGCCACATATGATAGATTTCCATCCAATTTTCTGAGATGCAACGTAAAATTGGAAAATATTTGCCTGAATGTTGAAACAAAGGAGTGGAAATGCTGGTTAATACACAAAAGGTTAGTGTACAATGTATTCATGGTAATGACTTAAAAATGGCCAAAAAACAACATGTATTCACAAAAAGACACAGAGTGCTTGAGTCATTCAGCAGGTCAGGCAGCATCTCTGGACAACATGGATAGGTGACATTTCAGCCTGTTCTCGACCCAAAATGTCACCTATCCATGTTCTCCAGAGCTGCTACCTGAACTGCTGAGTTACTCCAGTACTTTGTGTCTTTATGTGAAATATTTGCCTGACACTTCTTTTTGTTGTCATTCTTAATTCACTACCATTTACCCACCTTACACACATAGCCACAAACTGGAGCCACTTTGTTTATAATGGCACAGAAGTGCAACCAGTGTAAGGTATTTATTTTGCCAATTCTGCTGGTGGCAACAATGAAAAATGGAGCTATGGTGAAGCTTGGAAGAACCTCTAAAGATCCTTGTACTATATACAAGGATGTTTTTATTTCCAGGACCTACATGGGAGAATCCTTCCATTTAAATATTAAATATTGATTCAATTTGATAAAGAATGCACAAATCATTTCAGAAATTCACTCATTTATGAAATAGTTTAGAGCAAAATGTTTCTTTCCGTTTATAAAGTACATGTTCGGCCTGTCTCTATTTAATTCTCTATCTTTAATATTTTTAGAGTTAAAATTGTGGTTTGTGTGCACCACAATTTTATCGAATGTTTAATTTATTTCACAATACAAGCATTTCTTCGAACCACATAAAAACGGTAGGACAGCAAGCTAACAGATTTTCAACCGACACTAAAATAGATGATATCACTGAGACGAAGAAGGTTGTCAACAATTGCAGTGTCACCTTGAGCTGCTGGGTAAGTGGAATAAAAAATGGAATTTAATTCAGTTAAGTGCGAGCTATTGCATTTTGATTCATTAAAAGTGAAACTGCCCCTTTGGCCCTTTGAGTCCATGCTGTCCAACTAACCATCGATCAAGATACAAGATACAAGATAGATTTATTCATCACATGTGCCAGATGGCACAGTGAAATGAAATTCCCATACAGCCATACAATAAAAAAAGGGACACAACACACTATAGGGTTTGACATAAAACATCCCCACACAGCAGAATCAAAGTTTCCCACTGTGTGGGAAGGCACCAAAGTCAGTCTCTTCCTCCATTGTTCCCCGTGGTCAGGGCCTCCCCGTGCCCTCCGCAGTTGCCGCTATGGGCGGCCCAATGTCCAGGACCGCTCGCCGGGGTGTTGTAAGTCCGACGTCGGGGCTGCGGGACGTCCTCAGGTGCGTGGACACCAGAGTCGGCCCCCTCCTACTGGAGTCGGCGGCTTCCAAAGCCCGCAGGCCACGCCTCTGCAAGGCGCCCCAGGACTCCACGATGACTGTCAGCGCCGCCCGCGTTGGAAGCTCTCCCCACCAGAGCTCCATGATGTTGGAGCAGCGGCCCAAGGCTCCGGAGCTCCAAACGGCGACCCAGGTAGGCATCGCCCGCTCCGCGTTGACTGCAGCGCTGCGTCGCCGCTGTAGCAGCCCTGGTCCGGTTCCCGGTCCCTGGCAGGAAAGGCCGCTCCGATCCAGCTGGTAGGCTGCGAGGTGGGGGGCGAGGACGCGACTCGGAGAAATAGTCGCGTCCCCGCCAGGAAGAGACTGGGAGACGGTTTCCCCCTTACCCTGCCCCCCTCCCCCACATAGAAAAGTTAATGTTTCCCCCAACACAAGACTTTAGACTAACTAAAAATTTAAAAAAAGATAGAAATAACAGACAGGCTGTAGGTAGAGGCTGCTGCCAAAAGTCAAAGTATCCTTTATTGTCATTCAGACCTTTCGGTCCGAACGGAATTTCGTGCCTGCAGTCATACATCGAATAAAATAACAAAAACAAACAATAAACACAAATTTAACATCCACCACAGTGAGTTCACCAGGCACCTCCTCACTGTGATGGAAGGCAAAAGTCTTAAAGTCTTTGTCTCTTCCCTCCTTGTTCTCCCTCTGCGCTGAGGCGATCCAGGTGATCGGGACTTACCATCACCCCGCCGGGTGATGGTAAGTCCCGCGGCTGAAACCAGCTCTGCGAACAGGCCCGTTCAAACTCCGCGGCCCGGGGCGGTCGAAGCTGCTGAAGCTGCCGCCCTCCAGTCCAGCGGACGAAGCTGTTGTTGCGGGAGCTCCGGAAAAACAGGTCTCCAACCTGTGACCCGCGAGCTCCCGACGATGTCGCCCACTGGGAACGCGGCCGAGCCTCCGAAGTCAGGCCGCCGCCACTTCCGGTTCTATCTTAGTTCTATCTTATCCCACTTTGGCATCCACTCACTGCACGTTTGGGGCAATTTTACTGAGGCCAATTAACAGATAAATCCACCCATTTTAGGAATGTGAGGGAAACCAGAGCATCCCAGGAAACCCCAAAAATATTAAAGATAGAGAATTAAATAGAGACAGGTCAAACATAAGGTTCATAAACTGAAAGAAAAATGGTGCTCCAAAATAACACTGATCGAGTGGAAGTACACTGTTTCTGAAATGATTTGTACATTCTTTATCAAATATTTAGCATTTAAACAGAAGGGTGGATTCTCCCTTGTAGATCCTGGAAATAAAATATTCAATTTTTGTCACTGGGAGAACGTACAAACGAATAAAACTCAAACAAAACTCCACACAGACAGCAGCCGAGGTCAGGATCGAACCCAGGTCTCTGGCACTGTGAGGCTGCAACTCTACCGGCTGCACCACTGTGCCGCCCATAATTTGGGAAGTCAAACCAGGTAGAACATTCACACTGAACAGTAGGACTCTGGGCGATGTTGTGGGTGTACAAGCATATAATTCCCCGAAAATGCCATAGCAGGTAGACAGGGTGGTGAAAATCGTTTTTGGCATGCTGACCTTCATCAGTAGTGGCATTGGGAGTAGGAATTGGGATGTCATGTTGCACATGTAGAAGGCATTGGTGTGGCCGCACCTGGAGTATTATGGTTGCTTTCAGTCAACCAGCTACAGGAAAGAGGCCATAAGGCTGGAAAGAGTGCATTAAAGATTTACAAGGATAATGCCAGCACTCAAGGGACTAAGTTATTGGGTGAGGTTTGACAGGCTGGGATTTAATAAAGTAGGAGACTGATCTTAGCGATGTCTAAAATCGTGAGGGGAATTGCAGGTCTTTTATTACAAGTTTGGGGATTCAAGAACTCAAGGGCACAGGGTTAAGGTGAGAGGGGAAAGATTTAACAGGAACTTGAGGGGCAACTTCGTTATACATACATAGGATGGTACATACGTGAACGAACTGCCAGAGGAAATGGTTGAGACAGGTATAATAACAACATTTACAGGACATTTCGACAGGTACGTAGATACAAATATTTAGAGACATACGGGTCAATTGCATGTAAGTGGGACTAGCATGGATGGGCATTTTGGCATGAACGGGTTAGCCCGAAGCCTGTTTGGATCTATGCCTCCATCATTCTATGGCAGCTTTAGGTTACAGAACAGCCTGGTAACAAACTTGACCTTGACATTGAAACATTGAAGGTTGCAATTATGTAGTTTCTGATATGACCAGCCCATCTTGTATGGTCTTCCTTCTTAGTTTTAGGTTAGTTTAGAAACACAGTGTGGAAACAGGGCCTACAGCCCACCGAGTCCACACTGACCATTGATCCCTACCCTACACACTAGGGACAATTTACAATTATACCAAGCCAATTAACCTACAAACCTGTTATGTCTTTGGAGTGTTGGAGGAAATCGAAGATCTTGGAGAAAACCCACGCGGTCATGGGGAGAACGTACAAACTCTGTACAGACAGCACCCGTAGTCGGGATCAAACTCGGGTCTCCGCCGGTGCAAGCGCTGTAAGGCAGCAACTCTACCGCTGCGCCACCGTGCCACCCTTCTATGACAAAAGAAAATATGAAATACAGATATTTACATAAAGTCCATGCAGCACCGATCATTATGGGATCTTTAAGTGTCGTGAGTCCTTTGTTGTCTAATTGTAACTAGAGCTCCTCATGGCTACATTGGTGATAATAAATGGTTTTGTTGCCCAGAACTGCATTACCTGCCAATTCTTGGTCTTTCCCCTTCAAGTATTCAAATGAATATAATTTTACAATGACTGCAATCATTGCACCACGTGCTATATTGAAATAGACACAACATGCTGGAGTAACTCAGCGGGACAGGCAGCATCTCTGGATAGTAATGGGTGACGTTTTGTCTCGAGACCCATTTTGGGTCTCGACCCGAAACGTCACCCATTCCTTCTCTCCAGATGCTGCCTGTCCTGCTGAGTTACTCCAGTCTTGTGGATCTATCTTCAGTGTGAACCAGCATCTGCAGTTCCTTCCGACACATTTTGTCTGCTATATTAAAATGATTTGAGGCGACTGCCCGCTGAAGATATGCCTCAGTGTGGCTTTGACCCAGTCCCTGGAGAAAAAACACAAAAGTATCAAGTAAATATCTTGAATTTCATATTTTTCTTATCAAATAGAAGGAAGACGGTTAGCTCATGAAATCTGCACCAGGCCTCAGTGTAATTCTATTCATCCCATTCCTTTACTTATTTTCCCACGAGGTCACAAGGAGAACGTGCAAGCTTCACACAGGCAGCACAGGAGTTTAGGGACAAACCTTGGTCACTGGAGTTGTGAGGCAGCAGTATTCACTGATACACCTCAAAGCTGCTCAATGTGTCTAATGGGCAAATGCTGCCAGCAGCAATATAGGGTGGTTGCACAAAAGGTCACTGGGTCATAAGGCTCAACGCACTGAGCTGCTAAATCCAACTGGAAGACATCCGTCACTTCCGGTACATGTTATTAATGCTAG